>NW_008360326.1:73023-82907 GCF_000622305.1 Nannospalax galili
TAGAGTAGCAAAACAACCAATGATTTAAAAATCTACCACCCATAACTCCCCATCATTTTTTTCTGACAACTTTGTGTTCTTTCTTTCTTTCTTCTTTCTTTCTCTTTCTTTCTTTCTAAATGGGGCTTTTTGCTACTCTAACATTACCCCTCTGAAGAGGTTACCCTAAAATCTTTTAGGGATTAGATAAGTGCTCCCAAATACTTTTGTCATTTTTGGCCTTTGGAACAGAGTATGGTGCTTAGAGGCCCAAGGACATTTTGACTTTTAGCCAAGAAACTGGCTACTTTTCTTTGGGGTCTTTTTACCTTAACTGCCTAGCCAATTCCTACCTCCTAGTCTTATCACGCCATCCTCTGAAGGGGTTACCCAAATTGCCAATAGGGACTAGGGACACAGACCGCTCTGGCTTCTTCCATGCTGAACAGGGACACAGGGTGAGGCAACTGGAGTACCTCTCAGTGGGTCTATCTAAAAGACTTCCAAATTGCTTAACTCTTGTCTCTAAGGGGAAAAGAAAGTCCTTGAATCATGAATAGGAGATGTGAAGGAGAAGTAATAAAGTGACTCTCTATTTTTAAGCGTTAAACACACTTAAAAACGTGTACCTATATTAAACACATGCCCGTATATTTTGAAAGGAAATAGGTAAGCATTTAATTCTTTTAAATACTTTGATGATAATTTAAGTGGTTAATCATTTTCTGATTTTATTTAAGGTCTATTTTTTGGAACTGAACAAAAAGAGATTACTGCCTTGGTTCTGGAACTTTTTAACCTGTCAGCATGGGTTCAGTGCCTGTTTTCTCATCTCTGGATGAGGCAAAGAATAGTAAAGTGTTGTAGTTGTAAATGCTCTACAGTATAGTTGCACAATGCTTTAGGGTCATATTATGCTCAATAAGTGCACAGCTTCCTCCTCCAGCTGAAGTTATTTCTCTGTAGTTGTATAAAGTGTCAAGACAATGACAGAGTCCACGGGTCAATATATTCCTGGGCTAGAACCACCTTACAACAAAGGTGGGAGAATCAGACTGTCTATACATCCTTATCATCACTGATCAAGACGTGAGGAAAGAGGAGGAAGAGGATGAAGTTGTCCTTCCAATGAGAAACACACTTGGTCAGGACTTTTTCCAGTTTTTGTGATTTCCATGTCACCTTGCTATTCATTGACTGAACATCTGTTTATCAAATCTTACAAGAACTTAAGCCTTGGGGATAATACAGTGGAGAAAACAAGTTTCTCCTGTGGGGCTTTAATGGCAGAACAAAATAAGTCATCTTACTTCATGATGAGTGGCAGGAATGTGACCTGTTTGTTGGGTATTGATTCCAGGGAAAATAGATGAACTCTGTAGTTTCAGGGTTTGACACACTAGAAGTTCAGTTCTTATTCATGGGCTGTGTACTGGGAAGGTCTCAGGTGAGAGCTTCTCCCCTGTGGTTATTCACAAACTTATGCTCCTTCTGCTTGGTGTTCTTCCATTATCTAGAGCCCCTGTCTTCAGCCTAAAAACAGGAAAATGGTTTAGTGGGTTATGTGGAATCTTTGGGACTTACTTCATGATGGGCTTGGCATAACTTAGCCATACAGACACACTTAACCTTGATGTGTGCCCAAGAGGAGGAGATGAATGTCAGAAAATGGTTTCTGTTAATGTGATAGTAGGTTATAAGAGAAAGGTCAGAAATATTAGATATGAAACAAAACTGAAAAAGCTGTGTTTTAGGTGAAAGCAGAATAAAAACAAGGACACGTGTATGTGCAGATGGGAAAACAGGAAACCGAGAAAACAGATTCAAAGCAGAAGCATGCTCGGAGCGTTAGATCAACAGGAAGGACTGTGTGATAGCCTCATGCTTTCATGAACATACTTCGTTATCCTGGTAGGAAATGGGGGTTTCTCAACCAGAGTGCAAACCACCTGCTTACTCAGAGAGCAGCTTGTTATTTTCCAGGCCCCAATTCCCACTTGGAGGGAAGCAGTGTGAGCCAGGTATACCATAGAAAGGAACCCCAAACTATGAAACTCAGATCCCCAAAGTACTGGACAAGCAAGGATATGGATGGGGAGAGCAAAGGGCAGAGCTAGCAACCACACATTCATTATGTTACGGTTGTTAAACTTCAAGGACAAGAGTAGAACTGTGTTCTACAGACCGTGTGGACAAACTTTCTTTAACACGGTTGAGTTTAGATGTGTTGGATATGATGTAATGCCCAAGGCCCACTAAGGTCTTAGCCCACCGTGCCACCTGTCCATGAGTAGTTGTGAGGGAACTGAGCTGGAAACTCCAGTTCTTCTCTATCTAAAAATCTATGACTATTTTTACCATATTCTTCCCTCTCCTTTCCTTTTCTGACACAGGTTTTACTCTATTGACCCAGCTGGCTGACCTCCAGCTGAGTCCTGGACCTCAGTCTTCTGAACACTGGAACAGGTAGCAACAGTGCCTGGACAGTGTGTTTTCTTCATTATCATTAGATTTTTCAGCCAATAAAATTGAAGATCTGTTACCTTGTTTGCATGTTATGGATTGAATGTTTGTGCCCTACCGATCTGAATGCAGCTGCATAAGTCCCACTGAAATGAGGAGAAAGAGGGTCCCCTAGACGGCTCTTAGTCTCATTCATAAAAGAATTTAAGAATGGACCCAAATGGAAGTTTTTACAATTTTATTAGGATTTTAAAGAAAAAATCCTCAGGGCAGGAGAGCTGGTGATCTTGGCAGCTGCCTTGAGGTGGTGAATGGTGGAGAGAAGGGGAGAAAGCCATGAAGCCCTGTAGCTTTAGAGCCTGCATGGAGGTCAGACATGTGGCTGACTGGCAGCCACATGGCTGGGAGAAGTAAGCTTTAGAGAAAAAGTGAAGAAGTACAAGATGCTAGGGGCAGCCCAAAGCGTTAGAGAAAGCATGTTTAGAAAGAAAGGCATGAAGAAGAAAAGGAGAAATCACACTTTCCTGAAGAGTTCAGGAAAGCAGACAGTCTTACGGAGACCTACAAGGCTGTGGCTGGTCTGGAAGTTCAGCAGAGATCTGCACTAGCTCCAGGCAGGAAATATTCACTACCTCATTAACACACCAGGTATTCTGTCCATCTATGTAGCATAACTTAAGGTGAAACTGCCTTCCTGGGAGTGGTTCTATCACCAGGTAATTGACCAGTGAGACTGGAAAAGTGGGTCCTCAAACAGACAGACTAGACATTTTTATAGTCTGGACCAGTTCAATTTATAGGGCTAACTGATACTCTAACACCACTGTGACTCTATTTAGAGACAGGGCCTGTGAGGAGATGATGAAGGTTAAATGAGGTCATAGAGGTATAGATGGGGCTGGGATGGTTACATGCAGAGGAAGTGTGATATTCAGGTATCATCAACCATGGGAGAATACAGGGAGAAGGTATGATCTACATGCCAGGAAGAATGTCCCCACCAAGAACCAAATTAGCCCGTGTACTAGTCGGGCTTCTACAGAGTGATAGAACCAAATGGAGTAAGAGAAGGGGGAAGAAGGGGGGGGAAGCAGAGAAGGAGGGGGGAGGGGGGGGGGGGGAGGGGGGGGGGGGAGAGGGGAGGACAGTACAGAAGGAGAAAGGAGAGAGTTGGGAGAGAGGGGGAGTGAGGCAGGTGAGGGGGAAGAAGTGAAAGCAGAGATGGAGGGGGATGGAAAGGACAGACAGACAGGAAATAGTAAAGAAGGTTTGGTCTGAAATGCAAATAGACTCCTGAAGAGAAGATTAGGTCCTCTGAACTTGCAAACCAGGACTATATACAAATGCAAATGTTCTTAGGTCTCTAGAGGTCTCTACCTTTAGAGTTGCTAGAGTTGTTACTCAGTTATTCTTTAACCCAGCTGATGAAGGAATAAGAAAACAATTCAAGGAGTACAAAAAATGAGAAAAATGAAAGAATGGTAAAGTATATATGGTCACGTAGACACACAGGAGCCAGATAATATGGAGACTTCAGACTTCAGGAAAGAGCTTGGGTTTTTTTTTTGTTTTTGTTTTTGTTTTTTTTGTCTTTTTGAGACAGGGTCTCCCTGTAGCCCCAGCTGTCCTGGAACTCACTGTGTAGACCAGGCTGGCCTTGAAGGCTGTGGGAAGAAAGTTTGGCCTATGGGGTAACAGTGTTAGAAAGGAAACTGAGGAAGCTCCATAGCATGCTGGGTGGCAGTTGTAGAGAAGGTCAGAAATGGACAGAGTAGAGCGAGAGGCACTGTATGAGGGCTGGACTTGAAGGTGCTAGAGGACACAGACTCATCCCATTTCCAAGGATATGGTTGTATTAGTTACTTTTCTGTTGCTGTGATAAAATATCATGTCCAAGGAAATTTATTGAAGACAGTTTATTTGGGCTAACAGTTCCAAAGGGACAAGAGTCCATCATGGCGGGGAAGCATGGTGGCTGGAGCAGGGTGCTCACCTCTTCAACAGCAAACAGGAAGCAGAGAGAGTAAACCAGGAGTGGGGCGAAGGCATGACCTCGCAAAGCCTCTGAAACCTTCAGAGCACACCGCTTCTTTGTGTAAGACAACTAAACACTAAAGCATTGTGCATTGGGTCACATGATAATTTCTTAAAATTCTTCCCACTTTTTATTTTTTTTCCACCCCTCGAAGGAAAACAGTTTTGACAAGAATTCATTAGAGAAGATATTTCAAATTTGAATGTCCCAGTTTTGAAACGGGGAGAAAGAAGGTCCCCTAGAGGCTTCTTAGTCTCATTCATAGAAGATTTTAAGAATGGACCCAAACAGAGACTTTTACAATTTTATTAGAATCTTAAAGATAAATCCTCAGAGCAGGCAAGCTCGTAATCTTGGCAGTTGCCCTGGGGAGGTGAATAGTGGGAAGAAGGAAAGAAAGCCATGGAAGCCATGCAGGCTTAGAGCATGCACAGAGGTCAGACATGAGGCTGACTGGCAGCCACATGGCTGGGAGGAGGAAGCTTTAGAGAAAAAGTGAAGAAACACAAAATGCTAGGTGCAGCCCAGGCCTTAAAGAAAGCATGTTTGGTAAGAAAGGTATGAAGAAGAAAAGGAGAAATTACGCTTTCCTGAAGAGTTCAGGAAAGTGGATGGACTTATGGAGACCTACATGGCTGTGGCTGGTCTGGAAGTTCTGTGGGGACCTGAGCTAGTTCCAGGCAGAAATATTCGCTACTTAATTAACACACCAGGTATTCTGCCCATCAACTTAGCATAACCTACCTTCCTGGGAGTGGTTCTATCACCAGGTAATTGACCAATGAGACTGGAAATGGGTCCTCCAACAGATAGACTAGACATTTTCATAGTCTCGGCCAGTTAATTTATGGGGCTTATTGATACTCTATCAGTTTGGATATTCCGTTTGATCGATGCTCTTTGCAAACTAGAATATTAGTAACCCACAATTTCCCTCAACCTCAGAAAGAACAGATTCACTTTTATCTTGTGAACAAAGCTCAATAGAAAAGCTTTTTTAACTTTTCTTAATTCATGAAACATTTAACTTTGAGTCAGGTTTTGTTACAGCAGCACAAAGGTGGTTGATCAGCATTTCCACTGTAACTCAAACTTCCAGGGCTCTTCAAGAGAGACCTGGGGACTCTTCTTTGGATTAAACTTGACACTCAGGATTTGAATCCAAAAACTACATTTTTCTTACCAATTAATCAAATCATTTAAAGATTTCAAGTTGGAAATACACAAAGTGCAAAACTTTATTAGTGCAAAGACGTTTGAAGACAGAAATGCCAACTTAAAACTTTGTAAGAACCTTCATTATGCAAGAATAATATTACTCTATAGTACTTCTCAAAGAAGTTCCACTATAAAAGTCTATAAACAAACATAATAGTCATTATAACATCTTCTACTCTGCCTGTTTGGCTGTGAGTAATTTATTTCTGCTATGGGAATTTGGATGATTTGAAGTTT
The DNA here is from genome assembly GCF_000622305.1 of Nannospalax galili. Classification (NCBI taxonomy): domain Eukaryota; kingdom Metazoa; phylum Chordata; class Mammalia; order Rodentia; family Spalacidae; genus Nannospalax; species Nannospalax galili. The sequence goes on from NW_008360326.1 coordinate 78,956, forward strand.
TCAGCTTAATTGGTTTAAAGTATTACAGTATTAAGAAGCTGAATTAGAATGACAAAGGCGAAGAGAACAGATCCCCAGAGACTGTGAAAATGCTTCTGTGTATATTTAGGGAACTTGAAATGTGTGCAGGGAAATTCTGTATTCTGTCAACATGAATTAGCAGCATGTGTGGATTCTGTAGATAGACATCTGAAATTTACCTTAACCGCAGTGAGGCCTAAACAGAGCTTCGTGACAAAGGGCTTCCAACGTTTAGCCTAGTTTAGAAAGTTCCAAGAATGATCAGGAACAATGAAGGAATATCTGAGTACCCATCTTTACCATCTTATTTTGTAGCTTTTTCCTCCTTTAATCTTTTAAGGCTACAAGGTATTGAGTGACAGTAGATGAAGCCTTTCAATACATCTGCTACAATGACCTTCCTTGCTGTTCCAGAAGCATGCCTGCAGATTCCTCACTTGGGGACTTCTGCTCTAAGTTTTGTTTGTACCGGGAACACCTATGAGAGCAGATGTCTGCTCCACTCCCCTACTAACTTTGGTCTTTGTTTGGATCCTAATTTTTGAGTGAGGTCAAAGGGGTTACTCTGTTTTATAATTTATAGCTGCAAGGGAAACCTGCTTTGTTCCTCCTGTTGCTGAACTGAACCAACAGCAGAAACATAAAAAGCATAGGAAGTTATTAACTTGCCCATTCATATAGAAAGTACAAAGAAGAGGCAGATCACTGAGGCTATATACTCTCTTCGTTGCAATATTTTATTATGTGTATGGGTGCCATATATGTTCAGGGGCCCTGAGAAGTCAGAAGAAGGAACCTGATATGGACAGTTGTGAGTTGCCATGTAGGTGCTGGGAACTGAATGCAGGTACTCAAGAAGAGTAGTGAGTGCTCTTAACCACTGAGCTATCTCTCCAGCCCCTAAATACTCTCTCTGTTAGGAAGAGGAAAGTAAGAGCTGGGGCACTTCTAGAGGAGTACTAATGTTTTTTAGGGAAACTGGTTGAGCCTGAAGAATAGACAGTTTCTAAATCCTTCTGAAACATTTAGAACAGACAATAGCTTTTGAGATCTTCCTCTTCCTTCCTTGACTCTAGCTCTACCTTCCTTGGATAATGAAATTTCAGGGAGGAGGTCTAAGAATAATTGCTTTGCTTTTGGAAGATCTTCTTCAGTCAGATAAAGGAGCTTCAGAGAAGGCCCTTCCCTGAACTTGTGGAAAAGAGAAAGGAAAAATGCAGCTACTTATCAGTTCTGAAGGCTCCAGCTGAGCAGCACACATTGCACAACATTTTCTGAACCCAATATGCTTCAGTCCCAATCTAATGCTATCTGTTACCTGGTCAGATATTTTTTTATCTGCTAACACACTTTCTGCCTTTTAAACGAATTGTCTGTCTCCTCCTACATAGAGTCCATGAACATAACATTCTTTGCTTCATTTTGTGACATATGTAGGTATATAGAATTAGGCCAAACAATATTAGCTACTCAGAAACCACTCATTAAATAATTAAAGGAAATCTGAATTTCAATGTTTATAATGCGAATCTCCAAACAAGGAGATTCCAACTGAGAATAATAAATGAAGAATTAATTATAAACAATAGCCAAGTTTTAATTTTCTGTGCTTCTAAAGTTATTTTTTATTTTCCAAATACAGTCAATACCATCCTTTGAACATCATTACCAAGAGGAAAGACCCCACATGCAGATTCCCTTCTGCAGTATATTATAGGTCCATCTTTCCTGCAAACATTTGCACTGAAGCTTGGAAATGTTTGTACTTTAATTTTAGTTTTTCTTTTTAAATATAAGATGAATGGGTAGATTTTAAGCCTGTATTTCATAAAACAAATATTTATTCTGTGAAACACCATTCTACATGTTCCATTAACAATTTTTTGTATGTAATGTAAGTGCTCATCTTTAAAAATGTGCAATTATATCGTATTCCTATAATTCTGGAAGAAAAAGAAAGACCTCCATCCCCAGCCTCAGCATGGGGGGGAATATTTACTGTAAACAAGCCACCACAGTAGTCATTTAGGGAGAGTTCTGGAGAGCAGCCCTGTTCTCCCAAACAGGAACAGCAGAATTCCAGCAAGAGAACATGAATCAGAACCTCAATCCAGCCTTGTCTCATTATGAATGGTACTTGGTGGTAAAAAGCTATTGTTTTCTATCATGAGAATTCATTTTCATCACTGAGCTACAAATTACTTTAAGACTTATATAAAATTATCTTTCATTCCTTTCATGAATCAAATAGAATGTATTTGATATTACCTCTGCTTGTCTTTCTAGGGTAAATGTGAGCAGTCACTGTATGGCCACATGCATTCTATCAATAATGCCACCTTCACTCCCAGGGTGAGTTCAGTTCTCCCAGTAAATCCTTACAGTTCTTCACAAGTAAAAATTCATTTTGATGACACCCATTTCCAAGGTAAAATGAAAATAAACTGAGGATAACAAATGAGGAATTAATTATAAACAGTGGAGAAATCTTTAGAAAGTGGAGAGATGTACAAGTTTAAAATTCACACATTTACACACACAAAAGTCAATAAAAGGAGCGAGGAAGAGGTTGCAATACACAACTCTACTTAAACATGTATCCCAGAGCCTTATGTGCAGCTTACACTTCAAAATGTAAATTAGATGTACACTGCATTAACTTTGCAGTACTGGGGATTGAACTCAAGGTCTATCACATGCTGAACAAGCAGCCTAGCCTTGGTTCTTCGAATCAAAGTGCTGTTATGTGGCTTAGACTGCCCTTTAACTCCTCTTGATCTTCAAACTGACCTCAAACATGCCTATCTCCTGCCTCAGTCTCTTGAGTGCTGGCATTACAAGTGTGAACTACAAATGCCTTGCAGACTGATTCATCTTTTAATGCAAAATTTTAAATGTTAGTAAAGTGCTAGAAAGGGAATCTGGAAAAAAAAAATCAGTGAAAGGAACAGATTTCCATTTGTTTGCAACATAAAAATTCATAATAAAACATATTTTTTGTTGTTTATTTTTTGGTTTGGGTTTTTTTTTGACTCATGGTTTGACTTTATTGTTTCTTAGGGTGTCTTTCCACAAACAAAGACAAAATAAACTTATTTTTAAAACAGAGTACAATGCATTCTCTTGTAATTACCACATGGCTCCATTGGACTATTTTCTTTTTTTTAACTTTTACAAACTTTATTGAGAATTTCATATATGCATATAAGGTGTTTTGATCAAATCCATGCCCACTCCCTCCCCTCCAACGCCTCCCCTACCTCCCCATCACTTTTTTCTTTTTCTCTTCTTCTTTTTATTTCTTCTTTCATTTATTTATTTTTATGAGGCTTTTGGCTACTCTAACATTCTCCCTTCTGGAGAGGTAACCCTAAAATCTTTTAAGGATTAGATACAAGCTCCCAAATACTTTTGACATTTTTGGCCTTTGGAACAGAGTATGTTACTAAGAGGCCCAAGGACATTTTGACTTTTAGCCAAGAAACTGTACTTTTCTTTAGGGTCTTTTTACCCTAACTACCTAGCCAATTCCTACCTCCTATTCTTATCACACTATCCTCTGAAGAAGTTACCCAAATTGCCAATAGGGAATAGGGACACAGACCACTCTGACTTCTTCCATGCTGAGCAGGGACACAGGGTGAGGCAATTGGAGTACCCTTCAGTGGGTCTATCTAAAAGAATCCCAGATTGCATAACTCTTAGCTCTAAGGGGAAAAGAAACTCCTTGAATCATGAATAGGAGATGTGAAGGCAAGAGTAATTAGCATTACAAGTTCTAGACAGGGAACTAGAAAAAAGTCAGAACAGGGCAATTTTCAAATGATCTTATGCGAGTCCATTGGAGTTTCTTGTCAAGGGCTTCCAAAAGCATCCCTCTATTGGGTTCCTCCTCATTTTTCTTTTGTCTTCAAAGGCTGGGCTAGTTGAC
>NW_008360326.1:83143-90875 GCF_000622305.1 Nannospalax galili
AGACTTAAGCCTAATGTCCCAGAAGTATAATCCCTTGAACTCTTGAAGTATATTGATGACTTTACTCTTTGGTTATACTTTCCTTTTGGGTGTTTAATACCATAAAGTTGGCCTGAATAAATCAATCTATGTTTATACTTCAGGTCATTGGAGGATCTGTTCCTCAGGGGTCACATGGGCTTGGGAGGTGCTCTTGGCTCCTTTCTTTTACCAGTTCCATCTACGTGAAGATAAGTCAAAGGTCCTGTTCGACCATGTCTGGCTTCACTTGGAAGCATGAATGAGATGTTTCCTCTAAGTTGACCCTCCTCTTTTTAGACTAGACACTGATTCAAGTCCATCTCATGGAGCCTCCATGTCCTCCCTAAACAAGAGGACAGGTGACTCACCACAGTTACAGGACATTTTGAGAGATGTTCCATAGTCCCCTGGCACTTGGTCGACCTTGGAGGGCAAGGGGCAAAAACTGTCCTTTAAGTCCCTCTGACCACATTAGTATAGTCCTTAAAGTATGGCTGTTAAACACCCAATAAGGTTAGTTCCACCAGTCTGGTACTTTTAATTATCATATGCTGTGTACATAAGGCTTGGGTAAAAAAAACCAAACATTCTCAGATAAACATTGACTAGATATATATTTGTTCCTTAAACTAGTTGACTAAACTATGACCATAGAAATTTTAAGATTATGTGTATTTTATTTTTGTCCCATGCTTTTTATATAACAAACCTAAACAGACCTTCATCACTTGCTTAGGCTTTCTCTTTTTTTCTATTTTGGAAAATATCTCCATTCCTGAATCCTTTTAACGTCTTTTATATTCTCATTTTCTTTTTTTTTTAAATAATTATGAGACACAATAGCATTAACAAATTTTCCATCAGTTGTGAAACTTCTTTTCTTGGGAAGGCTAAGCAACGCATCCCTTTCAAGCTTCTAGTGTCAAGCCAATGTCTCATTAAAGTTTTACTGAGGAACCAATGAATTTATTGAGCTTACTTACCAAGAAAACTGAGGTGTGGCCGAGGTGTATGTATGACCTGAGGTTTTGCACACTGGATAGCCTTTACCCAGCATGGGCCATGCCTTCTCTTCCTAGCCTTTCACAGACTGTATACTTTTGCCCTCCCCGTATCAGGAGGCTATGTGTTATTAGGGTCAAATTACATACAGTTAGCTGGGAAGAGTGGCTGGATACTCCAGTGAGGGTCTAGTGACCCTGCTTGGCCCTCCTTTAATGAATGAGCACAACCGTCATCAAGCCCAATTGTGACTATGTTTAGTGATCAGGCACAGCTGAAGTTGTGATGATGGTAGTTATTTCATGCAGAAGGGACTGCTGTATAGCATCTTCTTATTAAAAGGACCTGGAATTTAAAAGGATTTGGTGCTGGGATCCACATATGAGGATGTGTCGATTTTTTTTAAAAAAATGTCGATATTTTTATTTGTGGCCAGAAGCATTCAGAAAAAGGATTATTTCCCCAACTATGAATACTGATAAGCATTGCATTGAGTGGCTAATCTAATTGAGGATGTCTTTAAAAGGGCTCAGACAGTAATCATAGAATAATTTCAGTTTATACCTTCTCAGATGAAAGCCATCCTTACTAGATAGATGACCATTGAAGTTCCTCAAACTCCATGATTTAATTGTATCTAACATTTTAATTTGTCTCTAAGATTCCAATAGAGTGAAAATCCTAATGTTATATTCCTCATCTTTCCCAATTAGCTAAAAAGGAAATTTGATAGATTTGCTTACATCGAACTTCAAAATGACAGCCCAGTCAAAATGCTCTTATTATGCTGTTATTATTCTTTTAAAGAATTGTTCACTAAAAATTTAATCTAGTGAGAGAATGTTGATTGCTCCAACTGAAATTGTTGCTGATGTCACTGCCGGGCCTGAGATTTTAATGATGGGTATCGCCACAATTATATTGTAACAGATTTGCCTTTGTAAGGAACATTCCATTTAATTGACTGTAATTAGCCAATTAGTTGAAAAATATTACATTATGGATTGGTCCTAGATAGCAAGTAAATTTTTATTTCTAGCAGAATATAGAGATAGTCAAGCAGTACAGAGCCACATGATATAGGATATTTATGCTAAAATTTTATTAGGCTTCTCCAGCTCTAGGAAAATTAAATGCAAGCTGAAATGAAGTAAGCTTATATTTCCTAAGTCAGGTATTTTATTTTGATAAGCAATATTGTAGTGTGAAAAAGATGTACCATTCAACATCATGAACAGTAAAACTAGTAAATATGGAAATACCTAAACTACATTTGTTGAATTGGCAATCACAGGAGATCACACTAATTCTAAATATTTCATAGGGCAAGTTGATGAATATGAGGTGCAGTTGTCACAGTGAGTCACCTGTTTCTGTTTCTACACTTTGTTCACACCCAAAGAAACAAATGTTACAGCACTATTCTAAATCAATATCTCAGAGCCTTACTGGAAATGTCTAATAATTTATCTCTTCCTCTCTGGAGGTATTCATAAAATATTTTTAACTGATGTTTTGTTATGATGACTGATATTCTTAGGTAAAATTTTTGATCAGTTGTATTAGAAAATGGATCTTATGCCCACACCTGCTGAGGGACATCAGGAGGCTGAGACACACCAGTAAGTGCAGCATAGAAAGACAGAGCATACTGACAAAGTTCATGCTCCAACAAGTATCAGTCAAGGCAATGATAATAATCATTCTATACAGTTCATGTACAGCAGGAAGATTTTAATTGTGTAGTATTGGCCTTGCTAATTACTTAATACCTCTAGAGAAAATTGTTCATGTTATATTATTAGCTACAATTCCATTTAGCTGGGTACACAACCGTAATTTTAGGAAATTCTACAATTTGATATTTGTAAGCAGAAATTATAAATATGTCAGTGTCAACAATCAAGATATACAGAAACTGATTTACAACATTTAACACTTAGGTACGACCCTGAAAAATTTGTGTACGTTTATGTCCATCTTTAAGAGAGCAATTCCTGTTTCCATTTGTGACTGATTTCTTTTAGAATTGGATACTTATTTAAAACCTAATTTTCAAATAATCTATAATGAAACTTTTCAAGGAAATATGAAAGTGTTTTTATTTTGCTAAATCTTTCTTATAATGCGAGACCAAAAAAGTTAGAAAGTTGTCAGTAGTTTCTAGAAAAAAAAAATTAATAGACACATTAATGTAATGAAAGGTTAAAAATCAACAACTATGGACCACATTAATTTTGTGTTTTGTCTCCAATAGGAGACTGAGAAGGTTATTGCTGTCACAGGGGTCTCCTCTGGCTTCCATTTTCCAGGAAATCAACCTGTGGTTGACTGGGACAGAATTCCACAGGAACTTGTTGCTTCCTCGGGAAAAATTACACAGTAAACCAACCTGTGACTGATGGGTGGAATTCCATCAGGCACTTCAGAGGCTTCTATTGGACTGCTTTCTATTTTCTGTGTTTATTTGTATTTCAATCCTTCCTTGAAATTGGTCACGTAAAAAGTTGGAATTTATTAAATTTATAAATATATTGTATTGGTCCTTTGACTACAATTGATTTTTTTTTTCCTTCAGGGTTTCATTTTCTTCTTCTTGGAGAATATTCTCTGGTAGTTTCTTTAGGAAGAATGTTTAGTTAAATTTCTTGGTCTTTGCATATATGAAAATTTCATTATTTTCTTTACATTGTGATACTCCATTTTGGCACTATTGTTGCAGAAGAGACTGTTATCCAACAGTTGATCCTATGTAGGTAGTGTTTAACCTTTCTGTCCGATATGTTGCAATATCTTTAATATATACTATTGTAGGTTTACATGTGTATTTGCTTGCTTTTTGTCTTTAAAAACTTGTTTTATTTATTTATTATTTTTTTATTTATTTTTGATCTTTTTGAGACAGGGTCTCCCTTTAGCCTTAGCTGGCCTGGAACTCACTTTGTAGACCAGGCTGGCTGTCAGCTCACAGAGATCCACCTGCCTTTGCCTCCCGAGTGCTGGGACTAAAACATGCACTACCACACCCGGCTAAGATTTCAGAACTTTGGACATGCCATTCTAGTAAGAGCTTTTAAGAGAGTAGTCCTGAGAGTAATGTGGACTGTAGAAGCTCAAGAGGCTTCAGAGGGTAATAAGGACAAAACAACAACTGGGTTGGAGGTCATTCCAATGATTTCAACAAAGACTCTGGCTGCTTCTACCCCAGTCCTAAGAACTTGCCTGTATTTAAATTTTTAAAAATGGTGGCCTAACTTTTTTTAGTGGAGCAAATATGAAGACAGCATAATATTGAATCTGTGGAAAAGTTATTAATGGTGACTCTTAAACAGATCTATAATGAAAAAGAGCAAGTAGGACAGAAAGAACTGGATATGTACAATTTGGAGAGAAAAAGAACGGTAGGAAACTTAATGTTGCAGCCAAGGCATGTGCTACAAGATAAACACTAGTATTTAAGGACATTAGTGCTTTAAAAAGTGTCCTCCTGCACTGCCCTGGAAAAATTGGAAAGGTGCTGTCAGGGCAGGACCCCACAAAACTAAGCTACCAATTTGTGAATGGAAAAGGCATAAGGAGTTTTCTGTTCCTAGAAAGCTGCAACACACAAAAACTGCAGCACATGTGCAATCTATTTATCCCAAGCTGACAGCCATACTTGGTAGTGTTATTTATGAGGTACTGGCTTTGAAGGCATGACAGACAGCGTGAGGGGCCTGGAATTGAGTCTTCCTCCATGGTTTTAGAGATCAACTGGTGCCAGGCAAAGTGTGACAGTGCTGGAGTCCTTGCCAAAAGAAGGCCCTAAGGGGCCATTGTGTGAAGCTGTGAAACTGAAGTCTGGGTTGCAATTGAGACCCTAAGATGTTGGGAGATTCCAGAGCCATAAGACATCTGTCAAGAAGTGCTGCATTCCAGGAATGGAACCAGCCCAAGAGGGAACTGTGTTTCAGGTGCCAAAGTAGAACTGTGGAGCCATCTAAGCTCTTTGGAGTTAAATTCCCAGACATGGAGCATGAAACTATAGGTGCTTTTCCTGCTGGATTTTGTTCTTGATTTGGTCTTATATTTCCCTCCTTGCCTCCCTTTTGAAATGGGAATGCATATCCTGTGCTGTTGTATTTAATATATTGCCTCTTTGATTTTTACAAGGGGTTATAGTTAAAAGATTTCCTTACATTTCAAAAATGATTTTGGACTTTGGACATTTAAACAATGTTAAGACTGTCAAAAACTATGGGAGCTTTTAATGTCAGAATAAATGCATTTTGCATTATAAGATGACCACGAGCCTATGGGACCCAGGGAGTGAAATGTGGTGGTTTAAATAAGTTAACGACCCCCATAGACTCACATATGTGACTACTTGGTTCCCAGTTGATGGCAATGTTTGGGAGATGATGGAATCTTCAGGAGATGTAGCCTTCCTAGGGGAAGTAATTCACTAAGGGAGGGCTTTGATCATCCATAGCCTCACCCCATTTCCAGTGTTCTTTCTCTGTTTCTTGTTTGTGATTGAAAATGTAAGCTCTCAGCTTCTTGCTCCCATTGCCATATCTGCTGCTTGTTGCTGTGCCTTTCCCCCATGATGGACTCATCTCTCTGGAACTACAAACCAAAATTTTTCCTTCCAAAAGTTGCTTTGGTCATGACATTTTATCACAACAACAGAAAAGTAACTAATACGATATGCATGTAAAGGCAAGAGGGCAGCCTTGGGTGTCAGTCACTCATCAATAGTACTTCACCTTGTTTTATGAGACAAGAGTTCATATTGGGACCAGAGGCTCATCAATTAGTCTATACTGGATGGCTCACTGTGGGAGACAGGCTTGAGCCTAAGGTGAAAGTCTTATTGAAAGCTATACAGCAGGCCTGAGGCAACGGCCTGACCAACGGAGCCACAAGGACCGTCTTGTGACATTTGCTCCCATTGGCATATCATGAGACTGATGCCTAGAGCTTGCCACTCCCTAATCACCACCCTTGAGATCCCAAATTGCAACATTTAGATATTTCAACAGTCAGGGTCATGTGGTTTCCAGGAATCCAGCCTCTGTAATCTGAAACCCAGTATGCTAATGAGGTATCCTACCCACTATTCTGTGATAGGACATTAAGTCTATTATGCTAATAGGACGCTAAGTCTGTTATGCTAATAAGGTATCCTCCTTGCTGTGCTATGATTGGACCACTACCCCTGTATAAGCTTGTGCCTTCCTGCAATAAAGCAGATCTGTGTCACTGAACCTGGTCTCCTGCATCTGAATGCGGCAACGCTGGCCCAGACTCCTCACCAGCGCTGGAGTCCAGACCAGACGACTGATCAGAGGAACTAAGAGAGCAGGAGAGCAGCCACAGCTGGCAACCACAGCTCACTACTCCCAGGAATCCTCAGGTCTCTGTCTCCCCAGTGGTAGTTTTAAAAGCTTATGCCACCACATCCAACATTATTCATGGGCACTTGGGATCAAACTCAGATCCTCATACTTGCAAGTATTTTACTAAGTAAGTTATAATCTCAGCCCTGTCCCACTTCTAAAATGGTCTGTATTTTAGTTCCTTGTGTCACATTCAAACTAATTTTTTTCAGATCGCTTATGACTTCTATGACATCATAGTGTCCTATGTCTTTGAAGCATGTCTTTGAATTCTGACTTTGTCATTTAAAAGATAAAAACATATTTGACCAAATATAAATGACATAAATAAAGTTACAGTACATACATATTTTGTATTCTAACAAAACTACAATTCTGAAATTATTCTAAATAAATTATATAGCTAATGAACATGATTTCAGTAGTACTAAAATGAATATGTTTGGTTAGGAGTTTTTTATCTATTTCATATCAGGATATAATGTGGATATTAGGCAGGTATGAGTTTAAATTTGTGGACTGGAGAGATGGTCCAGTGGTTAACAGCACTTGGTCTTGCATAGAAATGGAGTTTCTTTCCCAGTACCATTGTCAGGCAGCACACAACTACATATAATTGCATCTCCAGTGGCTCGAATGCCCTCTTCTTGCCCCCTTGGGTGTGGGCAATTACATACTCATACAAATACATATATATATATTCCCCCCCACAAACACACCACACACAAATAAAAATAAAAACTTTTTAAAAGAGTTTAAATTTGATTTGAGTTAAGCTCTTTGCTAATGTTGCTTCTATGTGGACATAAAAGAATTAATTTCATTATATTTTCTTTAAATCATCCATGAACAATGATCTCCAATTATCTACTTTAAAAAAGTATCCTCACTTAATTTCAACAAAGGAAGATGAATTTTCTATTTATGATTTTATTTTCTGTGTTTTTTTAAAAATCCAATCTCATATAAACACAAAAAGTACTTTAGATTCAATTTCTGGCCATTTCATATGAAAATGAAAACCATTTAGGTCATGCAACCATTGATCCTCAGAAGAACAAATGATGTCAGGCAGTATTTATATACTACAAAAATTTCAATTTTGTTTACTTCTTTAGCAATCCAACTTGATGTCTACAATCATTTAGCTGGGCCAATAATATTGCTATTTGATGTCAGTCTTATTCATTACTGCACCTAGAGGATGCATAAGTCAAATCTTTAGGTATGTTGAAAAACAGGAAAGCAGTTTCTGTCTGTCTATGGAAACTGGAAAAAAAAAAGGAGAATAGAAAAGTTAGAAATGTATAACATGTTGCTATATATTG
>NW_008360326.1:91292-101281 GCF_000622305.1 Nannospalax galili
TTGCACAATATTTGAATTATTTTAATGTTTCCACATATTAAAACATTAAGTATCTTTTAAGATTATATAATACTAGTTTTTTACTAAATCTTTCATAAAATAAGGCTTCATTTTAATAATCTACAAAGAAAATAGTTTCTTGTAGAAAATAAGACACTTTATGAAAGGCAAACAAAAGAAGACATTATATAGCCAAACAGTCAAAAATTGGGAAATTAGAGAATAAGTAAATAGAAATATTCTTTCTTCTACTTTGCTTTGTTCTTAGTAATGTAGCACCATAAGCGACAAAAAAAAAGTACATATAAGATTAGATCGTTAACCTCTTCAACCTCTCTGTCCTCAGACAATGGTGATTTCATACAGTTGCAGTTTTCTCAATAGGTACATGTATTGAGAAGCAATGTGATTATGTCCTATTTCCCAATTTCCCTCTTTGAGCACAAAGCTGATGACTTTTTAAATTTATAATGACTTAATTTTTAGCACTATGACAAAATTTCAATAAGGAAATTTATACTTAGTAACACTTTACCACACAGCTACTGTGTCCTGGCATTGCTAGCAGTATTGTGGGTTCAGTAATAAAGAATACAAGTCCTACTTCCTTAAATATTTAATTATGTTTATGTGTCTGTGTGGTGTGTGTGTTTGTGTCCATGTGTGTATGTCACACATGTATATGCGTGACTGCAGAAATTAGAACATGTCAGATCTCCGGGAGTTGCAGTTACAGGTGGTGTGAGCTGCCTGATGTAAGATCTGGGAACCAAAATTAGGTCCTTTGCAAGAGCAGCAAGTGCTTTTAACTACAGAGCCATATCTTAGGCCCTCCTCAATTTCTGCTGAGAACAAATGACGGTTAGCAAACAATGTATACTGAATAAGTGCTATCTATCAAGAACGAACCTGTGTAAAAACAAAAAATTATTAGCAAGCTTATAATGGAATAATAATGGAGGGACACTGACAAAGTGCTGTGTAGGGAAAGCATCCAAAGACAGGAAGGAAGTCAAGCAGGGGCTCTAAGACCAAGTTCACAATGTCGAAGCATCATGACATGAAGTGAGGGAGAAACAAAGAGGCCAGTACACATGACACGGACTCAGATTAGACTGACAGATGGACAACTGAGCGGTAACTGGCAATTTAGGTTTTTCTTATTGGTTAAACATAGAATAATGGTAACCATTTAAAAATAGCTGCATAGTGTTTTCTGTGGTTTTCAAAATGTTTGTTTATACAATCTGACATAGTTGTGATAATTATAATTGAGTCTTGTATTTAATATGTTAAAATTTTTAGCCCTATAGATCTTGGCATAATTCTTATCATGAGCAATAAATATTCATTTATTAGGAAGTATCAGAAAGTCATGGCAGGTCAGAATTCAAAGGATAATTAAGAAGACAGGGCAATGTTTACTGTGACATGATTACATTAATTTTCCATTATTGATTTTAAATTTTAATAGGATTTGCCACCACCTCATGATTGTATAAAACAAAAGCTACCAAAAATAGTTCAAAATATGTTTACTATTTTTATAAAAACCTAATGTCTTTTTCTATTCAGAAAATGTAGCTATTTAGGCAGATCACCTACTGATACAATCAGATCTTAGCTAAACAGGTTTCGCAGAAAACAAAAGATTGAAAAAACTAAAATACCAACATAAAGTACACATCTCTCTCATGACTGTGTTCAGTCTTGCAATTCCTTTAAAATTATGAAAAACATGTGTGATAACCAACATGAGGTTTACAAGATTATTTTATGTATAAGGATGATGTTTAATGCATCATACATTGTCCCTGGATCACATAACTAGAGCAAAAAGAATTGTCACACCAATTTTCTCATCGTATAATTACAAGAAAACCTGATTATCTCCTTTAATGTAATTTTCCCCAATTAATTGTGTGTTCTCCAGTGAATGTGACCTGCAGAATCTTCACTTTAGTAAGTGATTGCTCCTTAACATGCCACAGAACCAGCAGAACAGGAGAGTCTGCCTTTCTTGTAGAAGAAATTTAATTGTATAACCATAGTGACTCTGCATGGAAAACACTTTAAGAGTGTCAGCTTCCAGTAGAAAGGGTGGAATTACCTGGAGCAGATTTGATTTTACTGTGGGTTCCATTCTGTCAAGTCCTTCATGCCCACGCCTTCTTTTCATGTCCCCCTTATTTATCAACTGAATCAACTATCTCAGCAATCTTCTACAGCTTGATTGTACCCGGAAACCTGAATCTTTTGTGAATTTCCTAGGATATTTAAGTTTATGGCTCATATTTTCCTTTTAAGGATTTGTAACTATTCCCTGACTTGTGTTTGGGGTGTGACATAGCCTCAACTTTGTTACTGAAACATCTGGTGGTTTCTGTATCTTTCACTGCTGTACTTGAGCTGGAAAAAAATTAGCATTACAATCTAAAATAAAATCGATTTCTTTTTGATATGACTTGATTTGGAATTAGCCAAAGGTATTCAAAAATTTCTCTTCTTAGACTAAGGAAATTTTTTAAAGAAATAGATTTCAGGGCTTGGAGAGATGGCTCAGCAGTTAAGAACACTGGTTGTTCTTGCAGAAGACCTGGGGTTGAATCCCAGCACCCACATGGCAGCTGACAACTGTCCATAACTCCAGTCCCAGGGCATCCGACAGCATCTTCTGACCTCCGCAGGCATTGCATGACACAGGTGCACTTACCTACATGCAGGCAATACACGCATACATATAAAATAAAAATAATAAATAAAATATGAAAAAAGAAATAGACTTCAACTTAGATATTAAAATAGAACAATGAAACAAATCATTAAATTATGAATCACAGATTATTTCCCCATTATATCATGTTATACCTTCTCTAAAATGGTAAAAGTAAGTACAGTTTCTGCCTTTGGAGAGCATTCTAAGAATACAAATCCTCAGGACAGCTGGGGCTACAGGGACACCCTGTCTCAAGAAGACCAAAAAAAAAAAAAAAAAAAAAAAAAAAAAAAGAAGAAGAAGAAGAATACAAATCCATATGGATGTCTTCTTACTGGTAAAAAAGAAAACACTTATATTTTCTTAAAATTAGGAGTGGTAGGGTTGACAAGATGGCTAGTAGGTAAAGGCACTTCTTGCCAAACCTGATGACTTGAGTCTAATACCTGTAATCCAGTGGTGGAAAAAGAGAACCCAGGGCCTCCAGAAAGTTCTCCCCTTACCGTTACACCTCATGCACTGTGAGACATGTGCGCTCTCTCCACACACAAAATGGATAAATCGATAAATGTAAAAAGAAGTTTTTAAAAAAAATTAGAGCTGGAAATGGAAGTACACCTTAGTAAAACAAGAACTTAGAAAATTAAACTCAAAGAACCGAAGTCATAAGAAATAAAAGAGTAAAAGAGAAATGGTAAATGTAAAGTTTAAATAAATTAAAAAGCATCACTTTAATAACAAAAATAATACTCATAATGGCTATGAATTTCATTTAAATATGAAAATTTGTCCTCAAATGTGTTTTTATAAATACAAATGTATTTTTCATAATATTTTGTAAATCACCATACTGTAACTATTATGGAAATGGAAGAGTAGGTCAGATGCTAAAAGCTTTTGCAATGTGATGGTAATTAAGAACTCTGGAGCAGAAAAAGCTGGGAGATAGAAATGGGGAACAGGAATCTTCCACTGCCTCCTTTGGTTATCCATGATAGAAATCTTTGTTTTCCAAAGCTAGCATCAAATTAAACTTCCTCTCCTCACCTGACTTCTGCTGTTGGTATACTGTGGTCATAAACATGAACTTTAGAGTGTAAATATTATAATGGCATAAACCTATTCCTGAATTATATTATCTTCATATGTGTCTCATTCACTATGTATAGTGAATGACTCTGAGTTTATGAGATTCTACTTATATACATATTAAGAGAAAATAAATTTAAGATTACTCCAGAAGTGTTTCTGCAGTGAACACTGTATTAATCAATAATAATTGGCCACTTTAAAGGAGACTTTTGCCAAATAGAGTAACACCTTGGGTTACTATTGCAATAAATAAGCTGGATCTAACAGAATCTATGTGGATCTGCTCCCAGTGTCTTCCAACAGTGAGCAAAGAGCAAAAGGACTTTGCTGCTAAGAACAGTAATTAGTACTGTGCTCTGACCTTTGCTAGATGATGCTTTATTTCTCCATGAAGTGCAAAAATACCTTCTAAAAAGCTATTTATATAGATGGACTTAAATGATTAACTCAAAATTACTGGAAATATAATTTACACATTTTTCATAGGAAGCTCTCTATACATGTTTGTGTATATTAAGGAAATGAAAATAATCATATCTTTTTTCCAACCAGGAAATAGATTTGTCTGGAATACTGCATTTTGTAGCTAATTCAGCTGCCAAAATGATCATCCATGGTTCCCCAATGGAGACCTCCATTAGCCCCAAACCTTAAAGCAATTCTGTCTTTGGAATCAAGCCCATCTGGGATTCCCCATAAACCACAACCCTAAAGTTTTGCAAAGGAGACTCCAAGACCCTTACTGGGAAGAATGTAGACCCTAGATACTCTACCCAGTTCCCAAGACTTTATTTAAATAGCAAAGGTACTTAGGCTCCTGCAGTTTGGTCCTTGTGGCTACAGCAGACTCCCATTGGTCAGTAGTCACCCATCATTGACTAATAAAGGTCAGTGTGGATTGTATTGCTTTTCTTTCCTACCTGTGACTCTTTCAACTCTTAATCCTACATTTCCCTGGCAAGAGTCTAACCAGATAGAGCTCTCTGCTTAAAATTCCTTGTTCCTAACATTTTGGTACAGAAACCAGGGCCTGGGAGAGAGATGAATTTCTAATTCCTAACAATTCCATGTCCCTCTTTGACCTCTAGTCACAACAACAGAAAACTAGTTCTCTTCCCCTTGTAATTCCCCGCCTTCTACTCTTCATTGCTGTAACAATATAAAAGGACTGACTTCCTCCCTTGATAAAGGACAGCAGATTAATGAATTTAAGTGCCTGAACCATTGAAATTGTCATCCCTGGTACTCGACTTCAAGTGCAGAATTAACTGGCTACCTTTTACTCTTCTGGGGTAGGGGGGTCTGGGATCTGTAGTTTCTTATGTAAATTTCTGTAAAAGTTGCTCTAACAAAATCTCATGGTATTTATTTCAAACCCCAAAAGGAATGCTTTAGTTCCTTCTTTGGTGATGGAAAGAACAGAATGGTAGTGAGCTACTCTGTTACTTAACAGACAGAATATGCATCCATTCAGTGATGAAGGCAGTTTGGGAAGAAAGCAGATAGTGTGCTAAACTAAATCCTCTTCATTTATATCTAAAGGAGCTTCAGAGCAATATCTTTCATTTTGCTTGGTAGGTTTCTGAATTAGCTTCTCCAAGATGATCCCATTGTTGCCTAAATGAAGGGTCCTAGCCTGTGCCTCAACATGCCAAGTTTGACCAACTGTTCTTTATTTGTCCAAGGAACTGAATAAAGGTGCCAAATTAATAGTGAAAAGCACATTGGCTACACTGGAAAGAAATAAAAAGATGGAGTGATTACTCCAAGTCCAAGTCCATCTTGGAGGGGTGTCCTAACATAGGGTAGAGTTTAAATAGAAAGTTAAGAGATATGCATAATTAAAGCACCCAGCTAGATGTGGTCTCATATCCACTATAGACTCAGCTCTAAGTTTCTTCTTCAGGGTCATCTGACAAGTTATAAATCTCAAGGAGACAAATTCCTTCTTGCATGCTACACGAATTACAACCATTTCCTCTCCCAGGAAGAGGTTCCTGGGAAAGTCTAATGTCTTGGGGTCCATTCTTCCAATAGTCTAATAGCCAAAGAGGGGAGCACAAATGTCTCTTTAGAACATTTTCATTTCTGTCAGACAGACATGTTATACCATTATTCAGTGAAGTCTAAGCCCATGCCTATTCCTTTCTATAGTGTATTCTATTTTGTTCCTTACCACACCCCATAAATTGGAGTGGACCCTGCTAACAATGAATAGTTAAATGATCAATACTTAATGAAGTATTCCTTTAAAAGGAAGAAAAAAAATCATCACCTTTTAATATTAAGTATAAATTTCTTTGAGCAGCTCATCATAAGTAGAAAAAGAATGATAAACAAGGGAAACAATGTGGTAGGAAAAGGATGGTTAGAATAGCTTGATTAAATGGATGAAGCATTTTAGAAATTTAGCAGTTGGCAAATTGACATTTAAAAGCATTTAAATATTCTTTAAATCTGAAGTGGGTTCACCCATCATCAAGGGTTGTGCTGTAAGATTAACAGCTCAGGCACCATTCACACGTAAATCTATGTGGCATAAGTGTTTGATCAAAAACAAGTTCATGGGCAGGGTTAAATTCTCTGATGTTATAATCATCTTAGGAAAATATGGTCTGTTTATGTATATACATGAATTTCCCAGGTGGCTGGCCACAATATTGTATACATGTGTGATGTTCTGATTACTTATTGTAAGGTGAGCGTGATATTAACATCTTTTAGTTAAATCTTGCATTTCCATGTTTAACAGGAAAAGACACAAGAACATTTAAAAATCTTTAAGCTTTCCCTATGATTACATTTGTTGATGACTCTCCCTCACCCCTTCTCCCCTACCTCTAGGTAGTAAAATTTTGTTGAGTCCCTTTGTGGTCACCAGATGATATAGAGGAAATTGGGGAACCTTTTGGGGCTTCTTAGTCCCTTTAATAAAAGAATTTATGAATGAACGCAAATGGAAAATTGAAAGTAAATTTATTAGAATTAAAAAACAAAAAACAACAACAAAAAAAAACCCTCAGTGCAGGCAAGCTATAAATCTTAGCAGCTGCCTGGAGGAGGAGGAGAATAGAGGGAAGAAGGAAAAAAGCCACTCTGTTTAAGCTGGAATGGAGGTCAGACATAACTCAGACTAGCAGCCACAATGCAGGAAGGGGAGCTTTAACCCCATGCCCTCAGCTCTCCTCCTGAAATCAGAAAAATTGTTAAGCATACAACCAAGAGGTGACAAGGTTTTAGAGGCAGATTGGCCCATGATAACGATGGTTAGGACGGAGGCCACACCAAAAATAAAACAAACACAAATAGACAAGACAAACCAGATTGTTACTGGGTCTGAATTTCCAAAAAATTGACTGAGTGTCGGACCCAGCAACCAGAGGGCCCTGGGGCCTCCCTCTGAAGACCAACTAGGAGGAATGCTGCTGAGTCCAACTTCCCTCCTAGAACCTGGCCTGCCCAGAACAGAGAGGGGTACCCCAAACAGAACACAGAGGCGCCTCTTACCTAGCTACACAGATGAGACCGAGCACCTGGAGAGGACAGGAAGAACCGGGGCTGAGGAACATCTCTCAGCGCGCGTCCCCCTGGCAGTTCCTGCCTCGTGGGGCCACTTGATGATCTCCGTGGGACCTTTAAATGTTGTGGTCTTGGAGACAGGACCCAATCAGTCTCACAGACAGAGATGCAGCAAGGTAAAAATTTATTTACAATTGCAATCAGGCCAAACTTACTCTCCACGGGAACAGGAGATAAACGCCCTGAGTTAAAACAGCAGAGTCCTTTTATAGGTCTTCTATGACCTTTTGCAAGCAAGCAAGCTCAGAACAAAAGCAGAAATATGCAGTTAGTAATTTAGCAAGGCTTACACAAACTTTACAGCATAACTTAGCAAGGTTTACACAAACTTTACAGCATAACAGGAAATCTTGAGGAAAATCTTACCGAAAAGTCTCCCAAAAGTCCCATGACATTGTGGTCGGGAAATTTTGTAAAGCCTACTTGACCATAAGTCAAGGTTTGCTGATTTTTGAGAATACCCTTTGTAACATACAATTTTTGGAGGAATCCAAGCATTATAACCCAGAGAAACAATTCTTTCATTTAGCTAAAAGGGTGAACTACTGATTCACTTGTATCACACACAATGCAGAAGGGAGAAACTGGGAAGTAACAGGAGTCAACGAGGTCAGCAGGGTGACAGCCCTCAACATTTTAAAGAAAGAATAGGGAAAATGGGCAGACTTAGGAAAGTGCATTGGTGTGGTCTGTCCACTATTATCTTAGAGACAGGGATGCCTGGAAGGAAATGTACATTATCAATCAATTATTCCACCTAACTCATGACTGCTTACAGTGAAGGTGAACCCGCCTTTGAAGGTGTGGTCCCTTAGCCAAGTGATTGTGATACAAGGAG
Organism: Nannospalax galili; assembly: GCF_000622305.1. Lineage (NCBI taxonomy): Eukaryota > Metazoa > Chordata > Mammalia > Rodentia > Spalacidae > Nannospalax > Nannospalax galili. Next base: position 99,518 of record NW_008360326.1, read on the forward strand.
AAAGAGCATCCCCTAGAGGGTTCTTAGTCTCATTCATAAAAGAATTTAAGAATGGACCCAAATAGATGCTTTAGGACAATTTTCTTAGAGTTTTGAGGAAAATACTCAGGGCAGGTAAATTGATAATCTCACTAGCTGCCTTGAGGTGAATGACAGGAGGAGGAAAGTTATGTATAGTTAAAGGTTATATAACAAGCAACAATGCCAGACAGGCGATACCTTCTTTTGAGTTGTTGGCCAGGGTGGCCAAAGGGATTCCCAGATAGTAACCCAGCAGAGAACTGGGAAAATGAACAGCAGACCCCAATCTTATCCAAAGGAATACTGACAACTGATTGCTGCTAGATGAGGAACAGCTGACCCTCCTAAAACAAAGACCTCTAGATAGGCTGACTAGATTCACCAGAAGAGCAAGTAGTGGGGAATGGCTGGGGTGCCGACGACACAGCAGACAGTAGCAGGGATATCAGAGTATAAGGGCTCTAGTGGGGGGAGGGAGGCTATGGGAGGGTGCTATCTGGGAAGTGAGTGTATAAATAAATAAATAATAATAATAATGATAATTCTTCAAAGCATAAAAATTTGCTCCTTAATAGTTGGTGGATATGAAAAACATTACCATTGAAATCTACCTGATGACTTTATATCCATGCTCAGATGCCAAGGAGCTCAGAAAGTGACTGTGACTAGTAATAATCAGATACATAGAGATTAGAAATGCATGTGCATCTTAGTGTCAATTGTATTGAAAATGAATTTTTCTGTATGAAACTGTGTATTTTAATAGTGAAATGGAGATCTTTTTTAAAGTTTAAAAAAAATTCAGTAAAGCAGACTTATGGTGAGCCTATGTCTATGACTGGGCCCACAATACCACAGGGATTCTGGGTAGGAAAAGTTCACCATCTCATTAACACACTAGATATTCCACCCTTCCCTTTAGCATAAATTGAACCCTTCTTCCTAGGGGTGGTCCTATGAGCTGCAAAACTGGAAAGCTGGGTCTTTAGGCCACAAATTTTATTCTCCAGACCAACCTTTTCCCAGGAGACTTCTTGGTACTGTAACAACTGGAAAGTGAAAACAAAAACGGGTGCCTAGAGAATGACAGGGTACAAAAAAAGCAGACAAGGATGGATCAAAGGACTAATAGAGTGGGAAATATTTTAGTTCAGAGAAAAACAAGCTTAGAGCTGCAGGCAGAAAGAGTAGGCGTTAAGTTGCATCAGAGGCAACATCCCTACTCCCCACTCACTCAGAGGCTGATTTCTCTTCACCTCCAGGCAGTTGCAGCTGTCTACTGGGAGAAGCTTGTGCAGTACCTGATAAATTATCCTTTCACTCAATGTTAGGACCTGTGCTTTCCCAAGTTTCAGCTCTAGGCTGCTGCAGATTCACTTGAGCTTCCCAGGTCTAGCCATCCCAAGTGTCAGCTCCCTTTTTTCGTTTTTCTTTTTTTTAAAGAAAAAAGCCAACCAGAATATATTACTAATGTATTAAAAGACAGTAGTAAAGCTATAGACATAAACAACAATTTAGCTTAGCTAACATGTTCCACATAGTGTGTGTCCAACTTTGCTGAACAATGATGAAACGCTGAGCCTATTTCTTAGTACAGTTGTAATGAGGTAAGTTCCAGCAGATGGCAAAAAACATTGTCCATGTCTTCAAAAGCAAACTCGGTATGGTGTGGTGTCCTCTCTCAGCTGACCAGTGTTGCAGGCACATGGCAGGGAATATTCTAAGTCCCCTCTAGAAGTTACT
>NW_008360326.1:101357-105664 GCF_000622305.1 Nannospalax galili
GTCTCGAACTTCCTCTCTATTTTGATATTAAAATTCATTACCCTTATCATGTGACAAGAGAACCCATATTGGAGTCTCTTATTGGGATGCATGACTGAATGCCTTTTGTCCAGGATATTCCAGGCGTATGGTGATCCCCTGAGAACACTGAGAAAGTTTAATGGGTACCACTATTTTGATTCATGCAATATGGTTACATTAAAAGATGGTGGTGATGGAACTGGATAGATGGCTCAGTGGTTAAGAACACTAGCTGTTCTTGCAGAAGACCTGGGTTCGAATCCAAGCACCCACATGGCAGCTAACAACTGTCTGTAACTCCAGTCCCAGGGGATCCGACAGCCTCTTCTGACCTCCGCAGGCATTGTACGACACGGGTGCACTTACCTACATGCAGGCAATACACACATACACATAAAATAAAAAATAAATACAAAATTTTTTTTAAATAAAATAAAAGATGGTGGCAAAGTCACATGATCACAGCCACTTTGGTGATATTACTAATCAATATGGTTGCCAAGTCATGTTGACATCATTCGCCAAGATGATAGCCAGGTATATTGTCTTTGTCTAGATGAGGTCACCAGACAAGACGGTGACAAAGTTATATGGTTTCTTCTTTAAGTGAACTCATCTCCTTGATAAAACGAGCCCATCCCCCATTAGGGCAGAAGTCTTTGTGGGATCCAAACATCTCATAGATTAAATGTTGACAGTCACCTTCTTTTCTTTAAAAAAGAAAAGCACCCCAATTAGTAGAAATATAACAGGAAAAATTACCTTTAGGTATTTAGGCCCAAAATAGTAAATTAAAGGAACAGAGGAAGAAATTCCATAGAATCTATCTGAGGAAGAGGAGACCATATATTTTATCACCAATTGTAATTGTGAATGCCAGGCAATGTCATTTGGATCTGGTTTTGATCTCCCCTCTGCTCCTAAGTGTAGTCTGTTGCTGGTAAATGGAAGACATGGGGAAGTGTGCCCAATGCCCATAAGTGGCACTATAGCTGTGGGAGCACATGGGGCACCTAGGAAGGAGTAAGTGACATTGGTGCCATTTTGTCTCACCTGAACATGACACAGGCTGAGATTAGAGCAATCTATGATGCTCCGTGCTAGCTGGAATTTCAGGACCTTAGAGAATAACTTATTAAAATAGTTAATTATGATTTAAAACCTTAGTAGCCTTGTGTGGTGCTTTTAACCCATTAGAAAAGCAACTTCCTGGGGTCATATGGTCAAAAGCAGTACAGGACCCAACCACACAAAGCCACCCAATCTGTTCTCCTTTTCCTCAAACCTGACCCAAAGTCTCCAAGGTTCTCTCGGGTGAACCTGCCTTCCTAGGGGTAGTCCCTTTGGCCAGGTGATTGATGGGGCCCATTTAGAATGTTGGGTCTCCACCCAGGCCAGAGATTTTATTCTCTTGACCAGAAGGAGTTTTCTCTTAGCAGGCCTTTATTGTATTGAAACACTGACTTTCACCTTCAAAATCTGCTCTGTTCCAAAATCACTGGGCCTAAGTCAAATAACAAAATATATCAAAATTAATCTCAAAACTAACACTAAAGGCCTTTCATCTGATCTGCATATTTATTCCTAACTCTGTAGTTGATTTCCTAGTGAATTTTATCCCTTTCAGACTGAGTTATCTTCCTATTGGTGACTAGGTGTATGAATTAGAAATAGCCTCAATTTTCTCATACATAAAATAGAGATATTGCTCAATACCTCGTAAACTGATCAAAGTTATCCTCTTGGCTACTAGATTATTTTTATTTCTAAAATATTTATCAGCCTTTTTAAACAATGCTCTCAAAGTATTTAGAAACAATGAGCATCTCCAGGTCTACTCTTAGAATTTGTTGTATGGGTCTGGAGCAGTGCTCAGTCTATGGCTAATTATTTCCTCACTACTGAAACAAGACTTGTCTTTGTGTTCCATATAACCTATTGACCTAGATATTGAAAAATTTCAGTCTGGCTTCTTGGAAAGAGCATTGTGAGGAATCTTGGGTGAGCACCTTTCCCCCATCTCTTTAATCCTTTCAGGCAGTTCTTTCTAGATCTCTAGGTTGTTTTCTTGTGTGTTGATGCCAAATAATATTTAGCACAAAAATGAAGGAGCTTGCTCTACAGACATCTAGGGTTCAGTGTGTGAAATTCTCGCCCCTCCTGTTTGTTGTCCTGTAAGCCTAAAATGATCTTCCAGACTCTGAGCTTGAGCTCTTTAATTTAGGGAGTCTCCTGTGCCCTGCTTCACTTTTCTCTTCTAGAAACTGTCAAAGCAGTGTGTCACATCACTCTTAAGTCTTACCTCATTAGTTTTCTGTTTCTTGGAGTTTAATGTCCCTTGTTGTCTGATGCACAGAGTCTTCTAAAGTGTCAAGCACTGTTTCCTTTGCTTTTCCTTTTTGGGAGGGCAGGGGAGGATGGAGGGGGAGTGGCGAAATGGCTCCAGGCAAGAAGGTATGCTGGATTCTATTAATGCATTGTTATGGGCAAAGAAAGCTTTAGCCTCTGTTCTTGAGTGATAATTGATCTAACAGTAAGATATATAATTGAAATTATGATAGCGTTATACCAAATAAAAATTTGCATTTAAATCTTCTTCAACCTAAAGATAAAGGTTAATGCTGCACAGGCATGGCAACACATGTCTATAATCCCTGGAGGATCTTGAGGCCAACCTGGCTTACACATAGAGATTTGTCGAAAGAATGAAACAAAACACAACAATCAAATCTAGTCTTTCTAGAGTCTGGGAGTTCTTGACCCAGTACGTAGAGAAGGTTTGAAAACAAAAGTGAAAGATTTCCACTGAGTTATATAGCAATACAGAATGGAAAATTTTAACAGAACTTTCTAGGTATTGAATACTAAGATTTGGTAATTACCTCATATTTATTTGGATTATTATTTCATGTACCAGAAATCTTATCACCCTACTTTGACAATGCAGAATGTTCCTATGTAAACACATCATAAAAGATTGATAAAACATGACATACCACACCATAGGAAACACCAAAGGCCATCAAATCAAGGATCTAGTCCATGGGTACCTGATATGATGTCAGCAATGACTATAAAGCCCAAATAAACTCATCTGAGAGCCAGAAAATTTGTTTTAATGCATTTCGAAGAAGTTCATTGCATCAATTTCATTTTCCATGCTTGGCATATCTATTTCTCCTTGAATGAGATATAGTCTCAAAATGGTCCTGAGAGTAGCAAGGCTCTGTGATATATTAAACCATCTTTTCTCCTTTTTCTTCAGAGATCCACTAATCTTGCAGCACATTTTCTATATAAGAAGTTGGGCTGATCTACTTACTCTAAATCCTACCAGAGCTGTGTCTTCACTTTATTTAGCATGTGCAAAATAAAAGTATTTTAGGCAAAACAGAGTAATTTTAGTGGAGTAGATATACTCTATGTGGTATTATAATGAGGTACACACAATCCTTCTTAACCTACAGAACATAAAACAGCAATCCTAGTCAAGTCATCAGCTTTGATGATGATGATGGGCCAATGTAATTTCACTAGTTATAACAAGTGTAGTGTTCTGGTGGAAGATGTTTATAGTGAGAAAGAGAGAGACTATGCTTGTTTAGGGGGCAGGGAATGCATGGGGCATCCTCCTCTTACCTTTAGTGTGAACGAAAATCTGATCTAAAAAACATTTTTTTCATTAAATTTGAGATCTTATAGGGTTTATACTGAGTACAATATGTATAATTGTATTAATTCAACTGCAAACCTAAAAATTTAGAGCCAATTTTGAAAGAGATGCATCTGAGCTCTGGAAATTTTATTAAATATGCCAGTGCTGTTGTGATGAAATGCTTCTAATTATATGGTTATTAAATAAATAATCTTTAAAAATTATGTCCTCAAAAATCAGTAATAATATCTGATAGAATTTTCAGAGTTTAATCACAAACAGTAGAAGAAATTTTGTTTTGATTACTCATATGTAGAAACGATTTATTCACTCATACATCCATTTGTTCAAATATTCTGCTGAATATGTAAGCGTTAAACAGTACAAGTGGTCTAGAGCTGTACTGTCTAAAATAAATTTTTGCAGTGATAGAAGCATCTTTCATTTGAAACATCTAATGTGAAAGTCACCAACTACATGAGAAAATGTTATTATGGCTAATTAAAATAAAAAAATTATGTTCCTATGTTGCCATGGTTACCTTTTAATTACTCACAAGTTACATTTATTTAATAAGTAGGACTAGGAGGAAAAGACAGACTTGGACACAAAAAAATTAATTTGTAAACTT
>NW_008360326.1:105682-110633 GCF_000622305.1 Nannospalax galili
CACACCATAGAAAAGCAGGCAGGAAGCATGAGGCTCTGCTGTATTTGAGCAACAATAGGCAGAACAATGTGTGGGGGAATTTGGGGATATGATAAACAGGAAGGAAGCAAGGCAAGGAGGACTCAAGTTCTGCTTGTAGGGAAAATATTCTGCCATTAGTGAAGGGCAGGATTTGTCATCCAGCAATTGAACTGTTGATTTTATGGACCAAAATTTCCATGTTGAGATAGGGGCTGCCAGGGCATTGCATTTATCAACATGCCTGGCCTCAATCACCTGCATGGTACTTACCTCACTTAGGAAAATCAACCAATGTCTCAGTTTTCTCTGTGAGAAAACTGTTACATCCAGTTGAGTACCATCGCTATGAGAATGGCCTGTGAAGATACAGGGTTGAAGGCATGGGATTTGCCTCAGCGTCCCTATGTGAGGGCCTGAAATGAGGAATTCTTCATCAACTGAACAGGATAGGAGAGGAATGGTGATGGGGGAAGGAGTTGCTTCAATAGGCATGTTTGCATAGGACAGGGGTTAAGACATTCTTTAACAATAGAGCTTATTGCAAGAAGGTGGCTGCAAACAGATGCTCCACTAGATAACTGTGGCAATCATTTCTCAAGATATTCTCCATTTTAGCTTTAATTCTTTCTCAGCACAAATTTTAATAAACATTTATAAAACCACCATAAGGTGAATACTATGTCCTCTAGTCTAAAATCACTCACAAAACAGTATTAGACACTCACAAAAGTTACATTAAAGGCATGGGTATATTCCTTTTCCTCTTCACTAGGAGACTCAATACATATTTATTTGATGAATGAAGTGATAGAGTCTCCACTGGTGGAGACATATTTGACTGAATTCAGTCTCTTGCTTAGATTTATGACCAACTAGAATATCACAGGAAAACAATGTTCAGTTGTTTTTCAAGGTCTCAGATAATTTTGCATGTGATAGAATCTGTTTAACTCACTGAAAATATACGCCTTTAAAGTTGTCTTTCAGATATCCATATTTATGTCCAAGATGCATGACATTTTCTCATACATATTGAATTTGAATTCCTCCATAAAAACTTTTTAAAAAACTCAGAATTTTTATACATTGTTAATCTCATCATGAATTCAACACATTTTCTGTGGAGTAATATGTAATTTATGCTTTTGTGCTCTGACAGTATGTCATTTTCGATACAAACAATGCTCTCCTGTCTTTGCCCTGACACTTGTTCATAATATTAGCATTTCCAGAAAGTTTTCTTCCCCTAATTGTGTGGCACTACACTCCTAAAGAAACCCTTTGTAACCCACAGTCTTGACTAGGGGGTTAGTCTGTACTAAACAACCCTCTTCCTGGTCTGGCATTTAATTCCTACCTTGTCACTGAGTCTCTCTAATCATCAACTATAAGGTGGCTGAGGATTTATATTTATTATATCTTCCTCTTGGCACCAAGTGAGGGGAACAGAACTCAGAGCATATTTACTGCTTTACATACTGTCTTCATTTATTTTAATATCACTTTTGCCTTATACATTTAAACCATTGCTTGCTCAACGTGCTCTTTATTAATACGCACTTACTGGTGTTCTCTGACCTTTATTATCTGTTTCATCATGTTTGCCTCAACTACAGGATGTGTCCTTTAAACATTTAAATGGTATTTCATGGGTATGTAAACCAGTGGAAAATGCTTTCCATGTTAAAATCTCAAGATTTTGGCCGCCTATATCTGTTAATCATGACTGATAATCCTGGGTCTATGTTTCACTAAATAGATAGCTTTGGACCAGTACTATGGCACACTTTAAGCCTTGACGTTTTTATATAAGTAGTGTAAGTCCCTAGCATCTAAAAGAAAGACTAAATGAGATTAACATTCAATTTGAATTTATATAAAAGGAGTTATGTGATTATGTAGTTGTGTGTTGTATAGTGTGAAGTAATTGTTTTTGGGTTTTGTAACCCTTATACCCATTGACATGATTATGATATAATAATTATTAATGTCTAATGAGCTGAGTGGAAAGAAGTGTTCTCTGGAAACAGCCATCTTTCCTACTTCTTCCCAGTCCCTTATATTGGCTTCCTTAGGCTTGAACTCCTTAAACATTCCTGGATTTTACCATCTCTTTCTATTCTAATTCCATACCCCTTTGCCTTCAGGGTACTGAGGAAACTGTGCACTAAGCCATTGTTTAATGCTGCATCAGCCTGTCCTAAGAGACAGGCTAATGTATCAGTACTAAAAATGTTTGAAGTACTAATTTTCCCCTTAATGATTCTAAACATTTTATTATGGTTACACCTTAATACCGAGTTGCAGGTCATTACCTTCACACAGAGAAAGCAGCTGATGTTTCTGTGGTTTAATGTTTCTACCATTTGCTTCATGACCCCTGTTTCCACTTTACAGAGTGTATCTTTGGAAATGAAAATGAGGTCACTTGACAGGTTTTATGTATGATATTTTTATCTCATTGTTCAAAAATATTTATGATACTAAAAATACCACAAAACCTAAATTTTCGAAATGGAAAAGAACAATAAGTTGAAATGAATCCTTCTAATACTTAAGGACAACTATTTCAGACTGAGTTCTTATAATCTTACTGTCAATGTGTTTTTTGTTTGTGCTCCATATCATACAGTATAGACAGTTTTGTTTACTGTGTCTTTGAACTGCTTGTCTATATTTTTACTTGAAATATTAATATTTGGTAATTCCATTATAATAATCAAAATAATCTACATATGTATTTACATATGTTATAGTCATTATAGTCATATATTTATGTATGTGTGTGTATCTCTACAATTATTCTTATGTTATGATTTTATAAATAATATCGGGAGGGAAATCTACATGGCAAATATTTATGGAAGATGTGAACTATTTAAATATGTTCTAAGAAGGAATATTTTCAATATTCTTAAATATTTATCATATGTTATATTAGCACCTTTGCAGAAAATGAATTTTGGTAGATAGATACCAGATTCTGAAGTGAGTCACATAGAAATCGTTCTATCTAGCTGATTTTAAGAAAGTGACATTACACTATTACCTTTCAGAATATTATCTTCAGCTATAGAATGAGATGATTGTTTCTAATGAAATAATTCTACAAATGAGTATATTTCACTGCAATAAAAACTATGCGTTTCAGCTATTACTCTTTGAACCCACAGCACATGCAAGTCGACCTGCGTCATACCCTCCTCAATACTAACAGCATCATTAAAAATCTATTTTAACTTGAAATAAAATCATAGTTTATGTTTTAACTGAAAATTCCAAACTCAAATGAAGAATGCTCATTGGCTCACAAAACTAAACACACAGGACCAGTGTCATCTGGGAAGATGCTGAAGTCAAAACAAAATATCAACTGGATGTCTGTACGGTCTTCACCCTATCTTTCTTTACTACACAAGACCTGAACCTTAGAACTAAGATTATATATGTATATGTAAATTATACATATTCGGAAACATTTTATTTGGGGAGAAAGTTTCTCTCTCAATGTTAATTTGGAAAAATATAAGAAATATTGTTATTTGCTGCTATTTGAGCCAGATGTGCATTGACAATTACTTTTTGTCCAGGGTAGAGGGATGGATTTTTGAAGGAAACAGCTTCAGGATAGGGAATAAAAGGTAGTTATTCAGTAAAAAGGAGATGGTAGACTCAATGGCCACCAGAGAGATAGAGCTTCAGCTCAGGAGCCAAGCCACCTGGACCTTGTCCAAGAAACTATTAATGTTTAAACTTGTTTAATTAAATAACAGCTCCCTTTATCTTCAATTTGCTTTCTGCCACTTACCTGTGGTCAACTGCAGTGTGAAAATTTTACTATAATTCATTGAGTAATTATGAATTTTGAGAGGGACGGAAATGGGAGAGTCCAATTTCACATAAGTTTTATTAAAGTTTGTTCTTATATTTGTTCTCTTTTAATTGTTAGTAATTGTATTGGTCAGCATTCTTGTATCAGTTACTTTTCTGTGCTGTGCTAAAACACTATGACCAAATGCAGCTATAGAGCTATAGGAGAAAGAATTTATTTTGGCTTATGGTTTCAGACAAATAAGAGTCTACCATGGTAGGGGGGCATGGCAGCAGGTGGCAGGTGCAGTAAGCAGGAGCTGAAAGCAGAGAGATGACAGCTTCAGTTGCAAACACAAAACAGAACAAACTGCAAGTGGGAACCTTTTTCCTCCCACAAGAACCTCCAAGGTTCTATGTCCTCTTCCAAAATACAGCCACCAAGTGGGGACCAAGGGTTCAAATCCTTGAACAGATGGGGAACATTTCTCATAGTTCTCGGAGGACTAGAATGGATAGGATGCATATATATATTTCAAACATTACAAAAGGCAGTTTATTAGATTGACGAACATGATGGAGGCCACATAGTCAGACAATCTGGCACTGAAGGCCTGGAAGATTCCTGGAGAGTCACAGGCTTTCTTCAGTCTAGGTTAGAAAGTCAAAGTAGCTGGGTGCTGATGTCAGGGGTGTCAGTAGTAGTAGGAGTGGGATATAGATAATACATATGGACTAATAAATTCACATTTATTAATATAAATTCTTCCATTGGGGTTAATCCTAAACTTGTAGCTGATATTGTATGCTTTTTACTTATGCCTGCCAACATTTTTTAAAACTTCCTTCAATTTTTAATGTAATTTTTCCATTAGAAGAAAATGTGATCTTACAGCATTTCTTCTGTCTTTTCTTCAAATATTTCCAGGCTTAGCATATATTTCATGTATAATTGCTGGTGTTATATGTTTGATAAATACTGGATTTTGCTTTAGTTTAGGCTTTTTGTTGTTGTAGAATGCTATATAGACTTTCTTTTTTTTTTTTTTTTTTTTTTTTTTTTTTTTTTTGGGGCCTTGGGGAATTGAACCCAGGCCTTTGTGCTTTTTAGGTAAATTTT
>NW_008360326.1:110707-117820 GCF_000622305.1 Nannospalax galili
TCTAGACTTGACCTGCCATTTTGGTAGACAAATTTTCCATTACTTGGGAAAATAGTAATTTTTCCTAAAGGCATGGTGATGTACCTCAGTAGTAGTGTTTGTCTAGTATATGCAAGGCCATGGTTTCAATGCCCCAAAACACACAGACACACACTCAAGACTCTACTTGATCTGGGGATATAGCTATTCGCAGAGTACTTATCTAGTATTCTCTAAGCCCTGGATTCATTTTCAAATACCACATAAAACCAGGTTTGATGGTCCACACAATCCCATCCTGAGGGTGGTAGAGGCAGGAGGATCAGGAGTTCAATTTCAGCCATAATACAAGAGATCCTGTCTCAAACAAATGGTAATTTTCTTTATAGTTGTTGTAACTTTTATGTTTTGACTTTTATGTTGTGACTTTTATGTTTTATGTTGAGATTTTATGTTTGAGACTTCCTTTACAGTTACATAAAATTCTGTTTGTTGTATCTTGTTGATAGAATATTTGTCTGATTACTCTAATAATTAACTCATAATAATTTGTTTAATTAAATTTCACTTTTCTGACACAGATACTACCCATTGACTTCCCCGTAATTAGCAATTGATTTTTCAATTACTGTATTTTCACTATTTCTGAATCCTTTGATTATTCTGTTACTGTTTGATTTTAATGTTTTTCTTGCTAAGTTGCATATATTTGCTTTTCTTGTTTTTAAACAATTGTCTCTTTTAATTGTTCAATATACCCCATATGTGAATGTGCATATAGTTACATATTGGTAATTATTACCATGCACTTTAATGTGTTCACCGTTAATCTTTTTTATGTTTTATTTTCTTTTTATTTTATGTGTATGTTTGTATTGTCTGCATGTATATAAGGGCACCCATGCCATGCAATGCCTGCAGAGATCAGAAGAGGGCGTTGCATTCCCTGAACTGGAGTTGTGGACAGTTGTTAGTTGCCATATGGGTGCTGGGAACTGAACCCAGGTCCTCTGAAGAACAGCTAGTGCTCTGGACTCCTGAGCCATCTTTCCAGCCCCCTAGTGTTAACCTTTTATGCTTTGCTTATTTTTAATTCATTTCCTGTTTGTTTAATAATTAGGTTTAGAGTTAGGGTTTAAATTGAAACCTTTTTCTTTTACTATTTTTTTTTTTTATTTTTTAGTATCTGTGCACACTATTTTGCTTTCTGACTCATGCTATATTTATAATTTTACTCCAATTGTGGCAAAATATAAGCAATAATAATGCTTTCCCTATCTCTGTTTAGACATTTTTAATTTTGAAGATCTAAAAATTCATTCAGTTAAAAGTGATATTTAGCTAAGCATATAATTTTAGGTTGATTTATATTTTCTCATTAAGTGTGAGCATTATTATACTTGTCCTAAATCTACAATTTGTTACTAATATAAATGCTTCCTTTTTTAAAAAGCAAGCTTTAAAAAACTATTTTATTATTAAACTCAGATCTGCACTGAATGTGCATTCACTTTTTTTCTTGTCATTTTTTCCCTAAGCAGTAGAGTACAACTCCATTGCACTGTAAATTATGAATGGTCTAGAGATGCCCAAAGTGGACAGGGGGAAGTATACACAAAGTCTATACAAAATTATGCCATTTCATATACAGTACTTGCTCTGCAGAGGCATCTGCCCAAGATCCTGTCACCATGTGGAAAGATGTGGAAAGATGACTGTGTTTATCTTGGTCAGTGCTGGAGAATGTCCACCCATTATAACTTCAAGTACTACCCTTCTGTCCATCTCTATGTTATCTTCATTTTCACTGCTTATTACACAAGTATTGAAATGCAGAGACTTCATCCTCATCCTCAAGACTCTTAATGAATTCTGAGGGCTACATGTGGCCACATATACTCAGAATACCTATGAATGTCACCCAACACAAAGTTGAAAAATTACTTAGAACATCATAAGATTTTTATTTTTGCAATTTTTCTTTTGTGACTCAGTCATACAATTTTTGAGCACGAACTCTTTGGATGCCAACATCTTTCATGACACAATTTGACAAGGTTTGTTGGGCACACATGGATTCTTCCACCTTTTTATCTCAACCTCAACTAACTCTCTTTCATCTTTGTCTCATCTACAGTCTTATTTTTACAGTCTTATTTTTTTAGCCTTTTTATTCATTGGTTGACATTTTGAATCTCTTTATTCATTTTAGAATATTTTGTTAAATTTCTTTTTCTTTAATGAGTATTAATGCTGCAAAAATCTATGAAATTATTACACTAATATTAAAATCTTTTAGACAACAAATAGGATGGATTTTATCTAATTCATTCAACTAGCCAATATCTTTTTTATTTTTAAACATTTTATTTATTTATTTTTATTTTGGGGGTATGACTACATTGCCTGCATGCATGTAAGTGCACCTGTGTCAGGCAATGTCCATGGAGGTCAGAAGAGGACATCAAATTCCTCTGGAACTGGAGTTACAAACAGTTGTTAGCGCCACGTGGGTGCTGGGAATCGAACCTGTGTTTTTGCATTGTGACCTGGACATATGGGCTTCTTTTGTTGATTACGTGTCTCATATGAAATTCTGGCCTACATTTGTTGAGTTGAAATTTGCTTCTGGTTTTACTGTTGTGGTAGCTTGGCTGTTTTCTGATCAGGTGTGAATTGTTGGTAGATTTGCGCTTCAGGTTCTCACTTTTGAATTTTTTTATTGGAGGGACAGGATGATTCCAGGTTGATCTAGTGTGTGAGGTGAGCAGTAACAGGTAGGACTGTGAGTGTGAAGGTAGTGGTAGGGTGTACAGGTTCTAGCTAACTCATTGGGCTATTCCAGAGCTGGAGCAGACTTAATTTGGAACTCTCTAGCAGTACTTTCCTAGCTGAGTCCTGGTGCTAGAAGATAGTGACAGAGTAGATGGGTTCTGGCTAGCTAGGCAGTGTAAATGGGAGCCCATGAGCAGCGTGTTCCTGGACTAGTACTGAATGAAAAGGATGGGTAAAGAGTGACCAGGTTCTGGCTAACGTGCCAAGATAATTGGGAGCTCTCTAGCAGGGTGGCCCAACCTAAACCTGGGGTGGAACAAGGCTGAGTGGGCAGATTCTGACTAGCTAGGCAGGGAAAATTCACTATTATTATTTTTAATTGTGTTGTTTGCACTTTAAGGTCTTCCTGAGTAGAGACTTTGAACAAATTCTTTGGTTTTTTGGAAACATCTTTATCTGTATAGCCTAAGATAGGGTGCAAGCTTGACACAGTCTGTAGGTCATGGGAATCAGCTATGACATTATTTATGGACACACCATACCTTACTTGAAGGTAAATGATGATACATGATGCAAATGCATAGTTTCAATCCTTATGATCATGAAACATGTTTTTAAACTTCAGATCTCTCATTCTTTTTTGTGGTTTTGAAAAAAACACCCTTTTAGATTATACACATTCAGCAATGATACAAGGAAATGACACTTCCAAGCACAATCAGCTTGTGCCCTCATCTTCCATAACCAGAGTAAAAACATATTTCCTCCTAACTTGCAATACAAAGACAAGGACTTTCCTACAGAAAAATCTTCAATTTCAGATATTCCTGGGCTGGAGAGATGGCTGGAGAGTGGTTACAAACACTGGCTGTTCTTTCAGAAGACCCGGGTTCGAATCCCAGCACCCACATGGCAGCTAACAACTGTCTGTAACTCCATTTCCAGAGGATCCGACAGCCTCTTCTGTCCCCTGCGGGCATTGCATGACATGGGTGCACTTACCTACATGCAGGCAGTACACACATACACATAAAATAAAAATAACAAATAAAATATTTTTTTAAAAAAAGAAAAAAAAAGTTATCTTAAGCTACTTGAAGGACAACTCCTCACTCCCAAACAGTATGTTAATGTCTCAGTTTGTAAAATCTTCTTTAAAAATTGTGCAAAATCACAAGATATATGTATAGGGATATATGTAAGGGATGCAATTAGCTTATGAAAATAGTTACATTTTAATTAAAAACTATTTTATTAACATTCCTTTAAGAAGTAACTTGAGTACATTAAAATACTTGGTATAGGTTGAAGAATTTGGAAAGGGAGTTAATGGCAATATAGGAGCAGTGACAAATTTCACATCATTGTTGAAGCTTGGTAGTACAGTTTTGTCAGGAAATAATATTAAAAATTATAGTAGACATATAGAATTATGAACTTTATTCTAAGACATAGTTGCATATTTTAGGGTATTTTTTCCTTCTACATTAGATCACTATTACAAATTTTACTCATTATTTTTTATTAATAAACAGTGCTGCATTAATTTTTCCATAAGTTTTTTATAATTTAAAATGTAATATTGCAAGTTTCAAAGAATGAACACTTCTATAATTGTTGATACATATCAGTAAATTTTCCTTCAGCATATTTTCATCAGCCTAGAGAAGCTAGTGGACTTATGTTTGCCCAAGATGGGAACAGAAGGGGTAAAAGATCTTGAGGGTGTTCCAAGTTTGTAATGTCCCTTTTATCATCTCCTTTTTTTGGTAGTGACTCAGAACTGTGAAGATTAGAATTAGTATTATCCTTAAGACTGTTAAGGCAGGACTTGGACTAAACTAAACCTTTAAGATAAATTCCAATAAGGCATTATACAGCTACCAATTTAACACATATTTTGTTGATATCGATTATGCTGCAAACACAAAAATAGGCTCAACATCTACCTCACCTTCTTGGTAATAATAAGTAGTTCCTTTATACCTAGTGTCATCCATTTATAAAATATCAATACCAACATCTATTTCTTAATATGGTATTGCATTCATCCACACAAGGCACCCTCAGTGATGGTTTCCATCTCCCGAAGGCCGTGGAAAACATGGCTAAACTATTTGCTTTGCTCAAAAATGTGTAGCCCTTACTATGCATTATTTTATTATCGAAGCATTTAGCACATTACATGGTTCATTAGCAGAATTTAACAAATTGTTGAAGCATTTTAATATTAAGCTATTAAATATTGGTCATTTGCCAGCAATGCCTTCACGTATTAAATATGAGTATTTAAACTATTTTAATATTTATTTTCACACAACAAAGCAATTAAAATATTTTTATTTTTAGTGTATTCACTCAAATTTTAATGATTTCTGTAATAAAGTGTATTTTTAAATCCTGTTTAATTTCCAGTCTCCAGACAAAATGCAGGTCAATAATTTGCCTAAGGTGAGAGGTGAATTCAGATTAGCTTCTGATTAAAACTTACATACTGTGTCCTCAAGAGTGAACAAAGATTCCATTTTGTGACATCCTAAGATGATTGAAAGTCTTTATCTTGGAAAGAACTTTTTCTAATTTGCAACATTAATATTCTCTGCTAAGACCGTCAACAATTCTTTCATTTTCTGAAATGAAATTCACTGATTCCTCACCATTCTTGCAAAACATGTTTACATATTTGATGACATTCCCAGTTCACTCTGCTCTTTTTGAGTCCTAAAAAAGATTAAGCATCTCATTTGTTAGATCGGGGAACAAAGCTTTCGTGTTACTTTGCCAGTGACAGTAGTCATAGATTTTAAAACTAATGGTATTCATTGCACTACTGGCATGTATAAAGAAAAACAAAGATTCACTGGAACTATCCTTTGAGATGTACAGTTTATGCAGGAAGGGGACAAGTCAAGAAGTATGTAAGAGAAAATGTACGCTTTATTTAAATAATAATGTAATATTATTACAAAGATAATGACTTTGGCTTTTAAAAACTAAGAAGAAATCAAGCTGAAACTATAAGAAAATTGTATAAAAATTGAAAATAATCCACCGAATTACTGTAAACAATAATAATTGTTTTGAAATGGTCAATTCATCTCATTATTCATGGGGCAAGAAATTGAAAGGTTGAATAATGAACATGAGTGGAGATGAGAGGCTGCTGAGGAGCACAGTCCCTCTTTCTCATCAGCACATCCCAGTTCTGGATGCACTGGGGGTAGGGGGTCAATAGTTCCTGAGAGGGCACAAGAGGTCCAGACATATAAGCCTGATAATGCTATGCTGGCAAAAATCCCTTGCTTTTTCCATTACACTTGATTCATCCCCTCTTCTGTCTTCCCTCTGCTGCATCCAATTACCCTCTTTCACGTTTGAACATGTTACCCCATGCAACTACATGCTACCAAAACAAGTCAATGTCTCTATGAAGAATTTTGTCTAATAGATCACAATAAGCACTGTTTGCTTGCGTTCAGTTTCAACGAACCCTTGTCATTCTCCTGACCACTGTATCCATTTGTCTTCTTTTTATTTTTGCTTCATCTGTGACATAAATTATAAAAGCTAAGTAGTTAGAAGCATATGAAGTGAAATGTTCCTATGAGGTAATCTTTCACGGGCACAGGTTTTTTTATATTTTATTATTATTTTTAATGTGTATGAGTGTATTGCCAGTATGTAAGTAGGTGCACCTGTGATGTGCAATGCCCAGAGGTCAAAACTGGAGTCGCAGGCAATTTTTGGTTGCCATGTGGGTGCTGGGACTCGACCCCGGGTCATGCCCATGTAGGTCAGATGAGGGCATTGGATCCCATAGAACTGGAGGTATGGGAGGTTATCAGGCTAGGATGTGGGTGCTAGGAATCAAATTCGGGTCTTCTGCAAGAGGAACCAGTGCACTTAACTGCTGAGCCATCTCTCCAGCCCCATGGACATAGTTTTAGTGTGTCACAACTATCAGTTGCATACTATAAACAAATTACAAGTGTGTATATTTTTATTCTATTGCATCTCACATAATTACAAGTGAAATATTTTCTTGAAAATTTATTTTCATAATTTTAGTATAGGATTTCATATATTATGAATGCAATTGGATGTAATTTTGTATACAAGATAAAGACATAATGATACTCTTTGGTTTAGAAGAATATATTTTTGTTGTATGGTCATGACTATAACACAAATACATTTTTACTGTAGGATGCTATATATATATATATATATATATATATATATATGTGTGTGTGTGTGTGTGTGTGTCTATATATACACATCTCTCTCTCTCTCTCTCTCTATATATATATAGATAGATAGATAGATAGATAGATAGATAGATAGATAGATAGATAGTAT
>NW_008360326.1:118514-119777 GCF_000622305.1 Nannospalax galili
ATGTAATGTATTTCTTTAATTTTATCTTTTAAAGGGTCACATAATAGCATCCTGTGATGCCCATGGAGTTACAAAGCTATGGGACTTCCGGAAGCTCATACCAATTGTGTCCATTGATATAGGTCCAAGTCCTGGCAATGAGGTGAACTTTGATTCAACAGGTAGGATCTTTTTTTTTCCACTCTTGTAACCAAACTAATATTAACATCTGTTCTGAAATGCTTTTGTTTTCTCTTAAAGTTTTTGTAAATCTGTGATGCCCATGGAGTTACAAAGCTATGGGACTTCCGGAAGCTCATACCAATTGTGTCCATTGATATAGGTCCAAGTCCTGGCAATGAGGTGAACTTTGATTCAACAGGTAGGATCTTTTTTTTTCCACTCTTGTAACCAAACTAATATTAACATCTGTTCTGAAATGCTTTTGTTTTCTCTTAAAGTTTTTGTAAATCTTACGCAATTCTGTTTTTAACTATAAAAAGAGAATCACATTAACTATAGTGTTTCTAATTTATCCATATCATATACCTTATCACAGGTGAATTATGTTAATCACATAAAGAAAGAAATAATAAAGAAGTGTCACTGGTGTTAAGTCCTACAGGCTTCCTAGCAGGGTCATGGAGAACCTTGGAGCCATAGCATCCCTACCCACAGTAAATAAGACTTGCTGAAAGAAAAGTAATTGTGAGCAGAGAGGAGCAAAAGTTTATGTAAATGAACCTGAACATTGTAATGAAGTATTTTAGTCATAAAATTTAATAAATTACCCCATCATCATCTAGATTTTATGTACATGTTCATTTATTATTGCAATTATATGCTCTCCATGCTATAAAATTCATTGTTTTTTAACATTGTTTTTCCTGCAATGATGTAAGCATTATCAAGCAGATAAAATGTTTTATCCTTGCTGATGATGAATAGTGTAGAAACTGCTGTTAACAACCAAAATGATTCCAACTGTTCACTTAGAAGATTAAAAATGCAGCTGCATGTCCATTGTCAGCGAGGGCCTTTGCTAAGTGAAGAAAGGACAGTATGTCCGTCCTTTGATAGGGTGATGCCTGTTTTACTGTGTTATTGCCACTAAGCATCTTAAAAAGTATCTTAAGCTGGGTGTGGTGGTGCATGCCTTTAACCCAGCACTCAGGAGGCAGAGGCAGGTGGATTTCTGTGAGTTCAAGGCCAGCCTGGTCTACACAGTAAGTTCCAGTACAGCTGGGTCTACAGGGAGACCCTGTCTCAAAAAGACCAAAAAAA
>NW_008360326.1:119885-121342 GCF_000622305.1 Nannospalax galili
GGGGGGTTCAGAGGGGACCCCCCTCAAAAAAAAAAAAAAAAAAAAAAAAAAAAAAAAAAAAAGTAACTTAAAACTTGCAAATGGTATATTGGTCTTTGGAAGCTTTAAGTTGTGTTTTCACTACTGAGTTACATATGAACCACACTGGAAACAAAATGTTTTGTAGTTACTGGGTTTGGGGGAACATTAGTATGATCCCAGCATGTGGGGAGTTGAGGCTGAAGGGTCCTTAGTATCCAGGCTTCCTAGTGTGCACAGTGAGACTTTCATAAAGCTAAGAAAGGTCTTTAGTAATAGTAATATTCTTGACAGTAAGATATCTATAACTTTCCAGAATTCAAAAAGAAGGCGTGCAGAATAAAAGATTCCACATTCAAGCATGTCATTTCATACTGTTATATATTATAAGACATTAATATTTCAATGTAATGTTTCTGTCATGGAACTCTACACTGGCTTCATACCTCCACCAGAGTTTTTACTAAAGTTGTCACAGACAAGTCACAGCCCTAAACCCATTTTGATTGCCTTGAGGAGGCATTTAAGTATTCATGCCTTTCAATTCTGAACTTTGAAAATTTAAGGACTATGACTGTACTTTCTAATAATAGAAGTTAAATTCTCTTTTGAAATACTGTACAACTAATAATAGCTCTACTATTTATTGATATTGAATATGTTGCTGCTTATTTTTTATTGACCTTTGTCATCCAATCAAAAGTTCTTTGTACACTCAAGGAAACACAAATATAAATAAATATTAGCATATATCTTCTCTTGGTTGTACAAGTCAGTATCATGTTAAAGTCTTGGTATAGCAAATTTGCTCTCTCCATGACTGCCACATCCCTGGTAATACATTAATAATAAGAAATCTGGAAAATCAATGATAGAACAGCGAGACATAAAAACACAGAGCGCAGACTAGAGACACTGTTAATGAAAACACTTTACCAGGCTGAGGGAACCTAATTTCAGCCCAACCTTCCCATCCCTTTGACTAGTTTCTTCAAGGAACATATGATAATTAATTTTAACTCAATGTGTTTGAGAAACTACGGTCGTAAATCTTTTCTCATTGAATAATGACAAATCTGAGCTTCTCTAACAGAAGTCCTCAATGACCCTATTTAAAAAGGTTAAAATACACCAAAGTTGGGAAAATGAGGGGAGCACAAGATCAAATTAGAACATTAATAGAAAGGAGAAAAATCACAAAGTCTAGTCCTGGGAATTTGTTCATCTCAAGAGAGTAAACAAGTATGCAACTGCAGAGACACTCTCCTTATTGAAATAAGGAGAACAGCTGCTGCATTTTTATCTCTTTGCTATTTATTCAGGAGAAAATATTCAAGAGAGAAATATAGCAGAATATATTATGAAAACATCTAAAATATAAGAATGGATTAAAATCTAACTTAACTAAGTCAAAATATGGAATCATTTGAATATATATT
>NW_008360326.1:121399-132469 GCF_000622305.1 Nannospalax galili
AGCAGAATATTATGAAAACATCTAAAATATAAGAATGGATTAAAATCTAACTTAACTAAGTCAAAATATGGAATCATTTGAATATATATTTTTATTAATTCACAGTGGCAAGCTAATGCCAGACTACATGATATAATGATTTTTCAAAAGAATAAGAAATGATGACATTGCTAAAATAATGTACATTTCTTGAGAGCATGCATTAAGTTGTGCCAAGCCATGTTTCCTGATTAAAATTCTGTGATAAAATTACGTTGGACCATCATGCAGACCAGATAGTTATTTGTCACAACTCTACTAATGTGAAGCAAGGCTCTGGCCAACTGTGTCAACTGTGCTCTTAGACCTGAGGAAAAGTCATTGGTAAGATACACAATATGTCACTGTGGTAGTATGCCATATATGTGAATGTTCGAGTAGCATCCTAATGTAGTTCATATGTGAAATATGTAGTTGTTACATACTCTAAGTGGTCATCATGGAAATGAAAACTTCTAGTAGTATTTTATATTTCTGTATCAGTTTGACTGAAGGACATCTTGAGGTCATGAAATGAGCTGTGCTACCGTTTCTATGTACTGTAACTTATTTTGGCAAATACAGGATTTCTTGTAACTGCAAATCTGACACCGCATAAGAAATACATTTGAAGAGGAGGCCGTTACAAAACTTAAACCATTGTCCACACTGTTCATTTCAAAGTTTCATGCATCCCCAAATTGTGTCATTGTTTATTAAGTTCATAGACAAATACTTGTATTTTAGATTTACAAAAATAAGTGTGTTCTATGAATGACATTTTACCCATTTTAAGATTGAGAGCTTTACTAGTGTATCACTTTTAACATGTAGCTTTAATAAAAATATTTATACACCAGAGGTTTATAAGAAAAACACATTCTGTAATTCAGACCCTTAGGTTTAATCACATCTTCAGCACCATTTAGACCTTAGACAAAGCATTTAATCTTCCAGAACTAACTTTCCTCATTGAAATAATGACTAGGATCATTGTCTTGCAGTGTTTAATATGGATTCAAAGGGATAGTGGGATCCTCTAATAAGGAAATCTTAGCACAGTCATCACTATGCTTCTTCTTAGAGCTAGAAGGGATCACAGAGCTCTTGTTCACTTTAGGAATAACAAAAGTAAGTATGTGTTTAAACAAGTAAGATGTCCAAAGCCGTGTGCCAAGGCAAGAGATTCCTGGTGAAAGCAAATATCAGTGAGGAGATAAAGACAGAAGGTCAAAACTTCATTCTCATGTATTATCAAAAGTAAATAAATGTTAACTAAGTATACTTATACATTTTATG
The DNA here is from genome assembly GCF_000622305.1 of Nannospalax galili. Classification (NCBI taxonomy): domain Eukaryota; kingdom Metazoa; phylum Chordata; class Mammalia; order Rodentia; family Spalacidae; genus Nannospalax; species Nannospalax galili. The sequence continues at coordinate 122,717 of NW_008360326.1, forward strand.
AAAACATACATACAATGAGAACATTGGAACAAATGTGTGAATCACCCTGTGGAGCCTTGCTGTTCTATTGTTGAATCAGCTGCTCACACATTAGAAAGAGGAGCTGCATGTAGCATAGCATTATTTACATAATGTTTTATTTACAAGTACATTCCTGTGACAAATACGGATTATCTGTGTTTATAGATGTACCCATACATTAGTATAAATTTATACCACTGTATTTATAAAAGGATAAGTGTTCCTTTCTCATTAAACAGGGAGCTTCTGAGTACTGCAAAACAACAAATTTTGGTGAATATTCACTATCTCAATAATATCTCTCACTTGGCATATTTAAAATGCCATATGTTTCTTCATTCAAAAATTTATTGCTATTTCAGGAAATGTTAAATGCAGTTGCACAGTGAAGGTAATAAAAGTGAACTGTGAGAGTTTATATATATCCCATTCCACATCGCTCATTTCGCTGTTTATACGCTTTAGCAATATTTTTCGCTCCTTTGTAAACTGGAATTCAAACACATTTGTAGAGAAGGCACATCTCTAGAAATGCAGAGGCTGAAATTTGAGCCAAATGGGGAATTTCCAGTAGAGAGCGTATCAGTATCAGATCATTAAGATGAGCAAGGTTTCCCATGATTTGGAGAAAATCCCAAATATTTCCCAGAGGCAGAACCACAAGAGAAATGTTAAAATGGGAGACCAAAAAAAAATATTTTCTTGAAAAAGATGAAAAGTATCTGATTACTCTAATACTAATTTTTTAAAACAAATCAAAATAGTCCCTAAATCTTCATTTCAAATTTACCAGTGTTTATTAGCAAAGCCTATAAAATATTGTTCTGCAATTAAAAGTAAATTTTCATTTAATTCCCTCTGATGGAAGCACTGAGGGTAGTTGAGGTCATTCATGTAGAAAGAAGCCCTGTTTTTCTCTCTCCAATACTTACTGGCTGAATTATTAGGATGGAATTTCTAAATATTCCTGAACCTCAGTTTCCTTGTGTATGCAATGTTGGAAATTTTTAGGATCTTTCATTCCAATGATGAATAAATACCAGGGAATGGCCAGATTCATCCCCAAACAACTTGGAGAAACGGGAAAACTCACGAGACAACAGTTTTCAGATACTGCATGTTGAATAATTAATAGAATAATAAAATAGTGGTTCCTGAGACAGGGGAGGTAAATCAGGTTAGTTCTATGACTAGCCCCAGATTATTGCCTGGGGAAGACTTTCACATCTCACCTCGGGGGCAGACAGACTGCAGTGAGAGACTCAGCAGCTTCTGTGAGAGGAGCCCAAGAGGGCAGCCAATGGAGGCCAAGGCATCTCTAGTTTGCAGGGAGTAGTTTATATTTTCACCAGCCAGAGTAGAAATAAATTTGCAACTACAAAGGACAAGACGTAGAATAGGAATTAACCAATCACTGCCCACTAGACAACTGGTCTCTTTACAAGAGCAAGACCTACAAATTCCAAAATCCCTACTATCTGACTCTACAGAAAACAAGCATCAATAGGATAGGATGCTCAGTAAGGTGTTGCCTTGATAGTGAGGCAAATCTTCACACTTCTACAGCTATGGAGGAGGGTAAGTCATGTGTTTGCCTACTTAATTCTCATTACAACCTTAACAGATTGTTACTGTTGTCCCCATTTTACAAATGGTGATACAAAAGATGTAATGACTTCATTGTGTCTAACTGTTCAAATACATAGTTAGAATTCAAAACCAGGCACTCTCAATCCAGATACAGAAGTTTTATATTATCTGAGTCATTATTATAATAGTATGTGGTTCTGTGTTAATACATGGTATCTGTCAGGAAAGATTGTTCATTTTCTCTGAATATTGACATAGCCCCACTAATGACCACTTGCAGATGTATTACAGAGTTGACTGAGATACTGAACCTTGTTTACTAATATTAGTTGTTAGCTAGTTATCTCTGGAATTAAAGAAACTAGAAAAGATGCTCTTCCTACTACCGTCTACCGAATTTCTTACCATGTCTTACACAAAAAGGGCATCCTAAATATGTTTTTGTTTTCGTTTTTCTTTCCTACTGGAAGCTAAGGCTACAACCTCACACTCATGTATGACTTCCTATTCCAGTAATGGCAGTGAATGATTCGAACTTCCACATGGCCCCTCTTTCTGACTTTTATGTTGAAGCACTGACTGGTTTTTCTGTGCACCTAACACAAAGCATGGCATACAGTAGTTCCGTAGGAAATGTTTTAAATGGAAGGCTAGATAGATGGACGAATGGTGGTGGAGGTACTTGGGGTAAAACCCAGGGCCTCATACCTTCTAGGCAAGTACTCTGACTTTGAACTGCATTCTCATCTCTATTTAAGTCATGGCCTGATTAGAAATAAGTAGTAAGGATATGTGGCACTCATGCACCTAACTCGGGGTGCAAGGGCCTGGCGGCCTGCAACCAGAAGGTAGGACACTGTTCCCAGCCCTAGTGTACATCTTTTGCCAGGGGCTGGGCCTGCAAAGAGCCACTGCTCAGCATACCCATGGTCAGCAGGCAATCATCATCATCCAGGTGATGGCTGAAAATGGCTGAAGACCCAAGATAGCTGTGGTAGCTTTCAGCAACATGCAATACCACGGGTAAGAAGTCTCATCACTGCTCCTGACTCTCTATACCCACCAAGGAAGATGTGAAGGCTGCAATTACCAAAAGTCTCCTCAAACCTTGATCATGAAAAACCCCTGATTATGAAAAACAACAACAGAAATAACACGTGATCCCTTTGTCTCCTTGAGTCAAAGTGAAAGTTGGTTTTCTCCTATATCCCTATACTTCTAGTGAGAAACTCAAGTAACTGTTGCCTTTGTTTGCTGCACAGAAACCAAAGTGCTGTATCTTAAACATAAGTATAATCGTGAGCACAGAGCAACCGTGACAGGAAAATAATATGAAGTAATGTAATAATGACTCCTCCTGTGTTCACCTCCCTGTGAACCTGAACCTGGAGTCCCTTCCCATGAGCCTTGAACTGTGTTCTTATCTTGTGAACACTGAACTATGGTTGTCTCTCATGAGCCTGGAGCTGTGTTCTCTTACGAACTGGAGCTGTGCCTGTCTTCCATGAACCAGAGCTGCAGTTCCCTCCACCTTTGAGCCTGGGACTGTCATTGCCTCCTGTAAACCTGGAGCTGCGGTCCCATCCCATGAATTTATACTTGAGGTCCCCCTGGGAGCCTGATGGAAGGGCCCCTTCCTGTGAACTGGAGTTGTGATCCCCTCCTAGCTGTGGTCCTCTCCAGTGAACTGGAACTGTGTCTTCCTCCTGTGAGCTGGAATTGTGGTCTTCTCCAGTGAGCCAGAGTTATGGTCCCCTCCCATGAGCTGGAGCTGTGATCATCTCTTGAAGCTGAAACTGTGCTCCCATCCTGTAAACCTGGAGCTGTGGTTCCCTCCCAGAACCATGAGCTGTGTTCCCCTCCCAACGGATGGAGCTGTAGTCCCTTCCCCAGTGCTAGAGTCGAGGTACGCTCTTGTGAGCTGGAACTGTGGTCCTCTCCTGAGAGTCAGAGCCATGGTCCCATTCCATGAATCTGGACCTATAGTCCCTTCTTATGAGCTGGAGCTGTGGTCACCTCCCATGAGCCAGAGTTCTGAATCTCTTCTGTGAGTGGGTACTGGAGTGCTCTCTCATCAACCTGGAGCTGTGGTCCCCTCCCATGAACCTGGAACTATGGACCCATCCCGTGAACCCAAAGCTAAGTTCCCCGGAGTGAAGGTCTTTCCTGTGACCTGAAACTGCAGCTGAAACTGCATCCCCTCCAGCTAGCCAGAGTTGTGATTCCCTTCTCTGAGATGGAGCTATGATCCCCTCCAGGAAACCTGGAGCTGTGGGTCCCCACCCGTGAACCAGGAACTGCAGTCTCCTCCCATGAATCTGAGCTGTGGTTCCCTCTTGTGAGCAGTAGTCCTGATTTCCTCCCATGAACAGAAAAATGAAATAGTGGCTCCAGAGACAGGGGAGGTAAATCAGATTAGCTCTATGATTGACCCCAGATTATTGCCTGGGGAAACTTTTACATCTCACCTCAGGGGCAGACAGACTGCAGGGAGGGACTCAGCAGTTTCTGTGGAGGAGCCCAAGAGGGCAACCAATGGAGGACAGGACTTAGGAGAAGGTTTTAAGAATACAATTTCAGAAGGCATTTCCAAAGTGTTTCTTGTGAATAAAAGTCATCAGAATAGTTTTTCAAAAAACTTTAATTTTAGAGGTTAGATATAAGAAATACAGCACTTTGTCATTTTCCAAAGAGCTGTTCTACTGTCATTGCATGCGTACATGTGATGTGTCTGTATTTTCTTTTTTAAAATATTTATTATTTTTATTTTATGTGTATGAGTGTATTGCCTGCATGTAAGTGCACCTGTGTCATGCAATGTTCGCAGAGGACAGAAGAGGCCGTTGGACCCCCTGGGACTGGAGTTACGGACAGTTGTTAGCTGCCATGTGGATGCTGGGTTTTGAACCCCGGTCTTCTGCAAGAACAACCAGTGTTCTTGACCGCTGAGCCTCTTCAGCTCACATGTATGTTCAAGCGTGGCTCATGTGGGTCCAGTCCTGAGAGTTGGTGTGGTGCTCTCTCCCATGAGCTTGAGACCTGATCCCCTCCGGGGAGCAGGAGCTCTGGTTACCTCTTAAAAGCTGAAGCTCTGGTCTGAGCACATGAGCCTTAAGGTTTGGACCCCTAGTGTGAGCAGAAATTCCACATTCCTCTGGCAGTAGGCTGATAGCACACCAGAGTTGAGTATGGAGGACATTCATTCTCATGCTGGAAAGTAGTTTCAGTCTTTGAGTGACTGCATTCCCCACAACCCCCTTCACTGAGGTCCCAGGTGTGCACCGCAGAGGACTTTCCTTTTATGCTGGAGACAGGGAAGGCCTCTGTTATTTGTAGATTCTGGTCTTGGGAGGACTGATTCTCTGGAACTGACCACCCACCTCTCTTAAGGTTCAGCCATGGCCTTACTCGGTGATCCTGAGTATCCAGGCCTCAATGTTGGCTCTCTCCCTCTACTAGGTTTTCCATTACTGTTCTGTTACTCTTCTACATCCCAAGTATGTCTTCACTTACGCTGTAATTGACTTTCCAGAGATAAAAATCACAGTCTGCGAAGTTAAAAAAAAAAAAAAAAAAAAATTGTAGAGTATCATGGCCATGAGGTGTTCTGATAGGTCTAGCATCTATCTATTCTGATTTATTAGTGACTATGACATTTCATTTATAATTTATAGACTATGTTTCCAGTGATTGGTCATAAATTCTGAAAACTAAAATACTTTAGAATTTCACAGTTTATGATGACTTAATATACATGAAATTTACTTGACTTCTACAAAATAGTAGAATTTACACATGGAACTAAATCTTTTAATTTTCAGATACATTTGAAAGGCCGAGTATTAATCTAATGATTAATTCACAAGTGAATTAAGGCTCCCTCTTGTAAATGTCTACATAGCTTTAGGAATAATGCATTAAGAACCCTAAAACACACATCCTGTCTATTCTGTGACATGACTGAATTTTTTAAAAAATACGTGGAAATTACATCTCATGAGTCAGAAAGGGATGTGTGTCAAGCACAAGGCAAGATTTAAAGAATAAGACTGTTGTCTGTCTCTGATCTGAAGTACAAAATTGTGCAGGACCACGTTCTGATTACCTTCATCCTTTATAAAATGAGAAGTTTGTGTTAAGTTATTTTTTCCACTAGGTTTGTACATTAACTTTTAGATAAGTTATGTTGCATTCTCCTTGTATTTAGTATAATTAAGAAGTGGTATCCTAATTATACTAAGTACTTAAAAGCCTCTATTTCCAGCATGAAAATTAACCATCAAAATATAGGTAAAATGCTCTTTCTTGATTCAGAAAAGAAATGAGATTTGATAGAAAAATCAGGAATCTTTAAAAATGGAGGCTTACCCCAGATCCACTCCTACACCCGTTAAGTCAGTGAAGCATGCTGAGACATCAGACCCTAAGATAGCTTGCCCTGTGAGATTAGTGTCTCAACCTGTAAGACAATCTCTTTTTGCAGTGGACAGAAACAAATACGGAGACTCACAACTTGTCAAAGTGCTGAGAATCAGTGGCTCTTGAGTACTGGGTTCTAAATAGGGACATCTATATCATCCCTTCCAAGGGTCAAGCAATGTCTTGGAGGAAGAGGAGGCAGAAAGAATGTAAGATCCAGAGGATGGGCATAGGTGTTATGAAACAGTGTCTTTTGGACATGACATGGCACTGATGAACTCATTGCAGCTATCGTTACCTGTACAACATTTGGGCTGTGAATATTCCATCCTCGAAGGAAAGGGGCTCATGAGGTCCCAATCCTCCCTGAGGGACGATGGGAAGTTACTGGTGGTTAGGGAAGGAGCTGTTATTTTCTTCAGTGGTATAGCAACTGATAAGTTGTTTAAGAGCCAGAAAATAGTCCCCCACATATGCTCATGCAAGCAACCATAATTAAACTCAGTAAGTCACACACACACACACACACACACACACACATGTACACACGCTCATGAAGGAGCACTGCTAATAAGAAGAGTTTAAACAAGAAAGAGAGGAGGTGAGAGAGAGCAGTGAAAAATGAAAAATGATCAAAATTTGTTGTATATTTAAATAAAATTTTCAAAGAATAAAATAATAAATAAGTGAAAAAAAATTAGCTTCAATCTTAAATGTCAGCTTATTCCTCAGCAAGACTAACCTGTTATTCTCACATATCTCGTAACATCCAGTCTCTCTGCAGCAGTGGGAATTTTAGCAAAAATGTGCAGAGATTCTAACATTTTAATAATTCAAATTAATGACTAGATCAATGTCATCTTATATGGGTATGATATATGTAAGAATCTTTCCCACGCTGGTTAAATCAGAGCAGAAATAACATTAACTTTACCAATTGAAGTGTTACAGGTGCAGTGAGCTATTGTGGCTGGCATTGCACAGTTGTTACAAAGCCCCACTTGGTTAATTCCTCAATTTTCTGTAGTATTTTTAAAACAAGTATAGTTACAACTGTTTCTTAGTTTTCCAATGGAGTATAACATAGGAGCATAATTATAAATGAAATACTAAGGCAATCAAAATGTGCTTGAATTGCTTGGTTAAATAAATAAAATATCTGCTTGGAAAAATCTTTATAATGCTTGTATATATACTTATATACAAAAATTTAAATGTGGAATATACTCAAATAATGATGAATCCCAACTTACTTATCATGGGATTTAACGAAGATTTTCTGTGGTATTATACAAGAAATGTCTTCAAAGGCACTTACAGGAACTGTAAGCATAAAACAACATGTTAATTCCAGACTGTTTTTCACCACAGTAAACATCTTTCTAGAAGTTTGTATCTATGAAGCAAGTATGAAAAAGTAGTTGCATACATATTAATATCATTTAAAAATAGTTATTAGCTATGTTCATGTGTTTGCTGATATGATGAAAACACATGTGCCAGCACAGATCATTTTGGAATATGGCAAGTGAATAAAATGCATTAGTACGAAGCAATAAGTCATATCAGCACTTTGAATTTTTCCAAGGCGTGCACAGTTTGGAAATCTAATAAGAATGTGTTCTCTTTCTTTAATAGCATACACTAGTTACTAGATTAAACAGTGATTGTTCAGATTCAAGGTACACTCATATTGCATGGTCCAAAATCAGTAACCCAAGAATTTGCCTTCCTCTTAATAGTCTGTTATACAAAATTGAAAAGATAATCATCTTTAATCCACCAAGGTGATACTTTTAATAGGATAATCCTTTATGGGAACTTGCGGTTCAACAGATGTGCAAATCAACCCAGAACAAACAGCACACTATTCTTGGAGATGGAACCGGCACAGTTGGCACTTGTGATAACCTGCAGTTATATTTATCTGAAATTGAATTTCAAACAATATTCAAATATGGTATACTCAATCTGATTGAGCACAGAAGTATCGTTTCTCACTTGTAATTTAAGAAGGTAAGTAAAAATTGCTCATAATCAACATGAAACATCCCCTGCCTTGCAGAAAAACATGAAAAGAACAAAATAGTGTATTATAAAATTTGATGTTTTGAAATAATAAATTTGATAAGGATACTAGATTAACTGATAGGTCATTTAGACCATGTCTTCCATTCAATATTTTCATATTCACGCACATTTTGTTGTTCTGATGCTGGAAAATATGTTAAGCATTATCTATTGTAAGTCTTCTATATGCCTGGCACTGAACTAAATTCCGGGATTTAGTTATGAAGATCTGGGTAAGATTCTGTCTGAGCAGGAACTTAAAGTAGCAGTCAGAGGTTTGCAGACCGAAGCTGGGAGTGTTGCAGATTTTGTGTTAGACCCTCTACTTCCACTGTGCGCTATGCGTCGCTCCAGTGCGTTTCATAAAGAAGAGCATCCTGTAGCTGCACACGGAGGTAAAGAAAAAAACATGGACACTCTTATAAGGTTAATTGAAAGTACCCATTTCTGTTTTAGTGTGTTTGCTTTAATTAGCGTGCTCAAAAATACAAAAATGTCCTCTGTTACCCTTTCACTAGGCCTTGCATAATTTTTTATTTGTTTCTATGTTATTACGCATTAGAGACCACTTATCCTCATCCAAATTTAATTGTACTAACAGATCCTTCTGTTTCTGCCATTCTACTTTTTTCTACTCATTTTTCCTTTGCTCTAACGACTTTAGGTTCAGAAACCCCAATCACACATTTCAGCATATAAAAACTAGTATCATCAGATTATATTATTTTCCTCTCCTCGTGTCCCATCCCCACTCCTATCTTCCCATTCTTCATAGAAGTTTAAAATGTTTTTGGTTTATTATTTGAGACTTCTAGGGATCCTATAAGAATATATCTATAGAATTATCTCATATATCATGCAAATATATGTATGTTCAAAAGTCTCATTCTATAACTTCCCTTAAAATTCTTGCTTTTGGGACAGGAAAGATGGATCAGTGGTTAAGAGAACTGGCTGATCTTGCAGAGGAGCCAGGTTTGATTCCCAGCACCCACATGGTGGCTAACAGACATCTGTAATTCCAGTTCCAGAGAATCCAATGCCCTCTGCTGACCCTGCAGGCATTGTGTGTGCTTACACACATGCAGTCAATACACTCATACACATTAAATAAATAAAAATTTTAAAAATTGCTGACCTGGAACTCGCTATGTAGACCAGGCTGGCCTTGAACTCACAGAGATCCACCTGCCTCTGCTTCCCGAGTGCTGGGATTAAAGGCATGCACCACCACGCCCCGCTATATGTCTATCAGTTTTATCACTCCTTTCTCCTAGGTAGTATCTATCTTATTCATCTTATCATTTATTTATCAATTGCATTGTGGGAATGAGTTTTCTGCCTTACTTAATCTTGTAACCAAAATTAATCTTATGCTTTGAAACCATTTAACACTATCTCATTTTTTTGCAATGTAACACTATATTTCCTGTTTCCTTTAATCCTGCTACTTCAAAGTATTCTGTGCTAAACATCCTTATGCAGATCTCTGTAATAGGACAGTTACATAAACGGTTATCTTTGTAACACTTCCTTCTTCAAAATTCCGGCATTATGAAACTGTACATGAAAGTCACCGGATTTGTTGAGAAGATGAGACTTCATGTACAGTTACATGAAGAAACAATGATCCCAGTAGCATTATGGACATGT
>NW_008360326.1:132726-149796 GCF_000622305.1 Nannospalax galili
AACTTAAATTTAAGAGATGTTGTTGTTGCTAATAGTTGGAGATATTTAATTTATACTAGTATCAACTTGGCATTTCTATTGGGTGATTAAATTACTTCAAAATTATCCTCGAAGGTATTTATATCTGGCCATACTGATCTGAAGGAACTGTTTCCATTTTGTTTAAAATTATTATGTGAGACCATTAAGGCATTTTGCTTATGCAGTCTGAAATTGTGAGGCAAGGGGAAAGAGTACTTAGAGTACTTAGGTCAAGAAGCATGAGCTCTTAATACACTGTATCTGTCTAATTCTTACAGACTTTTAATAATAACACAGTATATATGTCTAACCCTTTGAGGATTTTAATGTTGCTCATTTCAACATGTCTTCTAGTGCTTAGTCCCATGAGTTTTTCTATTAACAAAAAAAGTCTTCTAAAAAATGTTTTGTACCACCACCTTTTTAAAAAACCAAATCTGATATTATTGCCTCTACTCTTCCCTCCCTAGACACAAGCTCCCCTGTAATGTTTTTTGCCCCTCCCCTAATGGAGAGCATATTAAATATTGTGCTTATAAGAAAGACTGTACTTGCCTTTGGACTTTTAGGCACCAAGTTTGTCATGTTATGAATATCATATTGATAGTAGTACTTAATAAATCAGATGTCAGGTGGCTAGATTTAAATATTACATGCTTTGAGACAGGATCTCCCTGTAGCCCCAGCTGTCCTGGAACTCACTATATAGACCAGGCTGGCCTTGGACTCACAGAGATCTGCCTGCCTCTGCCTCTCAAGTGCTGGGATTAAAGGCATTTGCCACCACGCCCGGCTATTCTCTGCTATTTTCAATAATAATGGTAGAATATGTTAACGCTAAATTTGCTATAATTCAAAGTCAATTATTTTTCTCATGTGATGTTATTATTGGAGAGTCTCATTTAGGTGTTTAATGATAAAATAAAGACAGCATTATTCATATTAATTTTAAAATAATGTACAAATATAATTCCAATCATGAAAAAACAATCACTGAAGATAATTTGAAGATAAATGTCTAAGCATAGGCTTGTCCAAATACAGTATCACAAATTTATATCTTAGAATGCCATGTGGTCTTTAAAATATAAATATTTACATAATGAAATATGAAGACAGATGCATATCCTAATCCCCCATATTTATTATTTCATACCTGTAGTTTCAGCTACCTGTGATCAAATCCATTCCAAAATATTAGTGGTAAATTTTAGAAATAAGGAATTAATGTGTTTTAAATTATGTATTCTTCTGAGTAGCGCAACAAACATTCATGTTGTCCCACCAGCCTTGCCTAGAACACCAAACTTCTCTTTGTGTACTGCCTGTCTAACGGTAGGTTGAGACAGAAAGAAACCATATTCATATCACTTATAGTATGTTGTTCTATTTGTTGTGCTTTATTTTTTAAAAATCATTTGATGTGTCAAATTTATAAATTAAGCTTCAATGTACATACATAAACATAGGGAAATATGATATATATATATTCTCTACCATCTGCAATTTCAGGCATCCACTAGGGATCTTTTAGAATGTATCTCCTGAGGGTAGAAGAGACGATGCAATGGAAATAAATGTACTGGCAAAACAGTGCATAGAGCATAACCTCACAGTATTTCATGACTCGATAGATCAGTAGACAGGCTGATGGGTGGCAGTTGGGATACCCAGTCTCATCAGAGCATCCCTCTCTGTATCCATTCTATGTTCTCTTCCATCTTCCTCTGTTCCACACAGAGGCCAACTTGCCCACTGTTTTATTTGGAACTGATCAGTGAGAGGTTCGGATAGGAGAGCTAGAGTGGAGGTAGATGATAGGGAGGCTGGAGCACTTGTTCCATTCTCTCCCACCTGATTTAGATGCATTCCCAGCCCAGCTGTTGCTGCATACTTGGTCCCATCTCTGCAGCTCCTCTGTGCATCCTTGCTGCGAGGCTCCAGTTCTTAGCCAGATTCTGATTAAGTCACTTTCTCTCCCAGTGCCTTCAAGCTTAATGCAGTAACATCTCCCCACTGCTTCTAATGTATGCATGCATTTTCTCAATTATTCCTGTATTTTTATCCCTTTGGGAAGCAGATCCTTCATTATTAATTCTGCTTAAATTCTCTGAGTGAGTTTTTGTTTCCTGCCAGGACTGTGATTAACACAGATGCACATAAAAAGGTTCACAAGACATCCAGAGAAATGAGTGTAAACATTCTTTGGAAGGTACTTCCCCTTATGTTTGAATTTTCTAGCGTCCACATACAACTAATTTTCAATGTATCAGTAAAATAAGGTAAAGTATGTAACTGTGTGTGAGAGAAGAAAACAGGAAAGAAATTGTTTATAGAAACCATGAGGAGCTGGTATACTTTGAATTACTTGTTGTGTTTGGAAGATGGAAAAGTGATTTCTTGCATGGTTGCTAATTCCCATTCATCTCCTCCTAAATATGCTGGGAAGAAAGGAGGAGAAGGGTACAAATAATTTATCAGAAACCAATGAAAGCTGGCATGTGTTCTGTTAGATGCCAATGCCTAATCCCTCAGCAATCTTTTATGCCACCCCACTCTTTCATGGTTTCACTGTCTATCCCTAACCTTTTTCAGCTCCATCTCCATCCTTTTCTGTCTTCCTCTGTGAAAGGTATAACTTAATAACTGTGTCCTGAGGGGTACTTGTTCTTCCGAGGGATAGGGCCTGCTGTGGAGGGCGCTGCCGTGGGGGGCGGGGCATTTACCATTTACCGACCTGGGGGCAAGACTGCCCACGAAAGGTGTGGGCAAATGCTAATGGAGACTGTGGGCGGGCTGCAGAAGCGATCTAGAACTGCAGACTGCTGAGCCACAGAGCTGAATGGGCCCCTTTTGTGGGGCGCTGGGTGTTCGCCTTTGTAAGTACTCTAGTTCCCCTACGCAGGATATAACCTGAAAAATTCAGATAAAGATGTACTATATGGTTTGTCTAATAGCACCAGGAGCATGGGACCCTAAGAGAACTCAAGCAACCATAACTGAGGCTTTGAGAAAGGGCCAAGCATTTTCTACTGAATATAGCTTCTACTGGTGGCCCCCTCTTTGGGAAAACCCATCCCCTGGCCAAACAAATTCTTCTATCCACTGCTGCCTGCCAATGACCTCCAGTCATAGAGATCTCTCTTCTTGCAACTCTGTTAACAACTGGGTGGGTCTGGTCATTGTGAGGAGTCGTAGGACACCCAGGAGGCTGCAAATTGGTGTTCTGTTTATAATTGAATCATATCCCATTGCTGCTGACAGTCATTCCTGTAAATCCTGTTTATTCTTCAAGACGTTCCAAACTGGAGGGTGAGAGAAATGGTATTGTACCAAAGGTCAAAAATCATAATAATGTGACTACAGGATGCATTATTTTTTAAATGGATATTTTCATTATCCTATATAATTACTGGATGATTTTAGAAAAAAAATGGCGAAACATGTAAGAAAAACTATATGAAATCACACAAGTCAAAGTTGATAATGTGTATTTCTTATGACTATGCCAAATTACAGCACAATATACATTTGATAATATATCTTAATCATTTATACATTTTTTCATTTTAATTATAAGCAGAGACAGTTAAATAGTTAAGGCTAATACTGTTTCAGTTTTGAACCCAGATTCTCCAACTAATTAGTTCTCTAACATTGGACAAATTTCTTAATCTTTCTCTGCCTAAATTTTCTCCTCTGTAAATTGAGGATAACAAAATAGTACCTGTTAAGGGTTTCTGTGAGCATTACAGAGATAATCCATGTAAACACATGAACAAGACACAACTGCCTTTGATATTTATAATCTCATGAAAGCAGAAATGAACCCTCCCAAACACATACATTCATAATTAGCACATGAAATATAAAACCACGTTAACTGCAGGAGTAGAAGGATGTGTTACTTTCTTTTCTCATTGTTCCAGCCTCCTGACAAAAGCAAGCTAAGGAAGGAAGGTTTTGTTTTGGTTCACAGTTTGTGGGAACAGTCCATCAAGCAGGGAAGGCAAGGTGTAGAAATCTGAAGCAGTCCACCACTTGGCTTCCACAGTCAGGAAGCAGAGAGATGCATGCTGGTGCTCAGTTTACTTTCTCATTTTTGTTTGGTCCAGGATCCCAGCCCATGGAATTGTGCTGCTCACCTTCAGGGTGGGTCTTCCCACATCAGTTAACCCAATCTAGAAACATCCTCACAGACATTCCCAGAGGTTTATCTCTTAGGTGATTCTAGATCCTGTCGAGTTGATGATCAGTGTTAACCATAACAAATAGGTGCTGATATTTCAGGTAACATACATAGGAAAAGCTCTTGAGGAACAGTAACCTGTATGAGATGAGGACGCAAATCACATAGATGTTTTTATAAAGAATAGTCTAGGACAAGAGTTCTATGTAGACAAATACAACGTTAAGAATAAAGTTAAGGTCTATATGGTTACAGTAGAATGCATAAAGGGCTTCAGTTTTGTCTGGACACAAAGGTGGTGAGGAGCTTCACAGGCACATCACTGGATCTAAACACTACCCATCACTGTGACAAGGCAGCCCAAGCAAGTGTTAACACACTCATAGATACTTTATCAGCAGAATTTCCTGTACAGGGTACAAGAATTAAGCATTGACTTGAACATTTGATTTCATTTTCAAATGAAGTCATCATGATTATATGTAATAGGCCAATTTTTTTTCTATTAGTGGCTTCCAGAAACTCTAATCCCTCTTCTGTAAGATAAAACATTAAATATATTCTCCTATGGCATAAGATGCCCAGAAGAGAACTTGTCATATCATGAGACTCAAAATTTGGTAATATTTGAGCACTTACAATTATATCATATGTCATTATTCCTGGAAATAATACTATGTGAAATTTAAATTAATGCATTTATTTGATGCTGACCAATGCAGATTAATTTTGTGCTATTTCAGACCTCTTTTTGTAAAAAGAATATAATCATAATTTGACTCTTATTCTAAGAAAGTAAATTAAAATTCATAGTATTAAGCTAAGAGGTGAATTAGTAAATGCTTATTTTAACATTCTTTAGAGCATTTTGATCCCAGAAGAAAGGCATATTTTGCATTTTGGTCACTTTTTTTTTTTTTTTTTCAGAGATAATGAGGGTGGGGACTTGTCACAACTGCAGGCACTTGCTTTGAGCTCTACGCAATTTGAAGAGATTAGCCCCATTGATATTCACTTCATCTTTCAGAGACAAATGCTGTCTTCCCCCGAGTGCCAAAAGATGGACAGCTATTGAACAGAAAAGGCTTTTGTCCACCACATAGTATGGTATGAAATACTCTGTACAGAGATAATGAGGGTGGGGACTTGTCACAACTGCAGGCACTTGCTTTGAGCTCTACGCAGTTTGAAGAGATTAGCCCCATTGATATTCACTTCATCTTTCAGAGACAAATGCTGTCTTCCCCCGAGTGCCAAAAGATGGACAGCTATTGAACAGAAAAGGCTTTTGTCCACCACATAGTATGGTATGAAATACTCTGTACCGAAAGGCATATATGCAACATCAGAGTGTTTGCCAAGATGATGGGGGCTTCATCACAGACTCGTTGGTTTTGTGCAACCCCGCAAAGTTAAACTTGGTATCATTTGTCTGAAAAAATATGCTTAAATGGGCTAGAGGCTGGATTGTATTGTTACTAAGCTAGCAAACTCAGTGATGAGTGAGTTAATCATCCTGGGGATAAAAAAATAAAAAAGGCACCTGTTCTGCCAGTGATACAGTGAAAAATATATAGAGAGTGAAGTATTTGGAGGCCTGCCCACCCAGTAGGACTTAGCTGGCCGGTGAGTCTCCTGTGTGTGCATCAAAGATGTCTTTCTTTAATTTAAAAATGTTACAGACTGCTAGAATTCAGAGAAAACCATAGAAACATCATATTTTATGCAGCTTTAACTCTGTCTTGACTCAAATGAG
This sequence comes from Nannospalax galili, assembly GCF_000622305.1. NCBI lineage: Eukaryota > Metazoa > Chordata > Mammalia > Rodentia > Spalacidae > Nannospalax > Nannospalax galili. The sequence goes on from NW_008360326.1 coordinate 138,693, forward strand.
TCTTCTTTGTCAGTACAATACCTTCTGAGGCATTTTTTCAATGCTGCAGGGTTGTTTTTTTTTTTTTTTTCAATGCTGCAGTTCTGTGTAGTAGTATCTGGATTCTGGCTTAAATACAAGAGCCTCGTCTACTGATTAGCTTGCTCCTACAGACAATCAGTTATCCAAACCTTCTGAAGGTCATCATATCCTTTTGCTGAAAACATCCCTTGAAGTTCAACAGCTTAGCAAGTTTCTTTTGCCTTTGTGTTCCTTGCTTTTTATACATAGATAAAAAGGTATATTGCTTTCAGTCAGAGAAGGTAATAAAAGCCCACGGTTTAGGAAACAAGGTTATCATCAAAAAAGTTATTTATTTATGCTCTTCAGACTACCTATCTTCAGGGTATCAGAGTATCGATCAATTTCAGGTCAATTGGGTGTGTGAAATAGAAGTGGTGTGTTATACGCTCATGATTGTATCTTGTGGTTTGCAGCCGTGAATTTGATGACATGACATGCTGAAGTAACCTATTTTTCCTCATTTCTTGTACATTTGAAATAATCTACCCATGCCAATTCTAATAGCCCATTTACTAGGAAATGACCTGATATATAATTCTAACCATTTCTTCAAGGTGTTAGAAATTATAGACTGAAAACATCTCCATCCCTAGAACTCCTTATTTCCAGTTACAATTACTTCATCAATGATCTGAACTGGCAAGATAGCTCAGCCGTTAAAGGCACTTGCTGTCTACCTTGACAACCTGTGTTCCTTGTCAGGATTTACATGGAAAGAGAGAACTGACCCCTGCAAGCTACTCTGACTTTCACCTGTTTGCCATGGCACATAAGTATAAATGTGCAAACTTACACACACACACACACACACACACACACACACACACACACACACCACTAAATAAATAAATTCAATAATTTTTTCAAAGGTCCTTAATAAGCTTCTATACAGCACTTTGGAGAAATAGAGGTATGTGTGGGATTTCCTGAATGATGTCTAGAATCAGAAAATTCCTATTGTGTCTTTATATCCAAGAGCACCTCACAGGATTTGGGATTTTTGTGACTTCTTAGTCCTGGAAACAAGAGTTAAAATTTCTTTAAGATTATTGCAACTTTCAAGAAAATTCTAATCTGCAGTTCTGGCCTATAGACCAAGTAGAATTGCCACTACAGTTATATTGGACCTTTACTATAATGGCAGATTCTTAAAGCATCAATTTTTACTACTTTCTATAGAAATCAATTGTTCATAGACATTAACAATCTCCAGCACTCCTTCAGAATACTTTTATCTAATTTACAAAACAATTTTTTCTCTTTTATCCCAATGAGAAATACATTTTTAATTCCTTTTAGGATTCCTTAGACTATATGTATGTCTGTTAAAGACTTTTGTTGATGACAGCAAGCTGAAATAAAAAATTCACTATCACTTTTTTGCCAAAGAAGTAGGAGTTGAAATAGATCCAAAAATATACAATATCTGAGTAGATAAATTTTAGATTCTACAACAGATAGGAAGTTTAAAAGACTATAGAGAGTCATCACTAAAAAGAAATGTCAAATTTGAAATTACAAGATAGCAGGAAACTGTAAAAATTACCTGAAAAAAACACTTCCCCAAACATTTGTATTTAATAGGCCTCTCTTACCAGCTCACTCAACCTTGTAGTAAGCTACTAAGTTGTCATTCAAAGGTTCAACAAATGGCTAGTGTATCTATGCACAAAGGAAGTGAAACAATCTTATAATTTTGATGATTGTTTTAAATGTAAGCTAACAGAAAGTCTTTCCCATTCCTTTGATTCCAAAGAAGGTAGAGTTATCTGTTCTTTTCTCCCAGGAGTTCAGTAAGACAATCTTCCCCTGACTATTCCTTCAAAATATCATGTAAGAAAGCTACAGTGATGGTTGGTCATTTTTTAAAGGTTTTTAGGCTTGTTCACACTCCCATGAGAGACTCTCATGAGATGCTTTCACAGAGAGAGATACAGAGAGAGAGAGAGAGAGAGAGAGAGAGAGAGAGAGAGAGAGAGAGGAGTCATATATTTTTATTATTTTTTATTTTATGTGTATGAATGTATTGTCCTCATGTGTGTGAGTGAACCTGTGTCATGCAATGCCTGCAGAAGTCAGAAGAGGTCATTGGATTCCCTGAACTGGAATTACGGATGGTTGTTAGCTGCCATGTGGGTGCTGGGAATTGAAGTGTCCTCTGCAAGAGCAGTCAGTGCTCTTAACCATGGAGCTGTATCTCCAGCCCCCAAAAGGGCTATTTTTAAAAGATATTAACAAATTTCTGGAGCTATAATTTTATGCTAGATTTTTTAACATTTCTCTTTGTGGAACATTTATATTTGTTTATAATTAGGGCTAAACCTTGACTTCAGGAATGTTCATAAATACAGAACAACTACAAACTAAAGCTACTTCAAGAGCTATACTTATATTGATACTGTTAATGCAGTTTCTTGATGTCGTTGCCTGTTAGACACATACACACCCTCCAATTGAAAACCATTCATCCATTACTTAAGCTCAAAACTCCTGAATGTCTTTAAATTCTTTTCTTAACATATGGGCCATTATGAAGCCTCTAACCCCCAAGATGAATTTTTTCTTTGTTTGAGACAGTGTTCTGATTGAGACTATGTATCCTTGGCCGACTTGGAATTTGCTATGTAGACCAGGTTGGCCGTGCACTTGAACTCACAGAGATCCACCAGTCTCGGCCTCCTGAGTGCCGGGATTAAGTGTGTGCACAACCATGCCTGGCAAGATGACTGTCTAAACTATAACAATTTCCTTCTTGGAACTCTTCATCGGGGCTTGTGCTCTACCACCTACCAAAAATGACAGGTCTTCTCAGGATCCTGCAGCCTGTTGTCTTTGCCTATTGTTTCCTCTTCTGCCCCCAGCATACCCTTACCTTTTCTTTCTTTCTTTCTTTCTTTCTTTCTTTCTTTCTTTCTTTCTTTCTTTCTTTCTTTCTTCTTTCTTTCTTTCTTTCTTTCCTCCTTCCTTCCTTCCTTCCTTTCTTCTTTCTTTCTTTCTTTCTTTCTTTCTTGTTATTTTGTTATTGTGGTTTTGGTATTTTGAGATAAACAAATGGTGCTCCACCCCTTCTCCTCATCTTATTTTCCTTCTTTCCAAATATCATTTCCTGGAATTTCTTCCTAATTGTATTATATAGGAAAAATAAACTATCTGCTAATCTAGGTCAATATATTGCCTTTTTGTCAAAAAGTAAAGCTCTTTACAGAAGGCCTTGTATTTGACTTCCAGTTCTCACTGATGTGTGACTAAGTATTTAGCAATGTGGCTTGCTGAGTATTATATGATTGCTAAATTAGCACTGCAATTAGCTCTGTTATCAATTGAAATCACATTTTAAATTTTTACTTGAAATAAGTTAAAACCATAAGCAGGAGGCTGGAGAGATGGCTTGGCAGTTAAGAGCACTTGAGTCAAGAGGACTTGAGTTTGGTTCCCAGCACGCACATGGTGGCTAACAACCATCCTTAATTCCAGTTCCAGGTGATCCAATGCCCTCTTCTGGTCTCCTCGGTCATTGCATGTACAGGTACACTTCCATGCAGGCAAAACACTCATACACAAAAATGCAAATAAATAAAAATATTAAAACCATAAGCAGACATTTCAGATGTCTTATCTATGGAAAAATGCTTAAGATAAATTTTAAATGAAAAATATGAGATATTTGACCAAAATTGATACATATAATTTTGTTAATGTATTTATACTTTGTGTCACCTAACTCAAATACATATGGAAGAGTTAAGAGTATATGTTTGCTGGGTATAGTCATGTACATCTTTATTCCCAGCACTCAGAGGCAGATTGTTGTGAGATCAAGTTCAGCCTGGTCTACATAATAAGTTCTATGCCAGCTGGGCCTATAAGGAGACCCTGTCCCCAAAGCAAAATAAAACATAAAAAAAGCATGTTTGCATATTCATACTTTCAGAAGAATAAGCTAAAAAGAAACATAGATTTTTATTTATGTTAACCAAAAAACTCCTATTCAAAATGTTACTAAATCTAATTAGACCTAGTTAGGGTATTTGGGGAACAAATTGTTCTTGCTTGACTGAATTATCTTTCTTTGGGCAGGAGATATTAGACTTTTGCAAATACTGCTATATTTTCATTAAAAAACAATCTAGGAAACTGGAAGGTAGATTCTTATGGTTGCAACATTTTCATAAAGTAATGAAAGCCATGGTGATCAGTGTGGAAACTACATATATAAAACTGGAAACAGATGCCAATACACAGGTGTTTGAACATAAAATAATGTGGCCTGATTCAGCATGCTTGTGCTAAAGGAACATCTGGATGTGTGTTTCATCACAAAGCTAGAACTTGCTAACAAGAAAAAAACTTCCTGAGTGAATATTTGATTTTCCAGATGAACTTCACATGTGTATTACTTTTGAATGTCTATGCTGCAATGAGACTGGTTCACACGAACCATGCTTGAAAATACAGGCTCATTCCATGTACACATGCAGCACAAACAGACATTGGAAAATGTCATAGTGATGTATTTCTTATACCCAATGTCTGAAGCTAAACTTTCTTGCAAAAATATTCTGGAGACTTCTATTCACAAGAAATATTTTAGAAATATCTTCTGAGAATGCATTCTCTGAAAGCTTTCTCCTGTATCTGGTCTATTTTCTGTATAGGATGTGAAGGAAAACACATCTGTGACTTTCATACAGTATAAGGCTTATAAAGTTTACTTTTGAATTATGAACATTTCTTTTGCAAGCTAAGATGACCTATATAATCTTACATTCCCACCAAGCAAATACTAAGTGTGCCCAGAACAAGACACTACAGTGGTGGCATCCAAATAATGAAAATATTGACAAATGACAATAACTTGCCCACTTCTACAAGTGGTTTATAATGTAAAACTTAAAGAGTGCGAGGCAAAACCAAAATCATCAGGTACCTAGGACTGTGACCATACTATTTGGTATTCACAGTTTGCCAGATTTTTACTTACAGAGGACCACCTGCTTGTAGCTTCCATGACATCATAACATCTTTCTGTACGAGAGTGTCTTCTATCTTCACATTCTTCTGTTCATGCTGCACTTGACTTTATTGTAGTACCAATAGAAACAGCAAGAGAAAACACAGAAGGTAAAACAAAGTTAAACTGATAAACTGGAGTCCCCTGACCAAATAAATGTTTTATAAAAGTTTCAGGAAAAGCATATGGCTGCAGAAAACTTTCTTGTAGACTCAAAGTGTCAAAAAACATTTATATAGCAGGGCTGGAGAGATGGCTCAGTGGTTAAGAGCAATGTCTGCTCTTACAGAGGACCTGGGTTCAGTTCCCAGCATCCACATCACTGCTAACAACCACATGTAACTCCAGTTCCAGAGAAATCAGATGCTGTCTTCTGACCTCTGTGGGAATTGCATGACATGGATGCACTTACGTACATGCAAGCAATGCATTCATACACATTAAATAAAAATAGTAAATAAAAAAAATATTTACATAAGACTCTAGATTTGCTGCCAATAGTCATTCAACTAGTATTTGTGAACTACAGGCAAATGGCATGTTTAAAATTAAATTTAATTTGAGATATTAAGGAATACTAAGTATAAAAATTATTTCATGTTCCCATAATTTAACAATTTGTATTTAACAGCATTATTATTATTATTATTATTATTATTTTGAGACAGGGTCTCACTATTCAACTCTGACTAGCTTGGTACTATTTCAGGCTGGCTTTGAAATCATAGAGATCCACCTGGGCTTAAAGGCATGTGCCACCACACCTGGCCTTTTAATATCATTCTTCAGATAAAACATATACTTTGTATCAGAATAATCAAATAGCATGATTAGCATTTATTAAGGAAAAGACCACCACATTTGAGACACCCCTGAAGATAACAGCGTTGGTTCGGGCAGGTAAGATGGCTTAGCAGGTAAAGCCTGAAGACCTAAGTTTGATTCCCAGGCCCCACAGGAGAAAGGAGAGAAGCACCACCTGAAACTGTTTTCTGACCTCCCCATACATGATGTGGCACATGCATGTCCACATACATGCATACACACACCCACATGCATACATGCACACATATACATATATGTGTATATATATGCACACAGAATAAATAAATGTAAAAATATTTTTAAAATAACTTGGGTTTGTACATCCTTCTTCGCTCTCCCACATCTCACAACATATTAACATCCATATTACAAATTATGAAGATGTTTATATTTTAAATTTGTGTCCTCATATCACATGTCTCTCCATAGGATGAAGTGACGGAAAATGTCAGCAGAACACAGTATGAGCAGAGACCAAGAAGACCATATGTTTAAGCTAGGATTGTGACATGGACTAAAGAACCAGGGTTGAACTAAGCAAACACACTGTTTGTTCCCCTAAGTCTAGGTATCTAGAGGGGCGGTGGGAGTCAGACAGTCACTTACTTCCTGCCTCTGCTGGCCGCCGCTACTGCTATATGAACACCAGGAGCATATTGAGGTTCAGGTACAATGTGCACACTCCTCAAAATCCTCTGTGAAGGCCACAGACATTGCAAGAGGCCAGCTCTTGTGCCACAGAGCTGTTTTCCATTGCCTTTATCTTCTGTTTCTTCACTCTTACTGCCCTCTTTGCACATCATTTAATTTTAGAAATTGAAACATCTTGCTATGCTCCACCATTGTCACCTTCACTGATGTAAGATTTTATATCTTACTTAATCCACTTAAGTACCCGAATCAAGCAGATGGCTGCAATTTTTGCATTAAACTGCAAAGAACTGGATATGTTGGCACATATCTTTAATCCCAGCACTTGGGAGGCAGAGACAGATAGATCTCTCTGAGACCAGCCTGGTCAACATAGCAAGTTGCAGGCCAGCTAGAGGTACAGGGAGACCCTGTTTTGAAAAACCTGCAAAACAAATTAAAACAAAAGGAAAAAAGAAAAGAAAACAGCAAATATCTTTAAAATGGCTTCTAACAGAGTCAATAATGTGGCTGAGTGGCTTTAACGTCCCTCTCCTCTGCATCACATTGACTTGACATGCATGTCTGGGTTGGTCTCTAAATATCACAACTAAGGTCTATTAAATTTTGCCCACCCATACTACCACCAATACACATACAAATTTATCGAGACAAAAAATACAGAAAACTGATTTAAAGCCCTATGTTATCCAAGAAGTTTCATATTCTTTAAACTTCTATGTATTTTCTACTAGACTGATCACAAAGTAAAATGAACTGACAGTTTATCTCCTTCTCTGTCCCTTCTCTATCTTTTGTGGGAGATGAAAAAATTGTACCAAAAAAGGAGAAAAATAAAAAGAAAGATTTTAGGTATATATTGACACTAGGTAATAAGCTCTATAGTTACCAAGAGCGACATTAGTTTTATTTTTTAACTATAGGCAATCAGTTTCATTTTAGTTTTTATTCATAAGTTTTAGTCACATTTTAAAAGTGAATATATTTATGTATCTACACTAGAAATAAGTTTTCTATGCCTTCAGAGTGCTTAATTTGAACAACAAACACTGCTTAAAGATACCCTCATATATACCTTATTTAATGAAGCTAAATCATTCTCTACAGTTCTTCCTTTTGGTTCAATTTAAGTGATAGGAAATAATAGAATGTTCATTAAGTATATATATTTCATAATAGGAATAAAATGACTACCAACCTTTGCATCAAAAGACTAGCTTTTCTTCAGTCTCTCCATGCCTGTACATTACTGTATGTGTAGAAATTTATGTAAGTGTTATGTAATATCTTGAGATCAATACTGAATCAAGTGTTCCAATAGATCCATGATTTTGATGCTCATACTTCATGTTAGCAGTATTAGAGACCTGACCATGTTACAAGGGGTCAGTATCATATGATTTTACTGTGCATCCCCATCAGCTCTTTTTACACAGGTCCATCCTGAACTTCTCCATCAAATAATTAGGGGTGGAAACCAAGCATAGAATACAGCTAAAATTTAACTTACTCTGTTACTGCGATGATCAGTGATGTATTTCTAATACCCTCAATTATAGAGAACTCTAGAAGAGAGCATGGGGTGAAAAGCCAGGCATGTAGGAAATACTGTTACCTGTTGGAGGAATGTGTGACTAACCTTGGAGTAATTTCCTAGGCAGCAGGTAGTAGAAATCTCTAATTTCATTATTCTTTTCTCTCTTAAAACTCTTTCAATAAAAAAAGCCCTTTCCATTTCTAAGTGGTTCATTATTCCTATTGAATTTCTGTCTGCTTTCCTAACTTTGATAATCTAAACGTCTACTTATTTTCCTATTTGTGGTTATCTGGGACCAGGATTAACCCCAAGCAAATCCATTTGTGTCTCCTTATTCCAAATTTACTTTTTGAAATTACTGTCCCCTGCAATCAGAGTGGAATTCACTAAGAGACAAGCAGTAGAATGTCTGGTCAAAAGAAACATGAGTAAGCAGGCTGCTTTTCTTCTAGCACAAGAATTCTGGAATCAAGTAGCCGTTAGTTTTGGCCCAGAGGCTCAATGATACGGTACACACCCTTGCAGGTCGTCATCTTTCCCTCTTGGATGAAGGGCTCTGGCTATAGCTTTTGGCTTGCCCAAGACAGGGAGAAGCAAATGCTCTTCCATAAGATCCTGACCAAAATTCTCATGATACACACTCCCTCCTTATCTACAACTTTGCTTCCTGAAGTTTCAGTTATCAGGGTGAAAATTCAGGTGAGTAAAAATTCCAAAAATGACAGTCTTCAAACAGTGTGCTCTTGTAAGTAGTATGATGAAATCCATCCATCCCACTCAGTCTCACCTGGGTTATGAACCATTCCATGAAACCATGTCCATACTGAATATAAGATCCCTAATAATCAGCCAACAATGGTGTGACTTACCAGATGATCCATGGAGGTAGCTCGGGGCCTATGTTCAATTATATTTCATTTTACTTAATGACGGCCCCAAAGTCAAGAGTAATGACTCTCATAATTCCTATATGCCAAAAACAAGCAGTAAAGGCTTAAGTATCATTTCCTCTCATCACCTTTAAAACGTGGGTTAATACAATACAATAAGATGCTGACAGAAACAAGGCACAGTCACATCATTTTTGTTTCAGTATATTGCAGGTGTTATATTTTAGTGTTAGTTCTTGTTGCTAACCTCTTACCATGTCTAATTTGAGTTGAACTCTATCATAGATATATTTGTATTGAAAAAAGTATAGGATATGGAATTTGGCATAATTCATGGTTTTAGGTATATACTGTCAGTCTTGGAACAACATCTCCCCATAGATATAGTTGGAGGTGTGGCTACTGTCCCTCCTTCTACTCTCCTCCTGCTGGTCCCCTCCTCCCCACAGTACTCCTCCTTTGCAGTGCACACTCTTAAACACTCACTTCCAACTTCTTTATTAATCATGGATCAGTTAGGAAGGAAAGCTAGACAGAGTCACCTTCTCAGTCACACATCACATGAAATAAACTTGCTAGTAGTTTGATATTTTGCTCTTCACTGACACATGTTAAATATGTTTCCCTTATCTGTGACAGAAAGGAAGATTTTTCTCTATTCCACTTAAATAAGATTTGATCATAATTATATATTGAAATGCAACAAGGGCTATACAAATCCTGTAAATGTATATACATATATATATATAATAAATGTAAAGTTGTTTGAAACGTTTCTAAACCTTATTGATAATAGATAATAGCATCAGTTATGCATTCCAACCGGTTTCTCTATAATGCTGTTTTCCACTAGTTTGCCTTTAATATTATTATATTAGATTAATTAATCCATAAGAGATTAATATTTAAGAGCCAGGCTGAATCCGAGCAGTTGAGAGGTGTAGACAGAAGAATTAAGGCATGTAATCCTTGACCCTGTCTAATAAAAGAAAAGCAAAAGAAAGACAGAGATTAATGTTTAGGCTCATTTCTTTTGCCTGACAGGTCGACAAACAGTAAATATTTCTTCTTTCATCCCAAGGCAGTCTCAAGGAGAATTTCACTCAAAGGCCAGCTATTGACTGTACATTACCTGTACATTACCTATCACCTGTGCAGGGTGAAGTCACAACCAGTTTCAGAGCCAAAAACAAAAGGGCATAATTTGATAAAAATCTCATTGCCTGATAGCTCGCAGACATCTGCCAGCAGTTTGGGTTTCTTTGAAAGGGCAGCACATGGTTGATGGATCTCATAGGAGGATTTATAAGTGTAATTATTGCCACATCATTCAACAAATCACTTTTATCTCTGGAAATCTAAAGCTTTCAAATTTTTGCATTTTAGTCATTGAGATTTTAGCAGTAAAGTCTCCTGTAAAATGAATTTTAATTTTACCTGAAAACCTTCATGAAAATTTAAATAATTTAATCGTAAAAATGATTTTTAAGAAGTCTTTAAAAGTTAAGATTTTACATTTATAACCGTCTCCATTTTTAAAAAACATGTCAGCTGACCTTTTAGGATCACCTTGCTTATTAACATCAATAATTAACATATATAACTGATAGACAAGTTTGCATCAAACAATAATAACCTTATTTACAAAATGCTGAAAAATACCTCACAAAGTGTCACACTGGGGGCAATGTTGCTTTTTAAGCACATTCTACCAGAGTCTAGTTTCAATAGACGACTCAAGAAAATAACATTCTGAATTTGGGTCTGCCTACCTCATCAGGTATGCATAAAATGAGACATTTTATGTAAATTACTGAACACAATTCCTGCTACATAGAAAGTACCTAATAACTTGTGATTATTATACCCAAGGTTATTTCTTAGTTACTGGTTGTAAGCACCTTGCATTTGGAAAAGAGAGTGCCAATTTGAAGTGAACTAAGTAAAAGAACAAAACATATCATCATAACTAGATGTACCTATTGTAAATGTCTTCCTCAAATGAATTTCTGTCTGATAAAAGGCATCTATACGATGATGATTATATGAATTGCATATTAAGGAAACTACAGAAATGTGAAGAGGTAATTGCTAAAATATCATGTACATAGAAAGCATATATATATA
>NW_008360326.1:149845-165356 GCF_000622305.1 Nannospalax galili
TACATAGAGCAAACTGTGAAGGCTAGAATGGATTAGCGGAGACCTTTCTAACTGTGTCTGTGCAGTCCATGACAAAGGAGAAGGTGATGAGACACAGTCATGTGGAAATCAGAGAACACAGGACCCTGTGTGCTGTGTTTAAGCACCCTATGGAACTCATCCAACCCCTGTATTCTGTCCCCATTTCACTTCCCACAGTCTGCAATCCTCCTTTTCTGTTCTTCACAATTTATCTTCTTCATTAAAAAGTAAGTTTCACCATGCCAGAGTTTTGTCTGTTTCTCAAAACTCATTCAGAAATGCTCAGCACTGTACCTAGCATGAAATAAAATGGTGTTCAAAAGCTAGAAACCAAGTTGATAGTTAGAATAAACATGAGTGTAGAAGAAAGGATTATATATTTGAACGGACTTTATTGGGTAAATTGTAGAATGATATTTGAGTATTAAAGAAGTGTACACCACCTCCAACCAGCACTGAGAGAATGGTTCTCTATGAGCTCTGTAGTATACATGTCATCGGGAAAGGAAGGGATAGATGGAGGAAATGAATACCAAGCCAAGTGTACAACGAACTGTCAAAATTGGATTTTCTGCCAAGGGGCAGGAAAGAGGTTGATATGGATGCTGGCAGTGTGCAAGCAGCTCCAATAGAGGGAGAAGTAGAAGCTTTTCTTTAAAAAATTATTTTTATTTTATGTGTATGAGGGTTTTCCCTGCATGTGTGTAAGTGTACCTGTGTGTGCAATGGCCACGGAGGCCAGAAGAGTATGCTGTATCCCCTGCAACTAAAGTTAGGGACAGTTGTTAGCCGCCATGTGAGTGCTGGGAACCAAAACCATGTCCTCTGTGAGAGCAGCCCAGAAACAGAAGTCAATGAAGTATAGTGTTGGAAATTGGTCATGTAAACCAACAAAAATGCAGGATTAAGAATGAGATGAACCCCAGGTTAAAGCAAGTCTGCCTAACCAAATCTTAGCAGTCTGATTTTATTGGATTACTTTTCTGATTCCACATCTCTTACCTTCAGCATTTTCCTGGTAACCAGAAAAAAGAGTCACATTTAAACCGAAAATCAAATCAAAACAAAATACAACAACAAAAAAATGAGAATGAACCGAAACTTGTAAAACAGTATGTACAAAGACGTTCTGGCCAGGCATTCTCTCTATCCACAGCTCCTTTCTTTTATTCAAGCTGCGTTACTTATAAAACTATTTCATATTGGATAGACCAGAACTTAGAGTCCTGAAAGCTCAGGTGTTATTCAGCATCTGCATTTAGAACTATAAACAGCTGAAGTAAGAGACACTGAGTGGATCAGAGTGCCTCCCCTGGGCCCACCATTCTTTCATTTACATCTCTACTTCTCCTTGGATATCTGTGTCTCAAATAGCTAACCCCCTGGCTTGACCATATGAGATTGATTTATGAAGGATAGTCTACTCTCAAAATTTGAGAGGCATTGCCAATAAAACATTACTTAGGCCTATCCTGAAGTATATTTATTGTTTAGTGGAGCTCCACAGGGAGACGTCTTATTGTTAGTCTCTTGGAGTTGTTTACTCACTCATTAGCATATTTTATAAAGCATCTGTCATGTGCCAAAAGCAAATATTTAAGATTATATATGTTTACAGTGCTTAGTCTTAGTTTAGAAATAATCACAATGCACCATCTAAAGATTAAATCTAGATGCAGTTCTTTAAATTACTCTGTTTTAAACAATAAACTAAAATCATTGAAATTCCACATTTTAGAATACAATGGACTTATTAAACTAAGTGCATTCAGTTGTTCCCTTATATTTCAGAACTAAACATTCTTTGGTGTCTATTCCATATAGACCATCTCCTCATATCCAGAAAAATGCATTCTTCGCTAATTTAGTTGTTCAGTCTTCAGAGGCCAGATGGCTTTCCTTTAACTCTCTAACCCTCATAGTTACCTGCTCTGGTTCTGAATACTAATTTTAGGAACTCTTCATCGACTGAACTCTCATTTTTCAAATGTGAAAATCCCTATTAATGCAATTAATCTCATACTTCATAAACAGCACATTTATCCTTGTAACTCATCCTTTACTTACATCAGAGTCATCAATTAATTTCATAGTTCAAATATAGGGTTCTTCTCTCTGAGTCCTTCATTCGTAGCCAGTCATGAAGTCAGAGGTGTGATTTATGAGAAAACTCCATAGCATTCTGTGCTTAGCAATATCTCTTGACTGTGAGAGCACTACAGTCTTTACACAGAAATCAGTCTTTTTTTTCTCTTTGCTGCATGGATGTTCACTTTCAGAACTCACAAATCAATTCATATAATTACCTTGTTTTACTTATGCTTGCAAAGGATTCTCTGTGAGCACTCCAAGCTTCTGGCCGGTGAGTGACAGAAGAGCAGCCATTCTGCTTGTTAGAAACATCACAAGCAGCATTTTCATCTGGCCAGCAAGCCTTTAGTCATCAAATCAGCAAATGGAACTAATGTGGGTTAATAATGGGAGAGCTGGCTTTTGAGAAAAGAGGCCTAGGAGGTATTTTTATAAAACATCCAATTCACGTTTTCAACTCCCCAATGCCATTAAACACTGAATGCATCTTATTTTTCATGTCAACCAGGGTCATCATTGTCTCTTCTATGACAGTTATGATTTTTCACGTTACTGATCGCTTTGTGGAGAATGTTTGGATAGCCATTTTAAGTGCTAGTCATGTAAACAATGCCCTCCTCACTGTGGATAAAATCCTATACTCTAACTGTCCATTTTGCTCATTTTTAAATATGGACATGAATTTGGAGAATATTTTGTTAAAATTCAGTGAAATGTGATCCTAGGAGACCATCACAAAAAGAGCAAATGCTAAATACGGTTTTTCTGTATTGAATGCATAAACAGCTTTTTTACATTTTTCTCCATGATGTTTTGATAGTGATTGGAAATACTTCAGGGAAAAGAGAGGTTTTTGAGAGCCTTCTTTTGAAAAATCAACTTAATTATACAGCTAACTCCTTGACATGTAAATTAATTTATGAAACTACTTAAAGTGGATGTATGTGCTTCTTGTTCTACCAAAAGATGAGCTACATCTGGATGATATTTTATACAATCAAAGCTACCAACAACGCCTTTAAAATTGAATAAATGCTTCTTAGAATTTTCTCAAATCAAGTTTTATGGTTTTAAGCAATAGAGTGATTAAAACTTTGAACTGAAGAAACCAACCTGCAAACTGACCATTTAACCAGAAGCTATCCCCCATTTCTCTGTTTTGAATACGCTCTTCTTTTTGAACCCTAACTCACTCATATAAACAAATGCTATCAAGCACTCCAAAAATTTGTTGCCAGAGAAATGGGAGTTAGTTTCTTTAATAAAAGCATTTAGAAATAAATTGGGAAAGAAGCTCCATTGACAATTTATTAGAGCTTGAGAGAAAAACAAGGGCCAGCAAGCTGTAAATCTTGGCAGCTGCTCAGTGGAGGGAGGGGAAATGGAGAAAAGGAAGAGAAAAAGTCACACCTCTTGAGTTCAGAAAGTTAAGAAAGCCAACGTATTCAGCAATGTAGTCAGCAAACAGCTACAGGTGGTCAGGGGAATATTAGATATTAGAGACTATATGAGAAGGCTCAGTGTGTCAAGGAAAGCATGCTTAGACAGGGAGAAGCACGCTTAGGGTTTTGAAAAAAGATCTAGAAAGAAAAGGAAGGCAAAATTATGTTTGAGTTCCAAATTCAAAAACCCATCAGGTTTAGCAGTGAAGCTCTCCATCACGGGAAGGGCTTTTGGGAAGGATAAGTACATTATCTCATTAAAGGGATAATTATTCCTCACATTGCCTTAGCATATCTTCAGCCTTCCTGCAGAGGGGTCTCCTGGTCAGGTGATTGACAGGCTCAGCTAGATGAACTCTTATGGGAGGAGTCAATAGTATATAATATTCTGCCTCCACCAGGACCAGAAAGAGATTCAATTCTTTTGACTGGCAGGAAGCACCTTTCCTTTCATGGGACTTGTCTGAGTCTTGATATCCCTACCTTTTCATATGGTACTGGAAAAACCTATGTTTACCTTTCTGGTGTTACCAGGGAAATAGGAGGGGCTCAAACTGTCCTCTAAGGCTAATAATCCTTACAACACTGTCTCTTCAGGAGTTAAGACTCAAAATCATTTAGGAGATGGGCAGAAACTGGAGCCTAGAAGGGTTTAAATTTGCTGCTCTTGCTGACTTTCAAGCTTTGGGGGGTAATTGAGGGGACCCAAGTACTTAAATTTCAGCAGGCTCATTGGAGTGCACATCTGGTATAGATGAGAGGAAATAAAATTAAGACAGCAATTGAGCACTAAGCACCCATATTAATAGTATCAGTGCTAAGATTAGAATAGGCATAAGCCATTTCACCACGAAAATCTACAGACCTGGTACCAGAACAGTCCACTAAAGGGTTAGTTGAGTCTGGACTATAGTTTTGGTTATACCCTCACAGACAGGGCTGCTCATTCAGGAGAAGAGAGAGAGCCAGAAACTAGAACTCCTTTTGGTATTCCTGGTCAATGGCCAGGGCAGAATCAAGGACATTTTTCATTTTCTGGCCAAGGACAAGAGTGGAACACCTGCCTGCCTTCAGGGTCTCTACCCTGAACACTTCTGGACCAACTTACACTTCCTCTCTTGTCCCATCCACATTGCATTGTTCTGGAATTTTCTCCAAGTCTTTCCTTTGGATCTCCAGTATTCCTCTAGGACTGAAACTTAGAAAATAAAGAGAATAAAGAATAAGCATGAGATTCCCACAAGCTTCCTTCTCCCCTCACCTGCCAGAATGTGTTGTTTGCTTTGAAACTTACTGAAGAGTGATCAGTAGCAAAGAACTGAACAATTTATTTCAATTCTTGTCCAAAGGCAATATGGATTTTCAGACAAAGTTGACATCTAAAATTACTTTTATGTATTTAAATGGTCATAAAGGGTGTTATCTCTGTATTGTTTTATAATATATATTGTAATGTTCCAAATATTCGAATGCCTGAAAAATTTGTCTGCTGATACCTGTAATTTAACTTTTTATAAAATATCTGAACTAAAAATATCGGAAATAATTTATAAAAATATTGGAAACAATTAATTTTAAAAGAAGAAGGCCAGGCATGGTGGTGCATACCTTTAATCTCAGCACTCACACAGAGGAGGCAGAGGCAAGTGGATTTCTATGAGCTCGAGGACAGCTTGGTCTATATAGTGGTGAGTTTCATGAAGGTCAACTGTGGCTGCAGAGATGCTCTCTCAAAAAATTAGAGAGAGAGAGAGAGAGAGAGAGAGAGAGAGGAGAAGGAAAAGGAGGAAGGGGAGGAGGAAGAGGAGGAGGAAGATAAGTTTATTTGGCTATGGTCCCTTAGCCCCTTTGCTTTGGATCTATGGCCGCAGGATGCATAATGGTAGGATCATGGCAGGAGACTCTTGCTCACCTCATAAAGGTCAAGAAGCAAGGAGATACAGAAGGGGCCCCAGGTCCTAATATTCCCTCCATTCACACCACTCATACTTTCATTTTTCTTCCAGTAGATTCTCCCTCTTATATGACCCTCCTAAAGTGTCTATCACCTCCCTATTAGACACAGGCTGCCATTTTATAGGTCTATGGTAGACATTTAAGATCCAAACTATAGAAAAGTTCTAATCCTAAATTGTGATAGTTTTGGGAGGTGAGGTCATTGGGAGGTAAGTAGGCTTAGATGTAGTCATGAGGATGGTACCCATGGTGGGATTACTTTCGTTACATGAGTTGGAAATGGTTTAAATTCCTTCTCTCTACCACGAGGAGACACAAGTGAGCAAGCGTC
The DNA here is from genome assembly GCF_000622305.1 of Nannospalax galili. Classification (NCBI taxonomy): domain Eukaryota; kingdom Metazoa; phylum Chordata; class Mammalia; order Rodentia; family Spalacidae; genus Nannospalax; species Nannospalax galili. Next base: position 155,687 of record NW_008360326.1, read on the forward strand.
TGTCTGTAAACCAGAAGAGGATTCCTGCCAGAACCCATACTCCTCACTGGCCCATCGGCTGCTATCTGTGAAGTATCCATTCCATGATCTTTTGTTACCAAGATTGAGCTGAATTGTCCGAAGTGCCAAAAGCATAGGCCTGCATATTTAGAGTGCTGAATTGCAGTAAATAGTAAAAGGGCTGCTCTCATTATCAAAATGATTAGCCAAGTAAGAGTCATCATCTGTCATAAAAGCGTAATTCAGATAAAATTTCAAATAAAAATGTTAATTTGCATTGTCTAGATGGCTACTGATTCTGGATTCTAAACAGAACCATGGAGTTCCAGAACTATAAGGCTCTAGAAAGGTATATAAACACACAGACAAGTGACACCTAAGCAGAAGTTTGGAGCTTAGCCCTGAACTTTTTGTTCTGGTTGGGAAAAAGTCACAGCCACCTTCACAGCACCTTATTCAAGCATTTCACTGCTCTCCCTGCTAGACCCTTCTAGAGGGAACTATTCATTTTCAAATTTCCCATTGTTTAATACAGCAAATAGGGCAGCAATATGTTTTTCTTTAGCAAAGTGGGAAAAATGCTATTGAGAAAAAAGAAATTGAAAAGTGAAAAACGAGAGTGCTATGAACCAATTATACGAAAGAATTCATGTAAATTCCCATATAACTGTGTTTCCATCTGCTCATAAAATTTTATGTGATCTCAAGTGCATGTTTACACCAATTTGAAGAAAGTTGTTTAAGATGTGTTTGTTTGTTTGTTTGCCATTGTATTTTTTGAGACAGGGTCTCCCTGTAGTTCGCTAGCCTGGAACTCCCTATGTAGACTAGGCTGGCCTCTCTCATAGAGGTCTACCTGCCTCTGCCTCCTGAGTGCTGGAATTAAAGGCATGTGCCACCTGGAATAAAATGTTTTAAATGTTTTAATGTATAGGTTTCCTTACCTTCAATTCTCTCTCACTCATTTTTCAAAAGTTAAATTTGAACATTAGCATACAAAGTAATAAGGATCACTATATTTTCGTACATGTATGTCATTGTATTTTTGTATGTGTGAATTTATAGTAATTTGAACAGTATCTAGGAGATGCTCAAAAGCTAAACAACTGTTCCTTTTGAGCTCTTCTTTTGTTAGAAGTTAACAAAATACTGAGGAAGGCATGCAGATGATGGATATAAAACAATGGAGGAGTTTTCTCCTTGGCACTATATTTTCTTTAAGATTTGTTATATCCTAATGCTTTAACAGGCTTGATATGAATAACGTTAACATCGCTGCTGCGCAGCTTTACAGCACTAGTGAAACATGCTAGTTCCCATGCCTTTGAAGAAATGGAGATTTGTGTCTGCTGCTAAAGTCTGGTCCTACCATCTTCAAAAGCAAAAATCAAGGAGAAAATAGCATTTTGTTAACCCAATTTATTTAGCCACATTTAGCTATGTTTTTGTAATATATGTTACCCAAAGCTATGTTCTTTTTGTCTGTAGCATACTGCAGTTTGTTTTGTTTATTGTACTTTGTGGCACAGTATAATCCTTTACTTCATTTTTTTATTTTTTTATTTTATTTTATTTTATTTTATTTTTTACTTTTCCAAAGCGACAGCTGTAATATTTTATGGTATCCTGGGTAGGTTTGCTTTCCTGATATCTTCCATGTATTTCTTCTACTTAACGGAGAGCCATGGGAAAGCAAAACATTGTATTTATTTATCAAACTGCCAATGCATGATATTCTGTTGCCATGATGCAGTTTTAAAAATAAGTAGTGAAGCTTCAATAAGCTTTGCTGTTGCATTATACTGTGCAAGAAAAGGAGCTTGCGGCCTTGCAGGGGGACTGGGACACTTATGAAAGGAGCACTCCAAGGGGAAATGTGTGTGAGGTGAGTAGCAGGTCAAGAAAGGGTGAGGTGCTAGCAGGGATGAAGACTCAGCTCAAGTACAGCACCAGCCTGGACTATGAGGATCTGTGCAGGATGACTGACACTGGAGCTGTTCATCTTGTCCATCTTTGGGTAAGGGAACCAAGGTTTGTATCTCCTTATCAGCCAGCTGGCAGGGATACATGGGAGTGCAGAGTAGTTTCTCAAACATTTCCACACAAATTGGCTGTTAACAAAAGATAATTTCTTTTTTAAAAAGAGCTTGTACCAACAAGCAAATAGAAGCCTACCCTCTCAGCAGCTGGAGGACTGGTTCTGCACGGCCCGAGGAAAAGGGCCTGGGAGGAGCCGCCAACCCAGCCAACTATATTTGTACAACTAAAATGTTAAGAAATTTCATTAAAATTCAATCTAAGCTAATAACTTTTTTTTTTGAGACAGGGTTTCCCTGTAGCCCCAGCTGGCTTGGAACTCACTATGTAGACCAGGCTGGCCTCGAACACACAGAGATCTACCTGCCTCTGCCTCCCAAGTGCTGGGATTAAAGGCATGGGCCACCACGCAGGCTAAAATTAATACCTTTTATGTGTGTGAAAGAGAGCAAAGGAGGGAGAGGAGAGAGAGGGGATGGAGGGAGGGAGAGAGAAAGAGAGAGAGAGAGAGAGAGAGAGAGAGAATACCTCCTGTCAGTAGTAGACTTGTGTGATTTACCTGCTGTGTAATGTTGGGCATTTTCTTAATTTTTCTGAATGCTGCACATCATCCCTACAAATGCAGCCATAATACTTACCTGTGGACTCCAGGGAGAATGTGTGCAAGGTTGCTGACAACGGGGAGACACTCACCATGTGGGGATCCTTTTCTCCATTTAACACAGATTACTGTCTTCCATGACTCATGCCCTCAGACACATGTTTTGAAAACAGAATTAGACCAAGTGAGAAACTGTAGCAGTGTCCACCCAGTGTCGTCCCTATTGGAAAAAAATGCTTTATCACCCAATGTCATCTCTGTAAAAAGTAACAACTCTTACAATTTTACTTCTTTTGTTCAGACAGTGTCTCCATATATGACCCACATTAGCCTCAAGTTTGTGACCCTCCCACCTCAGCCTTTGAATTCCTGGCATTATGGATGTGCACACCCAGTTACATTTTTTATTTAAATGATAAAATTCTCATATATTGCCAGTGTTAATTAAACAATGTACTGTTGCATGAGGAAAATTGGTTGGCATTGTTTAGAGATTTATAAGGAGAGTATCTCCTTATATAATGCTAAAATATCATAGTCAGCAACTTAGAATAAGCAATAAATTGTCATAAAAGGTCACGGCACGATTCTAAAGCAGGACTTTATTGCATGACTGATAGTCTCAGCAAAATGGGAAGCCCTTAAGGGCCTTTTGATTTTCTACCAGCCACCACTAGATGGAGATATATGAAAGTTCACTTCAGGCTTATTTAAAGATAAAAGTAATGCCTTAGGTCTCCAAAATCAACTACAAGCAAGTCCATCTATATGGTTCACTATTGATTGCAAAGTACATGCATGAATACGCATGCTTTTAGTCATAGTCAACACCTCTCACACTCACTAGAGACACGGTACTTTCGCTTTACAAACTATTCTAGTAAGCTTCAAATATTTGGTATCTGAAACTATAAAAAATTTTGAGGCAGCTAAATGAGATAGAAGAAGGTAACCATAGAAACCTGTACACTGTCAAGCTACATCTAATAGCCCAGAGCAATAATCCTTCAAATACATATATTTTACTGGTACAAGACACATTTATGCACATTAATATTTCAGATCTTTAGAATATGCTACAGTTTTGTTGGTTGACCATTCTCTTTTTACACATGAGAAATGACTCCATGATTAAAAAAATATTTTATTATTTTTATTTTATGTGTATGAGTGTATTGCCTACATGTATGTAAGTGCACCCATGTTGTGCAATGCACGTGGAGTCAGAAGAGGGCATCCGATTCCCCTGCAACTTGAGTTACAGACAGTTGTTAGCTGCCATGTAGGTGCTGGAAATTGAATCCAGGTCCTTGGCAAGAGCAGCTAGTACTCTTAACAGCCGAGCCAACTCACCAGCCCCATGATTTTGGCTTTTACAAAGTCACAAAGTTAGTAAATGGTAAAAATGAACCTCAGCGGTATTTAATGTGCCTCTAAGGTGTTTGGTTGCTGTGTGTTAAGGAGGGAGTTTTGTTGTTGTGAATTTTTTTTTAACATGGAAGTCCCTACATCTGAAACCATTTAGAAAAAGGGAAAATATCCACACTTGTATTACTTGGCCTAAAATATGTAAGCATGTTTTTAGTTGATACATATTTGTTACAGCACATCTGCATGAGGGGATCATTGTAGTAGACACTGAAGATCCTGTGATGAATAAATTCAGCATTCTGACAAAAAGCTTATAGTTTAATGCAATGGGAAAACATGTGTAAGGAAAAAAACAGCAACATTATAATAGATTTTAAATGATAGGAAATAAAAGAACAGAGATAACGGCACCCCACAAGAAACCCAACAAGGAAAATGAACACTTAACATCAGCCATAAAACATGAGGAGGAATTAGGAGACCAGATAACAGGTGATACTAAGAATGATTTGAATGAAAATAAACAGGGGAAGGGAAGTCCCATTCAAACTGTGGGAAAAGCCAGAAGTCATTTGTAGAAAGAGATAAAGATGGAGAACAAACAGGTCCAAATTTTATTTTGAGTTCACACACACACACACACACACACACACACACACACACACATATGCGTGTGTATATTTTTTTCAAGGCTATATTGACTCGACAGATCTCACTCAGAAAAGGCTATTGTGAGTCCATTTACATTTTAAAATGATCATACTGTCAAGTAAATGAAAAGAAGCAGAGGAGTCAGGAGTGGTAGTTAAGAGAGCCCAGCCACACCAGCATTGAGATGAAGGGTTCTTGGAGAAGTGTTGGAAACAAATTCAGTAGAGAAATCAGCAGTTCATATTTACTGGTAATTTGAGATTCCTATGGAACCAAATGAACTTTTGGATAGAAAAGTAATAATGTATATTTAGCTTCTGAAGTGGAATTTAAAACTGGAATTACACACTCAGATTACCAAAATTACCATTTTATTTGAAGTAATTTAAATAAATAGTACTATCCAAGAGAGAGAGAAAATGAAAGAATATCATTGTCTATTCTTTCTATCATATTGCATTGCTTTCCTATAAATGTTACAGAATACTTACAAAAAGTTATTAGGCAGACACACATGTTTATTAACAATGAAAATTTCAGTCTCTGAAAGATTTTATTTTTTTTTACTTTTTCCTAGTTATAACCCCATATTGTATGGTATAACTTCTAACATTGCATACCCAAAGAAGGTAGAAGTGCAGGGATGAAGAAGAAACCATCTCAGAGGGCAGAAGAAAACACACCACTGTGGCCTCTCACCTTTGTGCTGTGGTGTCTTACCCCACTGTGAGACTCTGATATCTTATGACCTTTAGCATTAGAAATGGAACACGAAATGACTTGACATCTTGAGGCTATATTGATTCTCCATCACTTAAACAGTCTTTGTGATGCTTTAGATACCACGTAATCCCCAGGAATATAAAGGAAACCTCCTGGAGATACTGTTACAGTGTATCCCTAGGTGACTATATGATAGTTAAGGAAATGCATAATAGAGACATCTGTTCTTCCATTCATATTAGAAAAGTGGTAAAAAAAATCTCCCTTAGTTCCAGAATATTCTCTATAGTTCAACTGAAAATCATACTACAAACCAAGAAAACTACAGAAGATGTTCAGATATTGTACATAAAATCTTTAGAACTGAAAGATGAGAAGAGAAAACTAATCTATATGCCTATTTCATCTTTGAGGTTTGGATCAAAACAAAATATAGCATTCAAATCAGGGACATTTTAAAATTTAATCATATTTAACATTTAAGTATCAAAACCAGAGCAGCAGTTTCAGTTTGAGCTCATAGAATGAGAGGTGAACAGAATGTCAGTGGAATGCAGTGAGTCAGAGAAACACAGGACAATCTATCAAAACCACAGAGCCTATGATTTTCTTGCTTTATCTTAGATTGAAAAATGACTCAGACTGCATTCTTCTATGGATAAGTGATGGGAAACCTAAGTTGAGGGAAAACCGCTTGATACAAGCTTTGTATGATAATGTATGAATCTAACAGCCACAATTAATAATAGTTAGAAGCTTCAATGGCCCTGGGTTTCATAGTTAACAGAAGACCAGCACACCTGTCAATATGAAGCTTTAAAACATTACTTAGGAAAAGTTAGAGCAATTAACCTAACTACACTCCACTCAATTTCTGAGTATAAATGAATGTTATAAAAATAAGGCGGGTCAGATATTGACTTACAATGTTATTTAGAGTTCTGACACAACATATTTTAAATTAAGCATTATTCAGTCATAACTTTGAAATCAATGAATAAATCTGAGCCTGTAGTTTTCCCCAGAAAAACTACAAATCTTACTGAACTTAGTCACATTTTAGAATTAATATCATTTTAAAGAGCTGTTTACCCCATTTCAGGATCACAGAATTTTTAAATTAATGAAGTTCAATTTCACATAAAGCATCATTCTTTTAGACCATAAATACCCATGGTTAGTAACTCTAAATCTCTCAGAAATTTGATACAAAAAGAAATACTATTGTCATCACAAATGAAGTATCTGGGGCATTATTAAACAATTTACGTGCCCTGTATAACTTAGTTCACAAACTTCTGTTTCATTGGAACTCTACTGATATTTATGTTAATAATTCTTAATACAATCTATGTCACCTTACTTCATAGTCACCTGAGGGTTTCACATATATAACAGGATAGGAGAGTCAGCCAGTGCCAGGATCCACCTGTCTGTCTCCCCTGGGATCAAAAGCATGTGTCACTGCAGTTGGGCTTTTTTCCCAACATGATTTCTGGAAATCGAATACAAGTCTTCATGTTTGCAAGGCAAGCACTTTGCCTACTAGCTATCTTTAAATCTGCTATTTATGTTTTGCATTATTGTATTGTATTGTATTGTATTGTATTGGGTCTCACTATGTAGCCCAGGCTATTCTTGAACCATTTATCTTCTTGCCTCCATCTCCCTAGTGCTGGGATTACTGGTTGTGTGCCATTATGTCTGGCTCCATATGTGATATTTATGTTTATCACATTCATTCAATGTACTAATTCACAAAGTGCCTATGAAAATGTTAAAGACCATTATTTATGTACAAAATCATGTCTAGGGGCTGGTGGGATATATCAATAGGTAAAGTGATTGCTATGAAAGTATGAGGATCTGAGTTTTATCCCCAGATCTATAAAAACAAAAACCTAGGGGGCTGTAGAGAAGGCTTAGCCATTAAAGTGATTGTTGCAGAAGCCTGGCGATCAGAGTTGAGTCCTTATAACTCACTAAAATGCCATGTGGGCATAGTGGCCTACCTGTAATTCCAGCCTCTGACGGCACAGATCAAGGATCCCAGAGCAACCTACTTAGCAAGATAGCAACATTGGAGAGCCCTGAGTTTAACGGAAAGTCCCTGTCTCAATGAACAATGTGGAAGAGCAACTGAGGATGATTCCTGACCCCAACTTCAGGCCTCCACATGCATGGGCACAGATGTGCATGTACACTAACACATATGTAAAAAATCCTATGTATATACACACATGAAATGAAGGAAAAAAGTGAGGTGTAGTTTGTGCACTTAATCCCAAATGCTATAGAACAGAGACAGGGTCATTCAGGCTTGCTGTCCAGCTAGCTTGGCAACATTGGCCAATTCCTGGCAAATGAGACACCCTGTCTCAAAAAAGGAGATACAGAAAAGGTGACAGCATGCACAAGTCCTGTGCTAGCTCAAAACGGAAAAACAATCCCAGCACAGACATGAGGAAGTGGATAAGAAGCTCTAATCCCTTCTAAGGAAATTGTGGCAACAGATTGGCTGCTGTGAGGGACAGAGATCCATTCTTCTTCTTTTTGTTGGTAAATGGTAATCTATGGACCAAATTTGCTTGTTGAATTTCATATTGCCATTCATTGAAAATGGCCCAGAGTACTCATTTTCTAGGATTCCATGCATAAATCATGTGTAATGTTTTATAAACTTACTTTAGTTTCCTTCTAAACATGGTAGTAGAATTGACCTATCATTTACTTATTTAAAATATAAAATTAAGCTAAATACACAGATGAAAATCCAGACCAACTTACTAAATTATACATCATGGAAAGCGCAAATTGACTCCCAATTAACTCATCTTTTATTTTTTAATATTATGATTTTATTGTATTTTACTTCCAATCATAAGCAAAAGTTATTAATTGAAAAAGCAGGTTAACCATGTATTTCTTCCCCATCCTTTCAAGATCTTATAATATGTATATACATTTACAAAAATTATAATCATAGAAGTACAAAGTTCATAAGTTCAACGTTCTTAAGACAGTAGGATCATTTTAAGATGTGTAAAACAAATACAGAATATGGACACACAAGTTCATAGGTACACAGCTAATGTTGTTCCCCCTAAATGCCTGTGTGTTTTACCTCAACCCGTTAGCTTTTTATTTAAGAAAATAAATCAGTGAATTATTTGACAAATAATAATACATGAAACACAAACTAACTCTAGATATATTTGTTTCTCCCAGCCAACTAACAGATGATCTACCCGACAGCTCAGTTTTTGTGTTTGCCCAGACACTAGAAAAACCTTCTGCCTGGTACCATTTTATGGAAAAATTAGCCAAATAATTAAAAACACCGCTTTTCTAAAAAAGGAACCAAGTTTGTCTACAGGGCCACCATTAAGCACAACAGATTCTTCTTCCAAAGATATCGTTTCTACATGAGGGTGTCAGTTATATTTGAAACAAACAGATTTCTGACTAAAATGCTTTCAAGTGGTTCTAAAAATATAGTTGCTCATAAAAAAAGTCTAATAAAAATGTTTCTGCCTTTCCCTGTAAATCTTCATGATCTATTTCATTCCAACCCATTGGTTCTCTGTATATATAGCATGTAAGAGATGCCTTCACTTTCCTCTATGATTGTATATGAATGAGAGCAGACCTCAGAATTCAATATATGACAACATGCACCTACGTACATATGGTCTATGAATGGAATTTGCAGTTTTGAAGACAAGTGTTGAAAAGAAGAAAGAGGATAAGGACAATATTTAAAGGTCCTAAAAGGGGGTAAAAAATTATGTCATTAAAAGTATTGATTTCCATAATGTTAGCTGTCATGTTGCTTAGAATGCATTGTACCTAGCTCATTTCACCGTGTGCTCTATGATGTCTGATAGACTGCATTTGGTTGACATCACTGTGTAGCAGCCAAAATACAATAAACTTTTACATTAAGAAAAGTCAATGAGTATGTTGCTGCCTAAATCATAATATCAAAATATCATATTCATAACATTTTTATTCAATAGGCTTTTAAAACTTTTATTTGGTTTTTTTTTTTGGTGTGTGTGTATGTGCGTGTACGTGTGTGTGTGTATTTGTTACATGTGTGAGTGCAGGCTTACTGCACAATATGACACATATGGAGATTTAAGTTCAATCAGGCCTGTTCTAAGTTCCTTTCCCCACTGAGCCATCTCATAAGCCCTTTTTGATCAGTTTTGGAGAGGAATCATTATACCTACAAAAGTAGTAATTTAGAAGGAAAAAACAAAACAGTTTAATTTAAAAAAGATT
>NW_008360326.1:166206-198011 GCF_000622305.1 Nannospalax galili
AGATAGATAGATAGATAGATAGATAGATAGATAGATAGATAGATGGATGATGGATGGATGGATGGTTTAATGGATGGATAGATAGAAAGAAAGAGGATAAGGACAATATTTAAAGGTCCTAAAAGGGGGGAAAAAATTATGTCATTAAAAGTATTGATTTCCATAATGTTAGCTGTCATGTTGCTTAGAATGCATTGTACCTAGCTCATTTCACCGTGTGCTCTATGATGTCTGATAGACTGCATTTGGTTGACATCACTGTGTAGCAGCCAAAATACAATAAACTTTTACATTAAGAAAAGTCAATGAGTATGTTGCTGCCTAAATCATAATATCAAAATATCATATTCATAACATTTTTATTCAATAGGCTTTTAAAACTTTTATTTGGTTTTTTTTTTTGGTGTGTGTGTATGTGCGTGTACGTGTGTGTGTGTATTTGTTACATGTGTGAGTGCAGGCTTACTGCACAATATGACACATATGGAGATTTAAGTTCAATCAGGCCTGTTCTAAGTTCCTTTCCCCACTGAGCCATCTCATAAGCCCTTTTTGATCAGTTTTGGAGAGGAATCATTATACCTACAAAAGTAGTAATTTAGAAGGAAAAAACAAAACAGTTTAATTTAAAAAAGATTTTTACAACTGAAAGTCATTAACTTGATAATTGCTTTGTACTGTCTGTATTTAAACTGAAGACAGCATTACTTTGGGAAAAGAAATGAGTAGTGAGGAATGATATCTCTGTACCATGGTGGGGTTGCTGCTGGCCTTTAAGAAAACGAGTGATTGGAACTTACTTTCAGTTTGCCTGCATTCAATGGAACATAAAAGCCTCATATAAGGTAAGATCTGGAAGTAGCAGAAAAGGTCTTCCTTGGGTTTTATAGAAGGGATGGATTCTCTCACTGTGTTCAACATCAGGGAAGAAGCTCAGAAGAAGACTTGTAAAAGACTGAGCTCAAGATTTCTGTCAAGGTTGGGAAGAGGGGCCACAGATGCTTATTAGACCACATGTAGCACGGGAGGCTGGAACCAGCTGTGAGGAGGAGGACAGAAGCTACGACTTCCTCAAAACATGAAATCTGGGTTTGAGCTAATCTTACCCAGCTTTTGAAGGTCCAAGGGGCAAGGGATAGCCTCTTATGCACAAATATGTGTTTGTAGCATCGACATCTAAGCACATCCAATGTGGAAGGAAAGACTGTTTTGATTTTTCTGTTGCTGGCCCCACAGGAAGCACCACAGCTGTATTTTGTTTCTATCTGCCGAACTGTTAAAAAATATGATCCTTGGAAACAGACCTAGGAGAATTGCCTTCTCTTTCAGGACCAAAAATGATAAAAGTTCTATTTTTTTAAAGTCTCCAACAGGTAAAATAAGCATAGAATATTGTAGAATATCAAAAGAGGTTTTTAAGCTCTGGAAATATAAATTATTCCCTTTTATGTTGTTGACCAAGATGATACACTCACAGTAAATGAAAAATAGTCGTGTGTGTGTGTGTGTGTGTGTGTGTGTGTGTGTGTGTGAGTGTGTGTCTGAAATTTGCTGGTGAAGAGGGGATAACTGGATCAGGATTGAAATAACTGGATAATGGATAACAAAAGTTTTAAAAACAAACTTTAAGCTGGATATGGTGGTGCATGCATTTAATCCCAGTATGGTGGAGGCAGAGGCAGAGGCAGAGGAATCTCCACAGTGCATTCTAGGCCAGCTGCAGCTACAGGGAGACCCTGTCTCAAGAAGACATATATATGAATACAGAGTCATTAGCTGTACATCAACTTGGCTATACAAAAATATGTGGAAACACAAACCCACAGATAAAAATAATACAAAAATGTTATATCAGTATGTGTGTCATAAGGGTACCTATATTGCCACTTTGCACTGTTGTTGAAAAGTGGGTATAAATAATAAATCCTAGAAAATGTATAAAAATTTGACAGAAAACCATTGTCAAAGGTTTGATCGCACTCCTGTTAAATTTATTCTCATGTAATAGAATATGAAAGCTTAAAAACATAGTTTCCTTAGAATCGCTGGAAAACTTAAACCTACAGTGAGAATGCATTTCTACCTAAAAATCTTTCTAGAAAGATTTTTGTCATTACCTTAAACATTGGATGGTTGGATCCCAATCTGTGACACTTGAGGATTATACTTTTTCAAAAATTAGTTTTTGTTCTTCAAAACTGAGATAAATGTGCCTGTCCTTTAGACTGTGGATACAAATACCTCCATTTATTGAGAGCTTTGTCACAAAATGATGGGTTTCCTTGCAATGATCTCCAATAATTCAGTACATAGATTTCAGCCTAGGAAATGGATGCCCCTTTCTGTTCCTAGGACTCAAGCCCAACTATGACCTTCAAATCAGAATTCTGTCACATGTTTAATTTCCCTGTTTCTACACACACTGGGGATGAGGGACTATTGATTGGGTTCTGATTGTCAGATCCACCTAGTTTAGATGTTTTTTTCAACAATTCCTTAGATGTATTGTGAAACTCTGTCCTCTTCGTCTTTTTCCTCTCCTGCCTTTCTCACCAATAAGGTTGATGATATTCTCTATTTGATTACTTAACGAAGAGATATGGTTATTTCTGACTTCAAAATCCCAACCTTTGTTCACAGAGCAGTGAATCCTCCCTCTTCACTACTGCTCTGGTAAGTTCATCTCCTCATTGTTGCTTTTCTCAAAATCAGCTTCAACAGAGTGGCACTGTTTTCATTAAGGAGTCTTTATTTTCCATGCTTAGCTTTTATTTCACAACATGCTTCTTAATGGCTGGAAGTGCTGGATTTTTTTTCAAATGATTTCAGTTGAATTATTTTGTTTCATGGGTAACATGATTTTAGTGATTTTAATACAATAGTTTAATGGTTAAGAGCCCTGGTTTTAGTGCTAGAATGCCTGGGTCTGAATTCCAACTTGTGCTTACTAGCTGGATTGACTGCTATGAGACCTTGAGAAAGACAATCTTTCTATGTCGCAGTTTCTTCTGTAAAATGGCAATTACAGTAGTGCCTACCTTGAAGTTCTTTGGTGAGGAAAAATCAAGTTATTAACAATTTTGCTTTGATGGGTACAAGATGAGGCCTTTATTTTTCTCTATTATAATTTGTCATCATTTCTTTTCTTCATGCTTTCAAAATGCTCTGATAAAAAGTATTAGATCCCACCAATTGAAAGGATCCTTTCCAGACTCCAAACAGACCACGACTGCGTCTTCATGCCTATACATGGCACCCTGGGCCCACCATAGTAGGTTAGATTATTGCTATTACATCTCCTCATGTTCAATGTCCTTAAGACACACCTGAAATTTTAGATAAGGCCAGAGAATGGACAGTCTTGAGCTAAATATACAGAAATCCATTATAATAACCTCCTGAAACATAGGAGCTCCACTTACACTTCATGCTTCCCACCACTGTCTCTCGATCCATAAAACAACAGCAGACAAGGCTCTGATTTATTTGAAACTTTGGAAGTGTAACAAACAAAATGTTTTTTGATTGTTTGAGAAAACCGTTCAAACTAAAGCACACCCACACCCGAGGGGGGATATCCTCTGTTCTTCTCTATTTCCTGTGATATTTGTAAACTGTTAATAAGGACACGTCTTTGCAACTGACTTCGTGTTCTTACTACAATATGAGGTCCCTGTCTTTGGTTTTGGTATTGTTGTTAGTATAACCAGTGTTTCCAATGGGATAGATACAGGTACCACTGCCCACAGGGATGATGTCTTGGCTTTGGCCAAAAACAGAAATCCTTCTTCTGCCTTCACTGAGTGCAGTTAAGGCTATAGAAACGGCAACCTTCCACAAACAATAAGCTTAAATGCTTGACTAATCGAACACCAAGGTTCCCTACTTACATAAGTACAGTTTTGTTTTAGAGATGGGGATAACACTCAAGAACTTCCTTAAACCCAGCAGGCTGCTTGTCACCTAACCTTTACTAACCTTACTCCTGCACTTAGCTTCTTCATCAAGAAAACTGGAGAATTTAATGTTTGCAACAAGTACCACATGTTTAACAAGTTTACCATCTGAAATCAATATTCCCTCCTACGGTTTTCTCGACCTGCTTGATGAGCTTGAGTCAGCTGTGACAGTACCAACTACAACTCCAGGACAGAATTAGAGGTTGATGGAAAGGAGGGAAAATGCCTCATCCACCAGTTTATAGTAGGGAGAGAAAATATTGTAAAAAGGTATCCATGGGGATGGAGAAATGGCTCAGAAGTTCATGGCTCTAGCTGCTCTTGCAGCGGACATGAATTTGGTCCCCAGAATCCATGTTGGGTGGCTCACAGCACTTGTAACCTAGCTCTAGAGGATCTGATGCCCTCTTCATGCATTCTCAGGCACCCACACACACATGAACATAGACACATCATGCACATAGACACATACAGACACATGCATACATGCACATAAAAGATAAATCTTTTTTTAAAGTGTTCATGAAAGAATATTTTCAGATTCTCATGATAATTTTGAATATTTACTAACATCATTTGTCTGCATAGGATTATATCTCTGTTTTAACATACCATGAGAAATGATTTTAAGATCCGATTAGAACAGCCTACATGAATGTATTTGAATAGAGATTAACAGATTTATGTGAATCTAAACATACACCTCTGATGCTCTGAAAATAATTAGAAAAAGGAAAAATTATTCAGTACATGATTTGGAAACTTCCCTTTGCCCCTCCACAGCAGCAAAGATACTGATGATGAGAGTAGTTAGGAATTCCTACCTTATATCATTAACCAAAGGAATGACAAATATTAAAGACCTAAATATTTATTTAGAAAAAGTAAGTTCAAATTTTCATGTTGTCTTATGTAACAAAACATTAAAAATTATCTTCATACAATTAAAAGCATTTTAAACAACTGAGTTTGTTTAAAAAGCTGCTTTGAGAAAAAATATTTGCTGTCCGTATAAGAAAAGGTGACAGTCCTCAACATATCAAAAGAGAATATTCTTTGTCATACATCCTTGTGAAACAGTTTTATGGAAACCCACTAATTAATAAGCTCATTTCAAAATATAACTTACAAAAGGAATTTGAACATACTTTCCCTGCTTGGGTGGACAATGCCACTCTCAGAAGACATGGGTTATAAAATGAAAATTGCAGCCTCATGAATTACTGGTCAGGGAGGTCTCCCAGCGATCTCTAAAACAACACAGGCTATTGACATTGCCCTTGGTTACCCACCACAACTACAAGGTAAGAGTCTATTACTGAACACAACCATGTACTTTGTCTATAAAACACAGAGAAATCAATCTCAAACCAACAAGGAAGCTTCCATCCTGCTGGCTAGCTTTCATAATGCCCAAAAGTACTATACAGGATGCTAGGGGGGAAACATCAGTGATCATGCCAATTGCTAGACCCTGTGTGTCACAATATGAACCTGCCAGGCAAGATGTGCCCACCAGTGCAATAGTGGCACAACTGTTCAAGGATAAGAACTAACTACTTTCTGATTGGATTACAGCCTGGGCTGCAGGAGAGAGTTTCATACCTGGTACTGTGATCTGGTCAAAAGTCCGTAGTAGGAAGCGCGCAAGCCCTAGAGTAGAACTCGCCGTTGTTTTTCTACGTGATCATGCTGTCAAATTGCCTTCTAAATATTTATGATTCTACCCATGGACTTAGACTGCTCCCGGTCTTGGTCAGAGTCTCTCTTTACAGTGGGCAGCAGCCAAGGCAGGGATACATAATTGGTGAAAGTGCTGAGAATAAGAGATTAAGTACTCAGCATCTTTATTGCCCCACTCCTAATCCCCGCCAAGGGTCCAGAAACATCACTGAAGAGAAGGCTGAAAGCATGTAAAGGCCAGAGGGTAGGGCTATGGCACCCATGAACTCACAGCAGTTGTGATTACATGCTCAAGACCTGCATAAGATCAAGTTAGCCCAAATTCCATCATGTGGGAGAGATACTCTTCAGGCCCCCTTTCCCTTACTGCTAATGGTAGTTTATAGCTACTGGGGGAGGGAGAACCATTCTTCCTTGAGGCTGTTCCCAGGGGTAGGTTTCCCATGCTCCAGAAGATGGCCCCATACCCTGTACATTTAGGCAGGGCTAGATGGACTTAGTGGGTTAAAAAAGACATGAAATTGAGAAGAGATCATGTTGGATATTGAGAAATTTGGAGGATGGAAATGGGGTAGATGTCATCATATCTCATTGTACACATGAATGACATTCTCAAGAATAAGAAAAAACTATAATAAAAAGTGGATATACTTAATACTCTCAATCTATAAGTCAATAATAAAGAAAATGCAATAGAAAAGTTAGAGAAACAATCACAAAGAACACTGATAAGCAGTATATACATAGGGAACTTCAACTTTGATATTACAAAGTTCCAATCAAATCAGAGTACATTACTGAATAACAATGGCAGTCTGCTCCTACAGAGAATGTAGTATTTATCCACTCTGTAGCAGGGGGTGTTTTAAGATAATCTTCCTTAAATACACTGGAACAGCTTTAGAAACATTCATGCCCTTGACACATGAATTCTAGTCCAAGTGTAACTCAAGGTTATATGTAGACTGGTCATTATTTGCAACAATGAGATACCTGAAAATTCCACAATTTGGATTTCATTAATAGTGGGGTATGTGTATTAATTATAGCACTTATTCTAACACACATCAAACCAAAATGCTGTGATTATTTAAAATCATATTGATTCAGAATATTTGACCACAAAGGAACGATGTCATAATGTATTTAAGTGATGAGCCAAAGTAATATGTGTTATATCCCATCAGTCTTGAAGCTGACAGTGACTGCTTAGATGATAATATTGTAAGCAATGTATTTTCTTTTATGCTTATGCATAGTTTGCTCTTCTAGATGCAGCATTTAATAATTTAAGTCATAGAAATAATTGTTTTTAGCAAGGAGACAAAAAATTATATTGATTTATTATAGCCTGTATCATTTGGGCTTTGTATTACAATCACCATAATACCTTTAGGAAAAGTAACCTGAGGCTGAGGATACACTTCAGTGGTAGAGGGCTAGTCTAGCACGTGCAAGACCCTAGGTACAATCCATAGAAACAAAAAAACAAACAAACAAATCTTAGATTTATCCTAATTTGCTTAGCCAAATGCATTGTTAGATTGTTTTATTATTTTTTTTAATGGTTCTCAAGTGATTCATAAGTGGTCAGGTCAGCAGCAGCCTGCATGTGGGTGCAGCTGTCCTTGACTGTCCTCAGGATAATATTTTGAGGATCAAGTTAAACACTGTATGTGAATAATCAAAGGAGGATGGATGGCTGATCCTATTATACACTTTTGACCCAGTAACCCGACCTCTCCGAGGCTTTTCTTCTTTTGTAAAAGATTGTTTTTGACAATTTCGTGGCAGTGGTTTTGTCCCTACAGTGTCTCTTCACTCCCTTCTTCAAATGACAAACCTCAGATCCCAGACTTCACAGGGAGTCTGTGACCATAGCCATGGTCTCCCATCAAAGTCACATTCCCACTGTGGTCCAGCCAAGTAGCCTAGGCTTTGACCAGTCAAGCATGACCAAGGATTCTTCTCAGCACGGGTCACCAAGCTGTAAAATAAGCCTGTTCCATCAAGACAATGTCGTTATTATTCCCTCTGTCTCTCCACATGATTAGAGTTAAATGGAACTCAGTCCTTCATGCCTTTCATTCAACACATCTGTTTTCCTTTAAGATACATCCAATGCTGCTCACTTCTGGCCTCAATTTAGCACTCTGGTTTGGTGCCTAATTGGTCTTTTCAGTCATATTTATCTGAAAGCCGCCATCATTTAAAAAAATATAAATCGGAGCATGTAATCCTAGCTCATATGTTTCAGCATCTGCACTTTGTGCCCTAACTTGGGCATTCTCCCCAAATTCATCCACCATTCAACTCATTCCCTTGATGCGAGCCTTCTTATTGTCCCTGGAAGATGGCAAGTTTCCTTGCTTTTATATTTGCACTTTTCTCTCCTAGGATAGCTCATCACTCAGACCTAGAAATACTCCTTACCTTTTGTTCAAGTCTTACTATTACCTCTTCAGAGTGACTTCCTGGACCTCTTGATAAAAATAATCACTTCCTCCTGCACCACCATCACCCTCTGTGCCTCCTCGCTTTTTCATTCACCGCATTGAGAGCTAACTGCTAGATGAGCTACACTGTCACTCTCTGACTCGTAAAATGGAAGCTTCAGGTGGGAGATGACTTATCTGTCCTACTTACAAGGTTGGGCACTGTGCATGCACAACATCCGTGACTATTACTCACACACTGAATTAGATCCCACTGTGTGGATGGTCAGGCCCCAGGGGACATAGTGAAGTCACAAAGCAGAGGGTGAGAGCGGGTAGAGCTGTGTCCACATGATCCGACTTCATCTTCCCCTTTCTTTTTTTCATCCCTTGGTCAGGTGATCAAAAATGTCTGTTTCCCTGTCCAATTTGTTTCTGTTTCCTGTAGCTTGACTTACAAAGAGCCATGAGGGGCTGGTGGGATGGCTCACCAGTTAAGAGCACTGGCTGCTCTTGCAGAGGACCTGGGTATGATTCCCAGCACCCACATGGTGGCTAACAACAGTCTATAACTCCATTTCCAGGGGATCTGATGCCCTCTTCTGACCTAAGGGACATTGCGCGAGGTGCACTTCCATCCATGCAGGTAATGGATTCATATGCATAAACTAAAAATACTAAGTAAAATGAAAAAAGAAAGATCCATGAATAATACCCAAATGGGGATTAACTTTCAGAACCTGAGGAATTTTCTGGAAAGAATCATACAGTACCACAGGCCTGTGTCCACATCACTGGGATGGAAAGGCATGGGCAGCAGGGACTCTTCACCTCCCAGCTTATCTTGGGAGTTTAATCAAAGATGTTTTCTGTAGCACACTCTGTTCATCTCTGTGCTCTCGTCATCTGCTGCCTGAACACCTCAGCCGCTGCTGTGTCACAGCCTTTATGACCTTTCCTTTACCCTTCCAGATTTGAAGATCATTTTAGAGTTGTAAGGAAATTTTTATTTTAAAAATATACTTTTACTCAGTTCCTATCTTTTACACACTAGGCAAATGATGCATGGGCCATATGATATAACACCTGCAGGTTTTCCGATGAAGCATTTCATTACTAAGACTGGATCAATTTTCATTCATTGACTTACTTTATTTGTTGTTTGAGAATTCTGGTCTGGTAGTTATGAAATCTTGCACGGTTTATTGTCTACCTCCGAGCATCAGAGAAAACTTTTGCTGGTCCCTTGGGGACTACTTTCTCTCAACTACAGAATGTTGGTCTTTTAAAGTTAGGGTCTGAAACGAAATATGTAGTTTCACAGTTTGTTAAATATCTGAATCAGATCATACTGCTCTCCTCTTAAAACCATCCAATAATTCTCACTGTGATAAGAATCAAGTTTGTCACATGCCAACCTTGGTTCTGTAAGACCCAATCTGATCTGGCTCTTCCACCTCCTTTACCTTCCACATTTTCCCTTGGACACTTCTGCCTTTCCCTGTTTTCTTGACAGCTCTGGAGTAGTGTGCCTTGGGGCCTTTGCACTTGCTTTCACTCTGTTTGGGATGGTTGGGCTCTTTCCCATCATTCACTTCCACAGACATAAACCATTTCCTCAGAGGTCTTCCCTGCCTATGTTTCCTACATGTATACAATGTGCCATGATTCATTCCACTCACTACTCCTTTGGATTCTTCTCAACTTCATGTACTATTGTTTTTTTTTCTTTCTGAGTCCACTTAGTGCTGTGCATGGAGGTAGAGCCATCTACCAGAGCATGGGCAAACTTACCAAGGGTAACATACTTGAAGAAAACTTACTCTCCGTCTTGCTGTAGTGGTCAGTTGTCAACAGCTTCTCAACTAGGACGGGACACAATGAGACCCTCCTCTATCCATGCTGGAATTCTGGTTGGCTTGATCTTGTACAGACCTTGTACATGTAGTCATAGCCACTGTGAATTCATGTGTGCAATGGCCCTGACATGTCTGGGAAAAAAAAGTTTCTCAGAAGTCTCCCCAACCTTTGGCTCTGACAGTGTTTCCATTCGCTTTGTTGTGATAATCCCTGAGCCTTGGGAGGAGGAAGTATGATGTTCCATGTAGGGCTGAGTACTCTACCATTTCTTATTCTCGGCACTTTGACCAGTTATAAGTCTTGATTAATCACCATCTACAGAAAAAACAGTCTTCTTGGTGAATGTTGAGAGTTGCATTAATGTATGGAAACAAAGACAAGTATTTAGAGGGCAGTTTGATACTATGTTCACTTAGCAGTAGGCGCTCATCTTGTGTGTGTGTGTGTGTGTGTGTGTGTGTGTGTGTGTTGAAAGAGAGAGAGAGAGAGAAAGAGAGAGAGAATATGAAAGTTTAACGAAGTTACCCTACACAGGAGGATAATGCCTCTCCCACAGGCTACCAAACAACAAGCCTGGTGCCAGCCAGGTGTGTGTTATTTTCCTTGGAATTGTTGGTCAATTGGGTCCCACTGACACCCAAAACAATACAGGCTACTGCCATTGCTCTGGTTACCCTCCAGAACCTTATGGTAGGCTCCTATTGCTAAAAAATGATGTGGAAAAAATCAAGCTGGTACTGATCTGGAAGCTTCATCCCTACTGACTAGCTGTCATAGTACTAGAAGCTGTTATGCAGGCTAATGAGGGCAGAGAGAAACCAACAGTCTTACCCAGCTGTGAATGCTGTGAGCTACAG
Organism: Nannospalax galili; assembly: GCF_000622305.1. Taxonomy (NCBI): domain Eukaryota; kingdom Metazoa; phylum Chordata; class Mammalia; order Rodentia; family Spalacidae; genus Nannospalax; species Nannospalax galili. The sequence goes on from NW_008360326.1 coordinate 177,001, forward strand.
TAATGACCAATCTGGCAAGATATGCCTGTTTGTGTGCTAGTGACATGAATGAATGGGAGTAACCAACTATCTTATTTTAATTGGATTTAAGGCCTAATGCACAAGACTGAACTCATGTCTGTTACTGTTATCTGGGCCAAGAACCAGCTGTGGCTGGATGAATTTAATGACAGCATAATTGCTGAAGAGAGTAAATAAATGAATAAGTATGAACTCCTGGAAAAATCTTCCTTTGTAACTCAGCACTGTGCTTGTGTAATAACACTGTTGTTCTTGCTGAGCCCTACCTGGACTCTGGTTTTGGAATCTGTTTCTTCCACCTGCAGCAACCTACTTCGGTATCACCTATTAGTAACCTTAGTCTCTCTCGGTTGTTTGCTGTCTCCATTTTTGCATAAATTCCACCTTTCTCATTATTTACACTAGATTTTATCTATTCAGAACTTTCCTTTGTTTGGCTCAGAAAAAAATTTCACACCATTTCTGCAATTAAAGTTAAGGATTTAGTTTTGAAAATGCAAAAAGTTGCTGGGCGTGGTGGCGCAGGCCTTTAATCCCAGCACTCAGGAGGCAGAGGCAAAAGGCTTTCTGCCTTGTCTACATAGTGAGTTCCAGACCAGCTGGGGCTACTGGGAGACCCTGTCTCAGAAAGACAAAGATGAAGATGATGATGAAGACCACAAAGATGATGATGAAGAAGGAGGAGGAGGAGGAGGAAGAGGAAGAGGAAGAGGAAGAGGAGAAGCTAAAAGTTAAGGAAAGGCCATTTATTTGTGAACAATTGTATGCAAAGTCGTGGAGATAGGAATTAGAATCCATGTTTCTAAACAATGAAATTAGCTAAATTAACTAAAGTTTTTATTTAAATTGAAGGAATAATGAAAAAAGGTTGGACATTCAGGTGTTAATCTTATTTCATGGGAAGGAAGAAGTAATTGAAGTTGACACAAAAGACCACAATAGTAAAGCAGTGAAGGTTCTTGATCTTGATGCTGTTTTGTTGACTCTACTTAGGTTATTAAGTTCAATGATGATAAAAAGAATTTAGAAGGCAGAGGCAGAAAAATTCCCAGGACACAGACCAAGCATTACTGCTTCCATCAGGAGATCAGGCCCCTGACATTCAGGGCTACTGTAATAAGGAGCATTGTGGCAGTGAGTATGGATTAGGATAAAGATCTTGGGCATGCTTTCTAATGTGTGAAATTTTTGATAGGAGCCAAATGCACAAACAGTATCCTAAGACGAATGAAGAAGTGTTGGAACTGTAATTGTGCAGACATGTAGATTCTTCAAGGCATTCTAGGATTTGTGAACAGTTCTACAGAAATCTTTCAGAAATCTTTGAAGGGAACATATATTCCCCAAATTTGGGATAAAGACTGTAACATTTTCTCACTTTCTTAGATATATTAATAGAGTTCTCAAATGATTTTTTTGAGACAAGTCTCCCTGTAGCTATAGCTGGACTGGAACTCACTGTGGAGACCAGGCTGACCTTGATCTCACAGATATGTACCCACCTCTACCTCCAGAGTGCTGGGATTAAAGGCATTGGCCATGACCCCCAGCTCAAATGATGTTTTTAGAATTCATATAACATATAAGAAGGCATATTTAAAACTCTGGATGTTTTGAATAATTAAAAGCAATACACATTTAAGAACATTTAAAAATATTAAATACTGTTTGAACTTGTTTCATGGTATCTTATTGTACTGTTGCTGTGACAAAATATCCTAATAAAAGCAACTTGAGGAAGCAAGGATTTGTTTTGACTCACCATTACAGAGTATAATTCATCATGGCTGTTGGTCTCATTGCACCATAGTCAGGAAGCAGCGGGATAGGAATGCTCACAGTCACTTAGCTTTCTCCTTTGCATGCAGTCTAGGACCACAGCTGAGGTAATGATGCCATCCACATTTAGGGTGGGTCCTTCCACCCTATTAACCTAGTCTTGAAAATTCCTCACAGATAGGTCCAGAGATACATCTTCAATGTGACTGCACATCCTGTCAAATTGACAATCAATATAAACCATCACATATTAGTTAAAGATAGTATGTTGAAGACAAATGAGAAAATAATGAAAATCCTTTATTGGCACCCTGTGTAGGCAATGGGTATATAAAAATATGATTAAGTTAGTGTTAAGTTATAGGTTCATTTTTACAATCACCTTTTGATAGATTAACAAATACAAACTTCCATCAGACAGTGAAATCTGTTATTTCAGATAAGAAACATTGATTTATAAAAGCCAACTGGCAGACTTAACACAACCTCACATTTTAATAAAAGTGTTACAAAGTTTTAGTTATTAAAAATTCATAAAGGTTAACATTTTAGATATAAAAAGAGCAAGGCACCAATCGATTTAATGGGAGATAAAGGGTAAAGTACGCAATGCTTAGACTTTAAAAATCCAATTATTCCTATTAGTCTGCATACATTAGACAGTCATATTTTAGTGCTATCTCATGCCTCACTTGTCTTTCTGCCTCTTACCAAACCTCCTGTTTGCATTTTAATTGACTTGGGGAAAAAGAAAAAGGAAGGAAGTTGTAAAATTAAAGAACGGACTCTGCATATTTATAAGCACAAAAGTGACTATCTCTGACTTCTACTATACCTGTGCTTTAAACAGCATGGCACTCCAAAAGTCAGTTCCCTAGCCATAAGACTAGTTTCAAATCATCACTTACAAATATAAATATGTTTTATGAGCATTTGTTTTACCACCCCTAAGCTGGGCGTGGTGGCGCACGCCTTTAGTCCCAGCACTCAGGAGGCAGAGGCATAGATTTCTGTGAGTTCAAGGCCAGCCTGGTCTATATAGTGAGTTCAGGTCAGCTGGGACTACAGAGAGACCCTGTCTCAAAAAAGACAAAAAAAAAGAAAAAAGATAGAGGCATCATGATAGACTTGAATAAACCCTCAAGGCTTGCACACTTCCCATATACTTAAAAATAAGGCTCCCAAGACAGACAAAAACCCAGTATGAATGAGGGAGGTGGACAGGAAGCCCCAGCCCTAGCTGAGATCTACTGACAACTGATAGCCACTAGGAGAGAGAGAGTCAGTTTTCTTTAAGAGTGTGACACATGGTAGGTTGACCAGACAACAAGGGATGGACCTACATACAAATACGACTCAGCAGCCTTTAAAAAAAGAAAATAATAATAGAGGACATGAAGTCAGAGGTAAGTAATAGGGCTAGGGTGGAGGTGGGGGAGAGGGCCTGAATGTCATCAAAATATAGCATATGAAATCCTCAAATAATCAAAAAAACTGTTAAAAATAAATAAATAAGGCATGTAAAAAAATAAGACTCACTTTGTTATGTTTCACAGGTTATTCAATTTCTATAAAGCACAGGATTTTACCTGGCATTGGGGCTAGTGAGAACTACTGTATTTAGTTACATTTCTGTTGCTATGATAAAACACCATGGCCAAGAAACATTTATAGAAGGAAAGGTTTATTGGGCTTATGATTCTTGAGGGATAAAAGTCCATCGTGGTAGAAAGGCATGGCAGGAAGGAGCTTGGGAAGAAAGTTGAGGGCTCACATCTTTAAGCACACTGTGAGAGTGAAACTGGAAATGGACTATGTCTATAAACACTCAAAGCGGCCCCCCGTGATGTGCTTCCTTCAGCAAGGCAGCACGTCTAACCACCCCTAACAGTGCCACAAAGGGGTGTCCAAATACTTGGCTCCTATGAGGAGTACCTCATTCAAAAACCACAATGACTATGAGAAAGTTATGTGAGTGGAGGAAAATGCAGGGCCTGGGATTAGCTGGTGATATGCCACGTGGCTTCTCTGTGAGGGAACCATGGTACTTCTGAAAGCACTTCTGAAGTGCTTTCAAAGCTGCTGCATAGGCAATGGCTCCCAGACTTCTCAATCTCAAAACTTCGTATGCTCTTAAATTTTATTGAATACCCCTAAAGACCTTTTGCTTATTTTCATGATACATTTCGATATTTACAGTAATTTAAATGAAAATATGCATCAGTGTAAGGAAGTATAATGTCATTTCATCTAAGCATGCACATTTAACGAAGCTCTGTATTTAAAATAAATAAGGAAGAATTGGTTCACATTTTTTAAGTCTCCTTCATATGTGGCACAAGAGATCTAGAGTCTCATCTGCCACTAGAGCCAATCTTTGTGATGAATTGTCTGGGCAGGACAGAAGCAAGGGAAGGAAGCACAAACACTCTGAGGCATGGGCTTTATACCAACCTGAGGGAGATTTGACAACAGTACCGGGAAATGCAGTCCTACCCTGTGCCTTCAAACTGTCTTTAATCCGATTGTCTGTTATTGCCCTACTATACCCACCTCACCCTGCAGCTGCCAAGATCAAAACGTCACTCTGAACTCATCTGACGAAAGAGAGGATTAGGGCTCTGAACAGAAGACATTTGTACTGTGGGGGTTTTACTTCAATACATGTTGGGGAATGATGTGGTTTGGTTTGCTATTAAACACTATACATCATTGAAATATACAGACATGACATCTGCGATTTCATGAATGACCATGAACATAAATGCATGGAATTATTTGTAAACCTCATTGAGTGCTTAGTGTGGAACAGGCTGGGAGAACAGAGTGTGAGGGTGATTCATCGACCTGTGAGTTTATCTGATCCGAGGCATCTCCATCCCAGTGTAATTTATCCATGGCCACTGCGCATGCATGAACTTCTCTAAGAATAGGTAAAATCAGTGCTGGAAGTCTTGAGATTGGGAGTAGCATTATTGCTTGGTGAGAAATTGCCTTGGAAAATTAAAAATCTAACTACCAATCTTGGTGGTGTAAAAAGTGGAAATGAAGTTATGGTGTTTGTTAAAAAATAACTGTTTTATTTTGGTTTAATATTTATGAAATAATTAGTAATCTAAAGATAGCACTTAAATTTAAACTTCACTGTACTTTATGAGGGTAATTAGATATAATTGTGATCTTCATAAATTGGGCATTTAGAAATGTCAAGAGCCTAATATATTAAATCAATATTTAAATTCAACATCAGAATAATCAGGGTGCTTTCATTTTAAATCTCAGCCTGTAAGGTTTTCAAATCTTTGGTAAAATATAATCTTTAGGGAAAGATGAAAAGTATTGACTATTAGTTATAGTGTTAGTATTTAAAAATACATAAAGTGAAACAGAAACAAAATATCAACTAAGTATTAATTGTTGTGCTTGTGAGATTTTATGGACTCTCTATAACAAGATGATTAGTGACAACATGTTTGTTGATTTTATACTTTCTGACAACTCTGAACAAAAAAGAATAAAGAAAGGGAAAGAAAAGCTCATTTACTGAGTTCCTATTCTGTGTCAGTACCTCTGTTTTCAGGGACAGAGTGTCTGGTGAAGTACTGTTGGGTTACAGAGTGTATTGGAGTCCATGCAAGTCTCTAAGTCCTTAGAAAACAGTTCTTCCTATTTTAACTATATGATCACTGTAACTTACATGACTTTGATCTCATGGAGATATTTTTTGAAATAAATCACTGTATGTGACAAGCTCCCAGATGTTCATTTTCATCTGAGATGCTAAACCAACTACTCCTGTGGTTCCTATTAATTGATGAGGGAAGCTTATTTATAAGCTTAGACATGAACAAAGATAATTCTTGGCAAAAACCTATTGGTTCACTTTCTAAAATTTATGTCATAGTTATTTTAAATTTCTTAATTATTTATAATAATTTATTGTATGAGGTCATTTTACCCATATAGATAAAAACACTAAACACATCAACATATTTACTTTAATGTATTACAAGGCATAGAATGAGAAGGCACAGACATTTTTAAGAAACTTGGAGCCTGGATCCAGATGATCTTATATCTAAGTTGCTAAGAACTTTTACCTAGAAAATCAGTCTTACCTCTTAGCCTACCACAGTCATCTCAGAACTTGCTTATCATCTGATTCTGGGTATATATCAAATAAGATGAGGGAACTGTCTGCTTAAGGCACTGAATATAATCTTTAGCTAATTTCAGTTGCATCTAAGCTTGCTAAATTTTAACCAATAAGATTCTTCACAGTCTCACTGAGGTCACATTTGCCTATTCCTTCTGTGTTATTGTAAATTGTTCTTTCTTCCTTTCCCTTCCCTTCCTTTGCCTCCTTCTCCCCCTATGTTCCCTCCCTCCCTTCCCCCCTCCCTCCCTTTCTGAATGCTAGGCAGGTCCTGCACCACTGAGCTATATTCTCAGTCCTTCTACAGTCCACTCTTGCAGAATTTCTTATAAATTTATATACTGAAGGTAGATGGCAAATATCAGGGAGCCAAACACTCCTGTTTTGTTTCTTTCTCTGATGCTGTTAGTAGTGCAGGCAAATAATATACCTCAAGTGTTTGTGGAGATTAGTAAATTAATCTACAAGTAGCTTTCTACTTAAAAGCATAATGCCACAACCCAAAATAGAAATAAAATTCATATGGCATGTAGACAGCATTTTTTTTGTCTTTAATCATCTTTATCTTTTTGGAATATACTCTTGAACTACATTCTCTTTCCATGTGGTTGAAAAAGAATGACACCATCTCTCTCTGTTGGGGTGGGCATATGATCCAGAACTTTTAGAGTTTTGTCCCCTAAGATGCTCTGGTTTGATGTACACCTCAAAGTTCGTGGATCGGAAAACCAGTCCTCAGTGCAAACTGTAGGGAGGTAGGGGTTAGTGGGTATGGATTTTTGCCCCCTTTAATGGACTAATATTATCATGGCAGATTAGCTACCAAGACAATGGTTTTGTTACCAAGAGCAACTTCAGCCAACTGGGGTGGTCACCCTTTTTTGCCCTTTAACCTTGGAATGATGCAGCAAGAAAATTCTCAGCAGAGTGGCTTTATGTTGGATCTCTCAGCCTCAAAAGTATGACAAATAAAGCCTTTTTAAATAATTTGGCCAGGCTTATTCGGCTAAAACAGCACAGATGGACTAAGACACCACCCAATTACACAATATAGAAATATGTTTCATTATGTATTATTTACATGTAAAGTTCAATGTGTTTATTTTGCTTTGGATAATTTCAATTAGATGTAAAACTCATTCGGTACCATCCTGAATAAAAACACTGTCTGTATTTTAGGATTCTCCTATCAGAAACATGCATCAGGTTCACATTTTTTCAGCAGTTTCTTGCTGACCACAGTGGATATGAATGTAGAATTGTGCTGTGTTGCATCTTGTCCTACAGAAAGTTTTCAGTTCTTACACATAACCTTTTTTATTTTTTCTACTCACAATGATTCAGATCTTTTAAATCAAGACAATATTTTAAAATACAACTGTATAGAATGATTATTTTGATAACATTTGCGATGGTTTGAGTGAGACTGTCTCCCATAGGCTCCAAATTTTTGGACATTTTGTCCCCCGATGGTAGTGCTGTTTGGGGAGGTTTTAGGAGGTGTGGCCACGCTGGAGCAAGTGTGTAGGTGGGAGCCAGTTTTGAGGTTCTTAAGCCTTTCCGGATTTCTACTTGCTCTCTGCTCTCTGTGCCTGCTTGGAAATGTGAGCGTTCCTCTTTCTGTTCTGGCCACCTCTCCCACCATGCCTCCCTGCCTTGATGGACTCTGATTCCTTTGGAACCCTAAGCTCAGATAAGCTCTTCTTTTATAAATTCCCTTGGTCATGGTGTTTTACAACAGCAACAGAAAAGTAACTAATACAATATCTGATGTCTTCTGTGAGTTTCTAATTTAAGGATCTCCTCATTCTCTGTCTTATGCTTGTGATTTTCTTGTTTTCTCTAATGATTTCCTTTTCCAGTTTTCTTACTTAAGAGAAGGAGATATTATATTTCAGAAATATTTAACTTTCAAAAATCCTCATGTATATTTAAAGCAAGATTTTTAAGTAACAGAAAGTGGTACTGACTTACTTTTTTCTTCTTTTAGCTTTCTTTTATTTTTTTTACAAGAAACTACTAAAAATTATATAGTTGTTTCTTTTGAATGTATTTATTCATCATTCACTTTATATCAGCTTTAGTGGTTTTATTTTGCACTTACTAAATTTGGTGCTAATACATTTTCTTTCATATTGTATTGGTTTTTATGAGTGGAGTTCCATGTGTTTTTTTTTTTTTTTTTTTTTTTTTTTTTGGGAATGCTAGTTAGGTTACAGAATCCTCCAACACTATCTAAGAACTGCTTTAGATTTTTTAAACTGTTCCTTGTAGGGAGGGGAGAGATGACTCAGTGGTTAAGAGTACTGCCTACTCTTGCAGAAAACTCAGGCTGGGTTGCTATCACTCACGTGTCAGCTAACAAGAGTCCCTAACTTCAGTTCCAGAGGGTCCAACACCCTCTTCTGACCTCCATGCATGAGCGCATTTATATACACACAGGCAAAACACAAATACCTATTAATTAAAAATAAATAAGAATTTTAAAATGAGGTGTTATTTGAAGAAAAATACATAAAAAGAACTTGGAAGTGTCTGAGCAATCTTCTTGAAGAATAAGAAGCTATGACATTCACTCTCATTTGAATGTAATAATGAATGTGAGGGATGTGGTTTGCCATCTCGCTCAGAAAATAGCTGTGAAATGTGATAGGCCAGCAACATGGCTCAGCTGGTAAAGGTGCCTGTCACCAAGCCTGACGTCCTGAGTTCAATCTACAGGACCCACTTTAGCACTCTACCATGACATGTGCATGTGTACATAAATAAGAGCATTTAAAATATTTAAAGAAAATATCTGCAGTTAGCTATGAACAAAGATATCAAAACACATCAAAAAGTAGTTTGCTTGCGATTCTTTAGCACAGGATGGTATAATAAACGATCTATTTTGAACCAGGTCTAGCCATTATCATCTATTGTAGTCAGATTACAACATGAAAATTTCAATTTAAAAGTTTATCACTCAACCTGTGAACACACAGGACCCAAGTATATGCTTCCTGTTTAAAGTGACATTTCTGTTGTAAAATTTTATATCAGAGTTTGCCAGGGAGAGAACTTACTGCCATGATCAGAAACAACATCCACAGCATTCATTCTTAGCCAAGTTCTATGACTAACCCAGCTAAGTAATACAATTTCAGGAAGTCCACACTGGGATCATTCAACCACATCTTCTCTATCCACAGCACACTAGTGTTACCAAGGATCTTCCACAGAAGACCTACTGGATATGGCTCATCTTGATTAAACATCAGCTTTTGCAGGAATGTTTTATAAAGCTCCTCATATGATTCTAAAATACAACTGTAGGGGAATACTATATCTTTGGACCAAAAAGATGGCCCAAATGGCATTATTCAAATTTTAGTCATTTGATAAGAAAAGTTCCTTGTCCAAACAAACAAACAAATGAAAAGTGTCATTCACTTACCACTGATGGATAATATCAAATGTTTTTTCCTTTCAATTTTTAAATATGGAATATGTTCCAGAAAACTGTGGTAATCACAAACATCTGCATCACAAAAGATTTCCATGATTATGAACTATTTTTGATCATTTGGGTCTTCCTGGGGGAGTTTATCTCACTGGGAGGTAATCCATGTTTAGTCTTAACTCAGAAAACTGAAAGCTCTTGAGAAAGGCTTGGAGCACACAGGTCATTAGCAAAGTGCTGAAATTGAAGCATTCAGTGAAGTATCCATTATAATAATGAATACTATGTTATTATGAGATTTATTTTAGCAGAATAATTTTCCCATGTAGGCTTTCTGCTGTATTTTATTCTAGTAAGTTCACTTCTGAAATTGTTTTTAAATATATACAGTACATAAACAAAATCAAACTTGTAATAATAAACCTATACAAAAAATTTAGAAAGATATTATAAAGTTAGGTCAGGCCATTGGTTCATAACAGTAAAATGCAATTGAATGTTTGGTTACCTTAAGATATATATATTTTATAGTAAATTTTAAAGCAATAAGAATTATTTTGAAAATAATATTTAAATTGCATAAGATTGCCAGGCTTGGTGGTAGACATCTTTAATCCCAGGACTCTGGTGGCAGAAGCAGGTGAATCTTTGTGAGATGAAGGCTAGTCTGGTCTACATAGTGAGTTCTAGGCCAGCTGGGGCTACAGGGAGACCCTGTCTCAACCGCCCCAAATAAATAAATAAAAGTATAGTGCATAAGATTATTATTTTCTCTCACTAAAAGATGCAGAAGCATCTTTTATATAATAAAATATTATATATTTACTATATTAAAATTCAAAAATATTTGATTAAATGTGTATTCTAATATTGTGTGGTGATGCAACCACATTATGGCTATGTCTGGACAAAAACAGCATGACTCTTAGCATCTATTTCTTTTTTAAAATGTATTTTACTTAGATTTTTCAATTTTTGTGTGTATGAGTGTATTACCTATATGTATGTAGGTGCATCTGTGTTGTGAAGTATCAGTGGTAGTCAGACGAAGGTTTCAGATTCCCTGGAACTGGAGTTGCAGATGGTTGTTAGCTGCCATCTGGGTGCTGGGAAAATTGGACTTGGGTTCTCTGCAAGAGCACCCAGTGTTCTTAACCACAGAACCATCTCTCTAGCCGCTTAAGCATCCATTTCAACCAAGAATGGGGCCTGAACTGAACTGTTCTGAGAACTTGATTCTTCATGTTTCTCCCAGAACTGTACTCTTAAACAAAGGCCTTGCTCTCTCCCTATTGAAACAATGCACCCTGCATCACATTGGAAAAGAGGAACTTGTCTTATCAGAAGATTAGGTTTCTTCTGACCCCTGCTGACACACAAGTACAGGCATAATCACAAACAGATGTTATCAACTTAATCGCACCTCTTGCTTAAAAAACAACAGGATAATCACTGCTTTCTATTGCTGTCAACCTAAAATTTTCACAACATGCACACACACACACACATATGTTATTCTGGGTCAAGGGTAATAAAGGTCATGAGTGATTAAAGCTATATCTTTGTATATTAAAACCGTCTTCATAGACGTGGTCAAGATTCATTGTCACCAAAACCACAACAATAACAAATGATTCCTCACACTATTCCAAACATTAGGAAGGAGAAAGACAAGACTTCCTTTATAAGTGCTCTGTAGCTAATATGTGTGCTTGCCCATACATATATTCCTTTCACTTGTATGATGTTTTGAAAAATAATGTTGGGGTAGGTATGCAGGTTTGTTCCATACAATTATTGAACTACATTCCTGAAATAAAATTTACCAACAAAATGACTATATAAACACTCAGAAGCAAGTACAATTAAGTTGAAAATCCCATGCAGCCCCAGTGCAGTCTAGAACTTCCTCTTTTTTTCTCCCCACTGCCTAGGAGGTCATCCTGAATCTATGAGTCTGACTACTGCTAAAAAGTCAACATGGTAACGGGGACAGTATGAGGCAGAGGTTTGCTTTGCAAATCACTATGTAACTCATCACTTCAAACTGATCAGCTTTAACACGAAGCACTTATTATTTCTCACAAGCTTCTGTGGATGTGGGCTGGGCTGCTTCATTTACCTGCAGCTGGCTGGTGGGTATACAGAGGCTGGCTCTTGTGGAGTCATCTTACCTAGGATGTATCAGCAGCTCTGCCCTTTGGTTTCTCATCTATGGCCAATGAGCCTGGGGTATGTCTCATGGTGATAATGGAAGTCAAAAAGAGAAAGTCAGAAGTTCCATGAGTATTTTCAAGTCTCTACTCTCTCTCTCTCTCTCTCTCTCTCTCTCTCTCTCTCAGCATGGGCAATTTACCAATAGCCAATCACCAAAGAAAACTGACTCTCCTTCCCCCAACACCCAAATGCCAATAGGTAACCATTTCTTTTTCAATTGTCAGGTATGGAAGACATTCAGCTTTAGTTAAGATCTCATTCCAAATCCTGACCTGTTGCTGTTCAGCAAAATGTGGTTGTTATGGGCCAGAATAGCAAAGTAATTTCAAAGCTATTTACAGCACTTGCAAATGCTCACCACAAACCTTTACCTTGATAAACATTAGTAGTACAACATAGGTCATATTTTCATTACTTAGTTAAAAATATAGGAAATCATAAAATGATGTTCTGAGCCGGGTGTGGTGGCACTCGCCTTTAATCCCAGCACTTGGGAGGCAAAGGCAGGCAGATCTTTGTGAGTTCAAGGCCAGCCTGGTCTACCTAGTGAGTTCTAGGACAGCTGGGCGAAAAGGAGCCCCTGCCTTAAAAACCAAAAAAAAAAAAAAAAGATGTTCTGAAAGTTCTGGAAGGGGCCAGATGGCAAAGACAGTAAATATGCTCCCAATGCAAGCTGATGACTTGAGTTCAATCTGCTGAACCCAGTAAAGGTGTAGGAAGAGAACCAACTCCATAAAGTTCTCCACTCACCTCCACACTATGGCATGTGTACATACACACACAGGTGCACACACAGACCATATCACCACCACCACCACCACCACCAAACAACAACAAAAACAACAAAACATGAAGTTGAAGGTTGTTCAATTAGGGAAAAAATTAGTTTTCTTACTTGATTTGATTCCCTGGCTGAAAAAATGTGCTTGATATTTTTTTCTCCCAAATATTGGTAGTTAGAGCTTTAAAACTTTTACTCTCTGCATTCTGGTATTACATATTTTTTATAGTTTACTGCTAGAAGACAATGCCTAAATTCTGATAAACAAAGAATAACATTTGGCTAAAATTATATTAAAGCTCTCTCAAAACACAGTCCAGAAAAAAGTATATGTCTAAGATACTGTTTTTCATGAATGATCTTTATAATAGATTATTATTTTAACGAATAAAATTCATATGAATTGCATGCTCCAGTTTTATAAAATTCCTTCTTCTCTTTGAAAGTGATTTCAATTAATCTGTGGTCAAATAAGGGTGATTATGGAAGTTTTAGAAATTCTAATTCTTCACCTGACTATAGTTGTCTCAGTTGTTGCCTTAAATTGTCAAAATTAATTAGTTCAAGTCAACATTAGAAGCAATATTAACAACATTTCCTGCAAAATACATTTCTGTACAAGATCACATTCTTAAAAGCCAAAAATATTAAATTTTATTTCATTGCTCATAAAAGTGATATGTCTTGCTTCCTGTCATCCTTTCTTCAGCTTCTTTCCCAGGTAGAACTGTGCTCTTTATGCACTGGTCTCCTAGAGACCAACATGTCCACCTTGCAGCGTCTCCCTTTTGGAAGGTCACGATGAGGTTTCCTCTTCTTTTTCCTTGGCTAACCTTAACACTGGCTGCAAGAGGGGGTGGTTGCTCTCTATAGAATTTCCTTTCTTTATTCCAAAAAGGAAGGCTCTTTAAGAAGTTGCAATTTCTCACAGGTTAGCCAGAGCTTTGTGCTATTAATAAAATATATAATTGTATGTATAAATTGTCTGTAGAAAAAAGTCTTTAATTTTCCTATCTTACTACCCTTTCCTCTGTCTACCAACCTTAGGGTGCCATGTTTTATCTAGACTGACCTAAGAATAACAACTATTTTAGAAATGGAAGTCTAGAAAATCCCCAGAATTTAAGCAGTCTGCCTGCAATGTCTTTTCTTTCTACTCGCCTCCTGCTGAGAGTTGGTGCTGTATTTGTAAATACAAAAGCTGCTTCCTGAGACAGATGGTAATTTACTGTGTTTTCTCTATTATGCAGGATAAATTATTAACAAGAAAATAATTGAATATTGAATATACCCTGGCAAAGAAATAATCTTTCTCCAAGTCTATCACATACTATGCTGTTAGTATGCATTCCAATTAGTACAATGGACTGAGTAGATTAATGTATGAAATTGTTTAAATTCATGATCCAAGCCTGCTTTTCTCAAGAACTTAGTACCACTGTGGGTCAATTATTATTTAAGCTTGTTAACTTTCTTTGTATTTCAACCATATTTTATGATTCATGGATTTAAACCATGATTCAATTATGCATACCATTGAAAAGTTTTCTTGAAGCTTTTTCATTTTTAAAAATGTTGATATCATTATATCACAGCTGATCAAATAATTTGTCATTTTAACATATTAAAATGTATGGCTAGGAAATATTTCACCTTATTTTATGTAAGTAATTTTCCAAACTACTGAATATTGGGAAGAGCAGAGCTAGGAGAGCAGAATAAGTGAAATATTTGAATGTCACTGGTGTACAAGAACAAACAGAACTGTTTAACCATTATGTAACTACAGTGGTCTCCAACAATGTCTCCCTAAAGTGTAGGCACCAAATTACAATCTGCAGTAACACCTGGAAACTTGTGAAAAAAAGCTATTACTGCTATACCCTATCCCCAGAAATGCAGTGAGTAGCACCCAGTCACCAGTGTCCTAAACACAAAGTGATGTTGATGAGCACAAAAGTTGACCTGTCTGATATTGCATGTTTAAGCACATTTTCCCTCCTAAGATCACTCAGTGTAAACTCAGAAGACAAAGCGTTATCATCAACATTTAATAAATGAGGGATGGGAGAGATGGTTCAGTGGTCAGGAGCACTTGCTGTTCTTTGAGAAGATCAGTGTGTGGTTCCCAACACACGTTGAATGGATCACAACAGCTATTAACTCCAGCTTCTGGGGACTTAACTCCCTCTTCTGTCCTTACAGACATCTGTATGTATATGGTACACACACACACACACACACACACACACACACACACGCACAAACAAACATATATAAATATATATATTCAGATATACACAGATACACATGACATTTAAAATATTTACATAAATGAATGAATGAGGTGTCCCCAAATCAGGGAGACTGTGGTGGATTAATTCAAAATTCCAAACGTAACTTGATAGCAGAACCAGGACCTGATTTGAGTTCTACCAACCCTTTTGTCCATTTAACAAAACTCTGAGAAATTTTAGCCTAATTGGATAAAAATAACTAAATGAAAGGAAAGCCCAAGTTAGAGAAAACATTGCTGATGAAGGGATGGGAAGGGCAGTACAACACACTCACAGAAACTAATCCCGCTGGAGAATGATGGTCTTCAAAGAGTTGTTACTTAATTCCTGTTAGGGAACTTTCTTTTACTCCTTCAACAAATACTTCATTAGTGACTGCGGTGGGCACCGGAGTACACCCGTGAGCAAAGAGAAGTTCTTGTCTTTCAGTCTATTATGAGTAACAAAATTGGGTGACAAATTTATGAGACAAAATTGGGTAATTTCATGCAACACAATGATTCTAAAATATAGCAAAGGGCACACAGGAAAAATAATTCTCTGGCTCTGAGGGAAGGGGATGTAGCTGGTTTGCAGACTACTTTTGGATCATGCAATACCTAATCCCTTACAGCAAGCAGGGTATTTTAACTATAAAAGACATTAACACATAAAAGTAGATAAATCTATAAGAAAGAATGAGCGGCAGTCCTTGTCTTGCCATTTGTTATCTAAAGAAGGTTGTAAACATTGCCGCATAATATTGTTCAGGACTATTGTTGATAGAAACATTTGAAATCTAGAAAAACATTTTTGAATTGATTTTTAATTAGGATGCAAAAAATTAAAAAATTTTAAAGCATAAAAATAAAGCCTACATTCACTTAAAAAGCATTCCAACTTGGAAGACTGGAAATAAAAATATACTTCAGTGCTCATTTATTTTTGAAAAAACCAAGTGCAAAATATGCCTGAATGTCACTAGAAAATCTTCACATAGTCAATGCAAAAGTGCAAGGTAGTCTTGGATATGCCATGGAATAAACTGTAATAAAAAACCTCTAATCTACAGAACCTTTCACTCTGCCACAGAGTTCACATAGACTTATGAAATTAATCAAAACATATTCTTCTCATAAGTCTCAGCCAAGTTCAACACAGCAAAGTTGAACTGTTTCATTTTTTCCAATATAAGTCCATATTGAGTTTTCTCTTACTCACCAACATTATATATGACACACACAAAATAGACAAACATGTGAAATATCAGGGTGGGCGGAGAAAAAGCTGTTAAATCAGAATGACTTCCATGAATTTTAAGTGTGTGTAACAAGGAAAATGAAGATTGAATGTGTAACGTCTTTTTCATTCTAATTTTTCTGCAATAGTGAATCCATGGTGATTAGAGGGTTTTGTGTATCTTTGGCATTATTGTTACCTGATTCTGCATAATATTCATATTAGCTCACTACATTAAACAAATGTGCCATTAATAGACAAACAAGACATAGTAAGACATGTATTAGTAACCCTTATTCAGTCCTAAAAAACACGGAGCTCCAGAAATCCTGAAGGATACATTAACTTCAGCACTCCTCAGCAATGTGAGCTGCAATTCTAACGGTGCCTAAAATCTTTGCAACGAGGTGAGAGATAGATAAATATGCTGTCAGCGTGATACTAAATATTTATAACATTAAACTTTTAAGTGTTAGCGAAAAACAGTTAATCTCGGAATGAAGCGTGATCGTTTAGAATTAGTTAATAAATAATTGGGTATTTATAAACAAGAGTAGTTTGTTCTCAGAGCTTGCACTCAGCAGGGAATTAAAATACACCTGTATGTATATGTTATCACAGAAGGGATGAAGCGCAGAATCAAGAAACACCAGCATTCTCATGTTAGATCCAAATAGAGATTGGAGAGAACAGACTCGTTCTGATTTGGTATCTGACATCCCAGAGAGAAGTCTGCTGTTGTGAGTGAAGAGGGGAAGGCAATCAGTAGGGAGACAACACAGAAATAGGTGTGGAGGGGGTCAATGATGAAGTTTTAAAAGAAAGTTTCTAGGGGCTGGAGAGGTAGCTCAGTGCTTAAGAGCACCAGCTGCTCTTTCATAGGACCCGAGTTCAATTCCCAGGACCCATATGGCAGCTAACAACGATCCGTCATTCCAGTTCCAGGGTAATCAACGCCTTCTTCTGATGTCGTCAGCATTGCACAGCACGGGAGCACTTATATACAAGCAGGCATTACACTCATACACAACAAAATAAAATAAAATGATAAAGTATGTTGTTTAAAAAAAAAAAAAAGTTTAGGGCTGGAGAGACGGCTCAGCGGTTAAGAACACTGACAGTTCTTGTAGAAGACCCAGGTTCGAATCCCAGCATCCACATGGCATCTAACAACTCTCTGTAACTCCAGTTCCAGGGGATCCAACAGCCTCTTCTGTCCTCCGCAGGCACTGCATGACATGGGTACACTTATGTACATGCAGGCAATACACAGATATACATAAAATAAGAATAATAAATAAAATATTTTTAAAAATAAATAAGAAAGTTTCTCAAGAGGGGACACACAGGTCCAACCTATCTTTCTTGAATGTCAGTGGCATTCTTGTCTAGCCATAACATGCCTCAATTTACAATTGCCAATGGTCTGTATTATCCTGGTGTTCTCCATTACAGGATCCAGACATGAGTACCATGGCCAGCCATATCCCAGACAGTGCTTAATGAAAGAACTGTGTGTAGCAGCAGATCAGGATTTCATGTGCACCTGTATTATATTACAAACCCACTGGAAGATGTGTTCATAGTATAATCCAGCCTGGAATGAAAAAGTGAACAAATTAATCTATAAGTAATGACACTTATTAAAATTAATTTTACAAGTAGCTGTTATAAATATCAACAGGGTGTGATATGTTTCTGGACTGATTAAAGAACTACTTTGCAGGTGGAGTCTTATTTATTAGGCTTCAAAGTGCACTGAGGAAACTTGCAGTTTGAAAAAACAAACATTTTTAGTTATTTATAAGGGTGTGGTCAATAGAAAATGCTTTTCATAAGCTTCAGTGTGTTATATTTTGATATTCAGGTATATAAAAAGACTCTTCCATTTGCAATCATTAAAGTGTTAGGTAAATAGGCTCACTAGTGCTATTTGGCGTTTCTTATATTTTTTCAAAAATTTTATTATTATTGTGTCCCTGTGATGTGTGTGTCTATGCACACATGTCACAGTGCACAGAGAGGCGAACTCTGTGATGTCAATTCTCTTGTGGCACCTTATCAGAGTTTCAGGGATCTAACTCAGGTCAGGGCTTTCATAGCAAGTGCTTTCACTCACTGATCAATTTTGTGGACCCTAACTGCATATAATAGAGTGAGGAAAATACATCAGTTATGCCAGGAAGCTTCAAGAAGCCAGATGACAACACCTTGGTATTGGAACCCCCCAAAAGGGAGTAGTAATGGTGGAAAAAGGAGAAAAGACTGTGCAGAAGACACCACACCACCCTCGTCCTTCAGGAATCAGCACCTTTTCCTTCAACATATGGGAGCTTCCTTGATGACTTACGGTTTCTTAATGAGTGTAGGATTGTGCTCATGTATTTTGACTGCTAAACTAAAGATTAAGAACTAGGCAAGGTTTTAGTTTTTCATTGAGTCAGAGTAGAATTTTAAATGATTTCTTTAGTAAAAGTATTTAAAATTTTATTCAAATAGTTTTTCATTGACTTAATTAATATGCAAACGGTTTAGTATATGAAATAATTCGTTTTATGCAAAGTAGTAGAAATGATTTTTCATTTTGATGATGGAGACAAGGAATACTTATGGTCACATAAACTGGTATAGCAATGTACTAGCCTGCACTGTAACATGTTTGTTATATAAACCTTTTTTTAAAAAACATTTACTTACTTTTTAATTTTTATTCTGTGTGTATGAGTGTTTTTCCTGCAGGTATGTAAGTACCTCTGTTTCTTGCAATGCCGGGGGAGGCAAGAAGAGGGTATTGGATCATGTGGATGCCATTGTTAGCTGTCCTGTGGATGCTGGGAACTGAACCCAGGTTCTCTGTAAGAGCAGCCAGTAATTTTAACTGCTGAGCCATCTATCTGCCCCCTTGTTATATAAATCATCAAATATCTTTTGTCGTCATAACTAAGGAGGAAGATTTGAATAATGTAATCATGTGACGGATGATATTTATTCTTTCTGGGAATGTAGAAAACTGAATTTAGAATTTTAATCTAGAATTATCTCAGGGAATGTAGTATCTTTTCCTTAAATACATTTTAAATTGGCTTCAAATATCTCAATATTTCACCTCAAACTGAAATCATGCTCTGTTTTATTACCTTTTCATCCTGTTAAATGTTTTCTTCTAATAACCACAACATTAGTGTTAGATTTGATTTAACTTTGTCAATGGCTCTAAAGTCTAACATGACAGAATCTATAAGTATGGAGGAATTTCTGAGGCTATTTCACACTTTTAATCAGTTCTAATAAGTGAAAGTTAGAGAAATGCTTTCAGATAGTAACCAAATCACCTATGGATGTGAAGGTGCTGAGTTCTGATCATACTACTTTAGCT
Organism: Nannospalax galili; assembly: GCF_000622305.1. NCBI lineage: Eukaryota > Metazoa > Chordata > Mammalia > Rodentia > Spalacidae > Nannospalax > Nannospalax galili. The sequence continues at coordinate 196,288 of NW_008360326.1, forward strand.
CAGGCTAATCTAAAAGTGCTCATGGCAGATTTGAACATAAGTGCATCTTGAGCTCCACTAAATGTCACTAGCATTGCATATATAAGTAAGCAAATTATTCCTAATAACTAGTCAGCTACTGTTAGTACCATATTAGCTTTCTTTCCTTACTAACTTTAACTGAAAATACAAAGAACATCAGCAAATTCTGAAGTGCTATATTTTTCTACATTTCTATAGATTTTATGAAAAGAGACACTAGCTTATAAAAGCACACGAAAATGGCTTCAATACTAATCAACAGTAGATGAAAGAAATACAATTTAAAATATTATACTGTGGAGTGGGTACGTTGATGGAAATGAACGAGAACCCAGTAAAACATATTGCTGAGTAAAGAAAACAAGAGAGTACAATGCTCTCCTGAAAACTCTGATTCTTTTAAATATAAATACAAAATGGAGGAACAGTTTTATGTGCTGCAAGGGTACATATTGCAAGATAAGAAAAGACTGACCATTAACAACCACAAAGGTTAGCACTGATGTTGTCTTCAAGAGACAGCAGTGGGGTGAAGGCAGGGGGCAGGGGGCATTTCTGTTCTGGCCGTGTTCTCTTTTTTATATGGGCAATACTCACAAATCATTAATCATTATGGTTCTCTCTCTGTGAGCCCTAAAACCTTTAGAAAACAAACAGATAGTGATGATAATGTGAAGATGGTGATGATAATGGAGAAAAGGGGAGGAAGAAAGGAGAGGGGGTGAGGAGGAGGGAGGTGGGGAAGAGAAAGATAAAAGAAAGCAGAATTAAAATTCAATCAGAAATTTGTGTGTATGCACATTCATGTATGTGCAGGTGCACGTGTGCGCCCACATGGAAGCCAGAGAGTTGTTCTTCAGATGTTGTCTACATTTCTGTTAGGCAGGGTTTCTCACTGCCCTCAAACTCTCCAAGTGCCCTAAGTTGGCTGACCTGTAAACCCCAGGGATCCACCTGTCTGCTTCCCCACCTCTGGGGTTCTGAGCATACCACCATGCCCAGCATTTTTTATGTGGGTTCTGAGAATCAAAGCCAGGTCCTTGACTGAGCTATCTTCCCAGCCCCAAATCAGGAAATATAACATGTGGTGTCTTTCACCCAAGGTGAACATTTCATAAGAAGAGAATCATTTTAATATTTATTATTTTTCGTATACACAGACATTGACAAGCACACATACACACTTGCAAATACATTGACACACCATGTACAAGGCATAGACACACAAAGATGCATCATGTACAACCCCCCCACACATGTTCCTGGTACCATACATACACACACAGAGGCACCAAGTACCACACAAATACACATAAACAGATATGCCTGGTATCACACATACATAGAAACACTACCTAGCATGCATACAAACACAAACATTAACAGACATACCATGTACCACAAATACACACAGGTATCCCATGTAATATACATACTCACACACAAAGACACACCATGCAACCTGCATTTTCAAACACAGATACCTGTGTACACCACCCCCCGTTTCTTCCAACTTTTGTCAGAGTTGAGCACACTAGGGAAAACCTCAAGAACAACAAGAAGAAGCAAGAAGGTTCTTAACCCAAGTTTTATTTTTAGAAAAACAATAGAGGAACTCACAACTTAGGTAAAAACCTGACTTCAAAACAAGCACTTCTAGGAGAAAGAAAAGGGAACACGATAGGTTTTTTTTTTTTTTTTTT
>NW_008360326.1:198029-295881 GCF_000622305.1 Nannospalax galili
CTGTGATAATGGCTTTTTGCTTATTTGTTTTTTATAACTTCAAAGCAAATGGATGTAGATCTCATCTAGCCTTGTCTGATTCTAATATAGCAAAATAACTTCCTTTACCCAACTCGTGTTCACACGCACACACACACACACACACACACACACACACACACACACACAAATACACTTGCAATTGTCACACATACACAGTTTTATTTTTTAATTTTTGTGTAAGTTCTGTCTCTAACACCAAGCAGAGATGAATCACCTAGAAACCCTACACTGCTTCTCAGAAACTCAGGTCAGAATTCTGAAAATTGCACATTTCTTTCAAATAATGATTTTCCTGATGGTAATTCAGAAAAAAAATTCATCTTGCATTTAATTTCTACTGTAGATTAAGAAATTAATACACGCCTAGATTTTGTAATATTTATAAAAAATTTGTACCTGGAACTTTATGCAGTATTGATTTAGTTGGCTTTAATTGATAGCCAACTACGAGTTCTACAGCACATTTAACGAGGACAAACACAGAGCTGAAATCAAATGCAAGCTGATTTTATTAAATGGAAGTCCAAACTTGACATTTCAATGATTTTAAAATAGCTTCTCAAATAAATATTATGCTATACCCTTCTCAAATAAATATTTATTTCTAAAACAAATATTACACCCTATATTTCTCAAATAAATATTGAGTTATATTTTTCTTTGACTATTGAGATGTCTTGCTCCAAGCACCTGACATTGTGAGAACATCTCCCAGACCCCTGCATACAAATGACACAACACATATGTATAAAAGGAGTTCTCCATGGCTTCCATACTCCCTGGCTGCTCCACTGATGGTCTCACCATTAGTGGAACTCAAGAGAGGCTTGTTTTCACCAAGATTATCTCCCCATCTCTGCCTCTGTGTGTGGGGGGACGGCACTGTTTGTTTGAGTACACATATGTGAGGGTGCCATGTATGCATGTGTGTGTAAAGACCAGAGATCACCCTTGAGTGCCTCTTCTCAGAGCCATCAACTCTTTTTCATTTGATTTTGTTTTTGTTTTTGACAGGTTCTCTGACTGGCCTGGAACTCACCTAGGCTAGGTTGGCTGGCCAGAGAACACCAGGGAACACCTTCCTCTTCCTCCCCAGCACTGGGATTATAGGGCCGTGCCATGATGGCTTCTTATATGGCTTCTGGGGATTGAAGTCTGGTTCCCCTGCTTGTGCAGCAAGCACTTTTCTGACCTTCACTAAGGTTTTCTGAACAGTTACTTCAAGCTTGGCTTCTTTTCACCCTTGTGCTCACAGAGAAAGTGATAACCAAACACAGTGCTCAAGCCACTGACATTTGTTTCCTTCTGACCATAGCACTAAGATTTACTTCCAACAGTACAATGCAATTGTTTCTTTTTACATACTACAGTCATGACAATAGCACAATGTGTACTGAAACCTAACATTACCTTTTACAGCCACTAGCACAATTAGAATTTTCACCTGTTCTCTAACTTTAAGTTTTGAATTAATTGTAAGTAGTATAATTAGTAGAATTAAGTGAAGTGAAAATTGATGTTTTTTCCAAGGAACCAAATCCACATTCAATTCTTCATGCTCTATTAATGAATGATAGTAAAGGTGTAAATACTCTTATTTCATTTGTGACTTTGATAACTAGGGCCTAACCATCTGTCAGGCTGTATTATTGTGTAAATAATTCCCATCAGGTGTCCCACTAGCAAATTCAGATCAATTAGTGCTTGTAATTGAAACTCAATAATAATTACAGCTACAGCTACTGTGCATTTGTCTCCTGGGTGTCAGGGGTGGTGATAGATACTTTTTAAGCTGTTCATATTTAACACAATGAAAATCATAGAAGTGGAGGTATTTATAAAATTACTGCTACAAGGAAACTAGGTGTACAGACACTTTTTGAGATTGTTTTTTTAATTCACCTCCTATATATAATGGTCCATGTTTATCCTAAGATTCGCTAACTAAGGCAGTGGCACACAGACATTTTCAGATAATGAAGCTTAGATGTCCTCTGGATTCAGGTGACTCCCCAGAACACATCGTGAATCCTCAAAATGCCTTTGGAATGAGAAGTAATCATAAGGCTTATGACAAAGCTGAGGACAAAAAGCTAAGCCTTTCATTTACTATATAATGGATTTTGAGTCACTGACCCGGCATTCCCTAATTCTACTCAGTGAACTCACTCTCCCCTAGGTGACCCCTTCTCTCCATACCTATAACACATACTTGAATTTCATCAGGGAGGAGACGTGGGTCTTATTTTAACAATCATGTTTTTTTTTGTTAATAAGCAGGAACATTATAAACTCTTATGACATAAGCAGAAATGTAAGAAATCAAAGCAGTTTTACCACTTCCACAGCCATATCGCTGTTTGCTGTGCTCTGGGGTTGAGGTCTGTTCTTAGATAATTAGGGAACTATTTCTTAATTTTTGGATCCCCAATCTATATTATGATCCTCAAGGGCCCTGGAATGTTTTCTGAGCTCATGGTGCTTGATACCTTGGTTGTCCCTAAAAGCACAGTCTCTGAATTCACTGATTGCTGTTACTGTTTTGTTGGTGAGAGAAGTAGCATACATGTGATCGTGCATGTTCTGTTCACGTGGAGCATGTTCTGTCAAGTGCCTCTGAGACGTTTTTGGGATTCTATACTACTGGCTTTCCAAGGATAACTATGGATTGCCGTCAAAATGTTAATAAACTTACTTAAATGAGAAACACATATAGTCCTCCTGAAAAAAAATGGGAAAATTAAATTGTACACTGCATTTTCAGCTTTCACCACTTCAAAACCCAGCAGTTATATTGGGATGAATATTTTGTTGATTCCACTTTTGTCAGTTACTAAATCAAGTAAGAGTATGCATGTATGCATAATATAATTTTGTTTTTATGATTTGATTATTCCCTTTTACGAATAATCTCATTTCATCTAATTTCTTCCATAAAAAGTCATCTGGGATGTAGAAGTATAGTTTTAAAGTATACTTTTGAGCAGAGAAGGAAAGAAGTTTAATATGACTTATAGTAGGCTCTGTATATGCAAATGAAAACCAACAGTCACAGTAAGTTTAATTCCCATGTTTTGCATTCAGTTATAATATTCATTCTCTTAAATCTATAAGCTTTTTTTATAGATTTGGAAATTAGAGCATTATATCTAGTTCTAAAACAAACATTTGTATAAGACCTTATGCTGTAGAAGTTTATTTCCTTTTAGACTCATTGATGGCAATATCAATATAATATCAATATAATATTTCTCATTTCATTAACAACCTCAAATTTGGTTAATCATACAATTTGTGTGTAAGAATATTTCCATATACATTAACAACTGAAATGTATTACTTTCTAGATTTTTTTTTTTTTGGTGTTTCCTCTACTTCATGTTGCCAGCAGCAGGGCTGTGCAACCTAACAGATGTGATGACAGATGTGATGACAGGTTGATGACACATGGCTTCCATCAGCTATGGTCATGGCTTTCCCACCGCTGTGCATCTTACTTTCCAACATAGAATATCCACTGCTAATCCTGTCACTCTCTTGATGGAAATCCATGTTTTACTCAGGAATTATTTCCATGCCCAGGATCATCTGGTAAATTATGTCATTCTGAACACCCCTAGTATTATCTTTGACATTATAAAAATCAGAGTTCTTGATATTAATGGGTTCCACAGTAGTAATACCAAGTTTGATGGTAAAACTACAATTTCATTTTAATCAGAAAATTAATTCAGTGTATTCTGAAGGTATTGTCTTAAACTAACATTATAGTTGCTATTAGCAGAAACTGTTAAATGACACATAAACAATAAATTGTAGTTTAGAATTTCATATGTATCTAGTTGTTTCTTCCCATGGTTTCATTTCTTATGTAGTTTACTTATAAAAACTCAATTCATTAGACAAGCTTTTACATTTTTTGATTATTTTATTTATATGATTGTTTTGCCTACATGTACCTAAGTTCATCCATGTGTGCAATGCCTATGCAAATCAGAAGAGGGTGTATGAGCCTCTAGAATTGGAGTAACAGATGGTTGTTAGCCACCATGCTGAGAACCAATCCCAGGTTCTCTGTAAGAGCAGCCAATGCTCTTAATCACCTAACCATCTCTCCAGCCCCTACTAACATTTTAAATAATTGTTTCATGATAGAAATATCTTTGTTCCAAACAATCAGAGTATCAACAGTTGACATGTTTTAGGAATGAATTATACTTGTCTTGAAATGTTCATTCAATCACCATAGATGACTAAATCATTTTAACTCTCCATCGGAAATCTGAGGTTTTGATGATATGAAATTCATAGCTCTGAAATAGCTACACACTAAGCTGCCACTTGCTTATATACGTTGTGTTAAAACCATAATGTTATCTAAAATCATAGCTATATTTAACTGCACAGTTTAGCAGTGTTAACTATATTCACATTGTTGGGCCATAGACTTCTTGCAACACTGAAAACATGCCCTTTGAAAAGTGGATCACCGTTTTTGAAGCTTGATAACATAAATCTTTTGTGAGGTTTATCTTCTTTTACTTTTTCTATGAAAGAGTTCTTCACATTTACATTGAGAAAACAAATATTTTAAAAACTCACTCTAACTGATATGTATTAAGCCTGTTTTGATAATAAAACTGGCTAATTTAGCTGTTAGATGAAGCATGGCTTTTCTGCTCTTTCCTGTGTTCCCTTTGACAAAGATGGAGCAGTGTTAGAGCTGCCAAGGAAAGAGGGCTAGAGAAGATTCAGGATGGTATGTCTAACTCAGAATCCCTAACAAGAAAGTTGTTATTGATACAAATAATGAAACTGCTTATTAAAGAACTTGTACATAAATCGAGAAGCACAGGCATAGACTCTACGAGAGTCTAAAATAGGTTAAAATATATAAAATTCTCACTAAGAAAAACACCAACAAATTAATGATGACAGTGATGATGATAAATAATACCCCTAGTTATGCCCTCCGCCACCAAGTTTAGATAGTCAGTACCCACCCCAGATAAGCACTGTTTCCTTATACAGGTCATTAAAGATGAGAAAACTGAGTTTTGTTAATCTGAGTCATCAAAAAGCCACAAGATTATTTCCAGTCTTTTCCCGCATGGCTCAGTGATCTTCTACCCCACCTTGTTGGAAAGGCTTTCCATTTCAGTCCCTGTCTACAGCTCTCAATGCTGCACAGAAGTGTCTTCAGGAAAGTGAATAGTTATTTCTATTCCCTTCACATTACCTCTATTGAAAGAAACCCAAAACCAATATTTGTCCTTATCTAGCCTTCAAGTATGCTCTCCGAATTTAAGTTCCTTTTGGGCAGGTTAATGTCCTTTTGGCCATGTATACCTCAGACTTTCTCATTGGCCATTGTGAATGGATAAGCAGGTACAGAAAATAAACAACTGACTTTTATGCACAGCACCTTTAAAGTACGATATATTATATATAATATATATTAGAATGCAGAAATTTGGTGGGGAGTTAAAAAGAGAGGTACAGATAAAGGATGGGATCTAAATATTATCAAAATATGTGGTATGAAATTCACACACACACAAAAATTAAAACTTTTCCAAAAACACTCTAATTCCAACTACACTGACTCATTATCTAGTATACACAGTCACCAGAGCAAGGTTTAGAAGGTGTGTCTTGAATGAAAAACAAGTCAGAAGTCTTAAAGAAATGCACTTTCATCTTGTAAGTTCTCCAAGGATTTATATAATTCACCTATTCAGTCTACCAGACAATGACTTCTACATACTGTTTAGAGTTTGGCCAGCTGTGCTGGATAAAAATCACCTGAGATCATAATGCAAATCAGTCATCATTAAGAATATGTAATAGAGACCTATAATTTATATAACCTCTACTAACATTTATTTTATGTGAAAGAGGAATACATCCCACAGCACATACATAATTAAATGTAAATGTATGCTGAAAATCTCATAATCATGAAAAATACATATCCTGATGGACTACTTTTATTTGGCAACCTTTCCTTCCAATATCTGTCTTAATATTCAAGAGTAGATTAAAAGTTATAGCTACAGTATCAACCAACTCTTTCTATAAAATATGTATTAGAGCAGGTATAATTTATTTTCCTTTAGCTGTACAGAGAGATGGATAATTACATATTTCTGAGAAAGTAAAGCCATTAGACCTCTCCTAACCTTTATTTTTACCTTTGTAGACCTCCATGTTGTTAACTATGACAACATTATATTATTATTTGAAGGTTCTTACCATATTTCCTAAGTACCTTTCATGTTGTTATAACACTAATATGCAGTATCAGCACATATAGCTTTATTGTTTGATTTAAATTATTTTTAGTGACCACATTTTCAAAAGAATAAGAGTTTCACTGCTTAGGCCAATTTTTGGTCAATATAAAACTTCTCTATGAAATAAAATCAATTAATTTAAAAACTCATAAATAATTGTAGGAAATTCTTAAAAGTGTTAATAGTGTTACTTAAACTGGAAAAGGGAAGGGAATGATTTCATAACCTGACAGTTAACTGTTTTACAAAGTATTCCTTTATCTTCACTAAGTATAGGACAAGGAAGATGACTCAAGCTACTGTAGGAGAAATGTTGAGTTACTGATGGCCAGAGTCATCTAATGGCATCTAGGCAAATTCCCAGATGCAATCCTAGAAGTTCACATCCTAGAAACATCAAAGGAAGGTACATGCATTCACATGTCTGATGCAATGTAAGGTGCTCTTGCCTAGAGTCAAGGAGATAAATTAGTAGACATTAGGAAATATCCAAATTTCGATGAGTGATGCTGTATTTCCTGGACTAATTTGCTCAGCCAGTTTGGGGACATTATGAATTTAAGGGCAAAGCTCTGAGTTTTAGTTCCCCGTTAGCTTTCATTTTGCAGAAATCAGGGACTGTACCCCAAACTTAAAGAAATTTTCACCTAACCACCAGAAAAGGAGTTCTGAATGGACAATCATTCCAATGAATCTTTGGAAATACAGGCTATTATGATTTTATTTGTCAGTATCACAGGAAGACTTAGGCTAGCCTCCCAAATTCAGGTTCACCATATTGTGAAAATGGGAGACAATTCAGAGTTTCTTTCATCTTTAAAACCTTACCAAATTGTACCGACTTTGGCTTCTTTATCCTGATCAGAAAAAAAAAAAAAAAAAAAAAAAAAAAATCTCTGAACTGTAATCACTGAATCCACCAAAATATTTTATTTCAAACATAAACAGAGACTGAAATACATTTTCCTACATCTTTGAATAGTGAAGTCTCCTTAATCACCAGCTATGAGAAAATGAAAACATAACAAATGAACTGGTTCATATTATAAGCACCAAAGTAAATCCCACTGTGTAAAAATTAATGCAAAAATCTATACTATGCAAAGTCACCATAATTGAAATTCATACTTCTCCTAGATTAAAAATACTCACAGAACATGGATGATTTCTATTAGGGCATATTTTCCATCTCCCAGTCAGAGAATGTTATCTATTAGCCATCGTTTAGATTGATGCAGCAGTATTACACTGATTACTTTATCCTGTTGACAAAATTAAAACTTACCTCAGGAATGACTTGCTGATTAGAAATGCTGAATTCTCCTAAGCTCGGGACCAGGAAAAATCAATAATTAGGAAGATAAATGTTTTGGTCATAATAAGAAACATGCATTTAAAAGAGCCTGAGGTATCATCTGAATTTATAGAAGTGGTGGCTAAATGTTCAAACACCAAAGAGAGAGGTGAGGGCCTAGAAACCCCATTCACTGTCTTGATACGCTTGTCTCTTTACAGAAATAAATTAGCTTACTCAATTTGACCATAGAAAATAGAACCAAAGAAGGCATTATTCTAAGTGATATCAATAATCGTGAAAAACCCTGGCATTAACGTGTTCATTTTTTTTTTCAGTAGCTCTTTGAGATAAGCTGGAACTTTGAATAGAAATAACTTGATTATAACGCATATAGTCTAGCTATATTTATCTACAAACATTGTGAAACTACAAAAGTTTGGGAAGACATCTATCTCTCTCCATTAGGGGTTCATGAAATTAATCTACAGAATCTGGTATAATGTTTTATGGAGTCATAGTCATTGTGAATCACTAAGTCCTTAAATTGATGGATAAAATAAAGTGTGTTTTGTGCTATCTTCAACACATATGTAAGCATATAAAAGGTCAGTATATATTCTAAACAAGTCATTTCACCCCATACATGACACTATACCTGGGAATACATGAACAAACATCTACTCAGTCCAGAAAGAGAACTGACTACTTACAGGAGCAGAAATGACTCAAAGACAGCTGCGTTACCTAAAACCCACCCCAGCATCAGTGAGCGCTCAGAAAAGCAGGAAACCTGGAGCGCGCTATATAACTTGCAGGCAGCGAAAGAGGTTGGAGAAAATCTTTTCTAGGCAGCTCAGCTGGTATGAGCATCATCAGACAGCTTGGCTAATCTGTCTCTTCCAAGCAGCTCTTGTGGTCAGAGTATTTCTCAGCAATCCTTACTGCTTATTTATGATTGGGGAGGGAGATTGGTCTATTGAATCGGGTCAGTTTCAGGAACTTCCTGAAACAAGTGAATCCTTTACTTCCTGAGTTTAATGAGCTCCCTGAGTTTAATATGCCCCCTTTAGAATATTCTGGGTCTGAAGGAGCTTCTCTCCAAGATGGAATATATTATTATTATTATTATTATTATTATTATTATTATTATTGACAAGGTCTACCTAGTCTCAGTGTGCCTGGAACACACTATGTAGCCCATGCTGGCCTCAATCTCAGAGATTCCTTTGCCTCTGCTTCCCGAGGGCTGGGATTAAAGGTGCTCACCACCTCACCCCGCTAAATGTCTTATTATTATCATCCCAGAGGAAATTGCTACACAAATGTCAAGCTTATATATTTTATATATTATTTCTTGTTTGGGAGTTTGTTTCTACTGTATTTAAATATTAACAATGACCTTCTAGAGTTCATCAATCACATGCAATTAATGTTTACAGGCAAACAATTTCCTAATAACCTAAATCAAATGATTTTTTTAGGCTGTATCTTACAAAATTCCAAGCAAAGTGGTGACACCAGAAAATAGTACAGAGCATCTCTCTTCTCATAAATGTATTTGCTAGGGTTGTGATCTCTGGATCTCTATTTAGGGTCCAAGTGAATTGACTAATCAAATCTGATGATTAATTCACAGTAACTTTAGGGCTGAGTCAGCTTTTACCCCCAGAAACCCCAAAATGTATATCAGAGAGAATGATAGGGAAGTATAATGTGGATCACCAATAATGTTTTTGGACTTCAAATTCAGAAGTTGCTTTTTGGTGAATATGTACAAGTACGTACATGCATGTAGAAGCCAGAAGTGAGTATCTGATGTCTTCCTTGATTACTTTCCACCTTATTTTTATAGGCAGGATCTCTCACTGAACCTGGAGCTCACTAATTTATCTAAACTGGCTGGCCAGCAAGATTCAGGGTTCTGCCTGTCAGTGCCTCCCAGTGCTGGGATTACAAAAGCATCACCATGTCAGGCTTTTTACGTGGAAGTCTAGTTATGAGGACTCAAGTCTTTGTATTTGCACAGCAAGCACTTTACCAGCTGAGTCATCTCCCCAGCTCCACATTTAGAATTATATGCTTTTAAATTTACAGTATTTATATGCTCATATGTATTCTGTTTCAGGCAAATTTCTATTGAAACAACTTTCTTGAGAATACTCAATCAGCTTTAAAGGTATTAAGAAATAAAAGAATGTCTTCAAAAACAATACAATAATTAAAATAAATACATTGGATATATCTCAAATAATTACATTTTATATATGTAACACCATGGATCCGTATCCATATGAAAATTGGAGACATGACCTATTATTTATCAGCTCCCAGGGCAATTATAAATAGATTTTAATTGGCATTGGGATTAAAGGCTTACTTACTAGTGTGTAACTAATTAATAGAATTTTCAGCTCACTCAGCATGTGACTTCTTAAACGATAAGCTGAAGTTCTAAGGAAAAAATGAAGACTTAAAATGACTACGCATATGATTTTTAAACTACTCTCCATTTTTGTGAACAAATTAAGAAACTAAGCTTGGAAGTTTGTGAGGATCTGCTACTAAGCAAAGTACAGAGACATATAATTTTTAAAGCTAATAAACAAAGTACTGGTAAGCTAGACAATTATTCTAAGTACACCTGATTATAATTAAAAATTCATTTAATGGAAGTATCCAAAAGTTACACAAAAATTTGTATTGCTATTGTGAAATGTACATTATGACTATTAGTGCTTTAACACGTAACATTGAAATTCTATTTTTTATCGTCATAACAATCTTTCCTACTAATATAGTTGATATCTTGCTTTAATCATTTTCTTGTACCAAGTATATATATAAATGTATGTCTTTTTTGATATAGAGTACCATTATGTAGTTCTTGCTGACCTGGAACTTACTATGTAGACCAGGCTGTCCCTGAACTCGTAGAGCTCCACCTGTCCCTGTCTCCCAGGTACTGGGATTAAATGTGTGTACCACCACACCTGGACTGCATCAAGCTTGATCATATATTTTTATTATTCATATACTAATCAAGGACTGTGTCTAGAACTTTCTGTCATCTTGCCCTTGTCACTCCATCTAGATGACCCTGTCTTCCAAATCTTCCTCTCTCTATCTGAACTTCCTTAGCTGGTTTTGAATATTGTATAGTCTACCTACACATCCTTCCCTTTCTTGGCACCACTGATTAGTGCCTTTGGGTTCCAGAGTCCTTGAACAACTATTGTTTAGAAGTGTGGTCTAACCATAGAGTACCCATGCTCCTTGGGGCAACCTGTGTCTACTTCTGCATGCTATTGCATAATTGTCAAATTACTCACAAGAATATTATTCTGACTACAAAACAACACTCTAAAATCACAGATTTAGGATTCATATAAATCTATACACTTGCTTGTAGTTAAAACCCTGTCCCCTGAATACCTGATCCCTTTATATCCTGTGTATTTTCCAGTGACCTTGTGTGTCTCTACTAACATCCCTTCTTTCTAACTTGCAAAGATAACTTCAGCCAAGGTGCCTCCAGACCAACTTCTTCTTCTATTGTGTATATTTTTATTGAGTTTTTGTGCATTTCCTATAATAGATCTTAATTAAATTTATACTTCCTCCCTCATTTGCACTGCCCACAGCCCCCTCCCACCAGATTTCATGCATTCTATCATATATGTTAAGGCCTATCCAGTCAAGCATTTGTACTCAGACGTCCCTCTGTGCGAGTTCATCCACTGTAATAACTAAAGTTACTTTCTTAAAGATGATCAACTCTCCCATACCCCACAGTAATCGATTGTCAATAGTTCATCCATTAAGATTGTCTATTTCCCCAGTTCTATGCTGAGTTTTTGTCTGATTGAGTCTGCATGGGTCTTGTGCCTGCTGTCACTATTCTTGTAAGTTCATATGAGCAAGTTCCCAGAGGCTTAAAAGCCTGTTTCCTTATGTTCATGTACCAGCTCTGCCTCTTACAATCCCACCCCCGCCCCCATCTCCTTCAGTGGTCCCTAAGCCATGGATGAGTGAGGTTTAGTATGGAAGTCCTATCCAGGGACACACAGTCTGTAGTCTCTCATTCTCTAAAACTTCGCCAGTTGTGGCCTTCTGCATGCCTCACTTGCTGTTTTATGAGGAAGTTTCACCTGTGAGCGTTGAAGGATGTATTAGTATTCTCTCTATCCCCTTTTCTGCTGTGTTTCGTGCCTTAGGTGTTGAGGTGCCACTGTAAACGTGTCACTTACAACTGGGCATCTCTCAGGTGTATGTTTCCTGTGTGTGTCCAGATGTGGAACTCTGTAATAGCTTCTATCTGTCACAAAAGAAGCTTCTTTGATGCATTGTGTCTCTAAATATAAAGATCCATATTAAGCATTCAATAAGAAATTTTATTTGTCTACAGATATGACAGAGATTTTTCTCTAAGATCTATGTTCTTTCCAGCCATGTGTATTTGACTATGCATACAGTGCCACTTATGAGTCCCCTCCCATTGAGACGGTTTTAAGTCCAATTAGGTAGCTGTTGATTACCTCCTAGATAAAATACCACTCTTGCATTCATCTGTGTTTACTGTGCTAACCATTATTGTGGTTATTAAGTGGGCATTGGACCATTGATTGATTTTCTCCCTTTGGCAGCTTGCATAGTATCCTCTAGAACGGTGAGAGCTGGTCTTCAGGGAGAAGGCTTCCAGGTCAGTTTCAGCTCCATTGCTCTAAGTCCTGTATCCGGAGCATGTCCTGTCTTCAGCAATAGTATATTACCTTCAAGTTTTATGAGGTAATCAAGAGCTATGACAATAGCCTGTGGTATTTTGGGAGTCTCTTGGACTACCTGACCAACATTCAAAGGGAAGTTTCACCTGTCTGGCACTGTTTCTTGTTACACAGCCTTCATCTTATATTCATGCACAGCTATTGTATGTGTATTTTTCAGTAGACTTTTGAACTAATATATTTCTCTATGGTTTTCCACAATACCTAAGCATTATTTATCTCTTGCTTGTCTTGTCTGACCTTCCCTCCTCCTCCCCCAGTTAAAGTACGTTCATTTTTTTTTCCCATATTTCCGCTTGATAATACCTATCTCCTATTGTCGCCCCCTCTGTTGTGCTCCTTCTTCCCCTTTCCCCCATGGTTCTTTGTATATTCTTCCCTCCTCCCTTCCTGGTTAAATACCCCCATTTTACCCATTTCCCCCTGTCTCCTACTATCCACCTCTCTAGGGCTCTCTCTTTCCCTTTCTCTCCATGGTTCCTTTCCATTTTCCTGATTCCTGTGATTACATCAGGATATATACTCGAGGGTTTGATGCTAAGATCCACCAATAACAGAGAACATATATGACTCATTTTACTGAGTCTATGTTACTTAACTTAGTATAACAGTTTTGAATTCCATCCACTTACCTGCAAATTTCATGATTTTGTCTTTCTTTACAGCGGAGAGAACTCCATTGTGTAAATGTACCACATTTTGGTTATCCATTTCTCAGTTGAGAGACATTTAGGTTTCCATTTTTTTTAGCTATTGTGAAAAGAGCAGCAACAAGCATGGATGTGCAGGTATCTCTTAAGTAGGATGAGTGCTTTGGGTATATGCCAAGGAGTAGTATAAGCAGATGATAATGTAGATTCATATTTAGTTTTTTAAAAGTTCTGCATAGTGGTTTCCATGGTGGTTGCATGAGTTTGCAAACCCACTAGTACTGGGTGAGTGTTTCTTTTTCTCCACATCCATGCCAGCATTTGGTATCATTTCTTCTCTTGATCTTAGCCAGTCTTACTGGGGTGAGATGAAAGCAATGCTAATCAAAATCTTCATGACATTCTTACAGAGTTAGACAAAACCATCCTAAAATTCATACAGAATCACAAAAGCTCCATATAGCTACAGCAATCCTGAGCACAAAGAACAATGCTGAGGGGATTACAACGCCAGATTATATTACAGAACTGTAGTCATAAATACAGCATGGTACTGGCACAAAAACAGACACATAGATCAATGTAACACAGTTGAAGATCCAAACATGAATACACACAGTTTCAACCACCTGATATTTGACAAAGGTGCCAAGAACACACACTGGAGGAAAGACAGCATCTTCAACAAAAGGTGCTGGTAAAATTGGATCTTCACATGTACAAGAATGAAATTAGACTCTTATCTGTCACCTGACACAGAAGTCAGCTCAAATGAATCAAAGACTTCAATGTGAAGCCTGAAATTCTGAAACCATTAAAAGAAAACATGGGTGGCACCCTATAGCATATAGGTGTAGGAAAGAACTTTCTAAACCAGATATCATTTGGTCTGGAATTAAGGTCAATAATTGACAAATGGGACCTCGCTGAACTAAAAAGCTTCTGTACTGCAAAAGAAATAACTAAGGAAGTGAAAGGAAAACTCACAGAGTAGGAGAAAATCTTCACCAGCTACACATCTAACAGAGATTTAATATCCAGACTATACAAAGAACTCAAAAAGCAAAGAATCAAGAGAACAAATGACCCAATTAAAAGATGAGCTATAGATATGAACAGAGAGTTCTCAAACAAAGAAATAAAAATGGTCAAGAAACACCTTAAAAAGTGTTCAACATCCTTAGGAATTAGGTAACATGTCTTGGAAGCATTGATAGCCCTTCATCAGCCACAGTGTGATGAAACCTAACCTAGATCCTGGGAAAAGATTGTATCTAGAAGCACTGAAAAATCAAGCTTCCCCAATTTCTCCAACTTCCCATTGTTTAAGCTTCAGCTAATCTCTGATTGTAGCCACAAGAGAGGGAGTCACACCCTTGCTGAATTTCACAGTCACTGAAATGCAAAATACAACAGAATATTTTTTGTTTAAAGCTGTTGCATTTGGGATCATTTGTTACATGGTATACAATAGCATTCACAAATTAGAGAAACATGATTGTATGTGAGAACTATCTGCATTTTTTGAAAAATACAATAAAATGCTATTTTTATAGTTGATAACTAAAATGTTTTGATACAGTGTGTTAGTTTGGTGCCTTGAGTTGTTCCCTAAGGTCCTGCTGTAGCAGTGATTCTGTTTATTACACCATGGGCTCATTAAAAATAGACTGTGTCATGGCTGGAGAGATGGCTCAGCGGTTAAGAGCACTGACTGCTCTTGCAGAGGACCCAGGTTCTATTCCCAGC
Organism: Nannospalax galili; assembly: GCF_000622305.1. Taxonomy (NCBI): domain Eukaryota; kingdom Metazoa; phylum Chordata; class Mammalia; order Rodentia; family Spalacidae; genus Nannospalax; species Nannospalax galili. Next base: position 212,845 of record NW_008360326.1, read on the forward strand.
ACCCACATGGCAGCTACAGACCGACCTTAACTCCAGTTTCAGGGGAATCCGAAGCTCTCTTCTGACCTCCATGGCATTGTACCACACAGGTGCACTCACAAACATGCAGGTAATACACTCATACACATAAAATAAAAATTAAATCAAATTAAAAAATAGACTATGTCACTCCAGGCTTGATTTCTTCAGTTCCTGGGACTGAAGCCTGTGGTGTCATCAGCAATAGGGTCTTACTTTCAAATTCTGACAGGCAACTCAGTGCAAGGGCAGTGTGGACTCTTTTGAGCAATGGCTCAAAAGGGAAATATCCCACACCCGGTGCTGGACTTTTTGATTGATAGTCTATGACTTCTGGAGGGGTTATTATGAAGTAACTTCAATTAAAATATATATATATACTTTTGTCTACATAGTTTTGAAAGAAAACATAAAATAGTTTCCACATGGCATTTTCAAAGAGCCCTAGTCTTGTATACATCTCCCCTCTTCACCATTTCCTTTCTAAAGTCTCTTACCTTCATTTTCCTCTATTCTTCCTTCACAGTACCTGTGTTCTGTCCCTTCCATATAAGTCTTAGATATGTACACAATAGATGGAGTGCTACTCAAACTTTATGATTCATTTTATGCCCATTTTTGTAAATTTTACTTTTCAAGGATTGTGTCCATTTTTCCTAGGAGTAGAACGTTTGACATTCTCAGGTCTCTAATGCACCACTGACTAGTTTTCAGTCTTTTCAGAGTGAAATCTTTAAAGTAGGTTACTATTATTGCTCAATTATTAATGTGTGTATGCACATGGTGTATATGTGTGGTATGTGTGCCATGGACCACATGTGGAAGTCAGAGGACAACTCTGTGGAGTAGGGTCTCTCTTAATTTTTCTTGGGTTCCAGAGATTAAACTCAGTTCTCCTATCTTGCACATCAAGTGCCCTTACCCACCACCTCTCTGGCCTTCTAGATTTTTAATTTAATTTTTACACTTGTTATTTATTTATTTGTTTGTTTATTTGTTTTGTAGGGGGTGCGTGCATGGCACATGCATGCAGGCCAGAAGACAACTTTCAGTAGTCAATTCTCTCCTTCTATCATGTGGGTGCCAGGGATCAAATCCAGGTTCGTGGCAAGTATCCTTAACTGATGATTCATTTCATCTGGCCCAGAAAAGATTATTTATAGTATAATATCCACTTATTTCTTTCAGTTATTTCCAGTGTACTGTTAATCCTACCTAATAAATGTTATATATTTATTTCAGATACTTTTTCTATTGGAAAATTTTCACGCAGTCTCCTTTACGGTTTCCATCTCTGTACTGAGAGACTTTAATGGCATTTATATTCTTCGTGCATGTGTTTCTCCTTATGTCCTTGAGTACACTTGTCATAGATGATTTAGACTCTTGGTATGTGAGTCATCTTGGGATTTCTATCTACCCACTATTTTTTCTTTCAAGAATAGGTCACAATTTCTTTTCTTTCTTGCTTTATGTAGATTTATTTTGGATCACATTTCTTGGATTTGCTTCATAAAAGGTGTAGGTAATTTTAATTCTATATTTGGTTTTTTCCTCAAGAAATTAATACTGTTTTAGTAAACTTTTGACTTTGATGGTCCCACACTGCAAAGCCTTTCTCAGCCTCACTGGCCACCAACTGAAATTGCAGTCCAGTTGCTTCAACGGTAGCTGGGATAGTTGTATTTTGCCTTCTGGGTGTCTGATTCAGGTACAGCTATGTATCTGGGAAGAGTTTGTACTGTATGGATAAACCTATGGATATAAAAATTATTTTTTTTCTGTTTCTGTTCTGTCTTAGATGTACACACACACATACACATGCACGCACGCACGCATACACACACACACACACACACACACACACACACACATTTTTTTCAGATTCATTTAACCCAAATTCTAGCTACTGATTCTTTAATGAAACTACAGTGTTTTGCATTAATGTTTTATCCAACCACATTGTTTACAACGGGATTCCCTCAGGCTATACAAAATAACACACAATATGTTTTAAGCCATTCTGTTCTGTGAAGTGTTGATGCTCCTTCGTATTTTATCTGCCTATTGATTTCTGTATATTTTGCAGTTTTGGGTTGGTTATTTTGTTCATATCTTGCTTTATTTTGTTATTTCCAGTGTTTTAGGGAGTTTGGATGTGTTGGCTAGGGTGTTTCTAAATTTTGGGGTTTTTACAGGAGATATTTATAATATCAAAGCAGAATTCCCAGAACTGGTTCTTATGTTTATTTTCTAATTAAACTCTTGGATTTTCCAGCTGAGCAACATAGATAGAAAATCAGGTTGTGTGTGTAAATCATTCCAGTTTTAACCAAAAATTTTATTATGAAAATTCAGAATCAACAGCTGGTTCTTAAGTGCCTTTGCTAAAGAATTTTACCTCTTTTTTTTTTTTTTTTTTTTTTTTGGTCTTTTTTGAGACAGGGTCTCCCTGTGGCCCCAGCTGTCCTGGAACTCACTATGTAGACCAGGCTGGCCTTAAACTCACAGAGATCCACCTGCCTCTGCATCCCCAAGTGCTGGGACTACAGGTGTGCCATTTTATCAAAATTATATGATGTTTAATGTTTTAATAAAAAGAAGAAAATAAATACATTTAGCCAGGATGGAATTATTCTGTAATAATATAATAGCTCTAGAACATAAATTTTAAAATGCTTAAAGATTTTGCTCTGATTAGTAGACAAAGTTATGTGTAGGTAAAGCTCTCTGTCCATAACCTCAGGCATGAAAGAAATGGAATTTTAAATGAATTTCTAAAATCTACTTGCTTTTTATTATAAACTTCTGCCCTGAGTTGGGAAAAATTAATCTCAGTTAATTCAATATTCTCTCCATCATCTTCCAAAGGGTTATTTCCACATACTAGCAGGTTTATAGGTGCCAAAGAGAGAGAAAATAATTCAGTCCTTGGTATATCCAACTACACATACCCAGGAAAATGTCCATTATTTCACTGTGTATTTGCATCTGTATATGGCTTTTTTTCCCATTCTCTGGATTCCTATAAGTCTCCCCTCCATTAAATATTTCATCTGGAGGATTTCATGCTTGAGTGCTGTATTTATATCACTTCCACTCCTCCCTCTCTCCTCCAATTCCTCCCACCTTCCCCCAAATCCCTCTCAATATCATGACATCTTCTTTAATTATTATTGTTAAATATATATAAACATGTGTATATGTATAAACAACCTACTGAGTCCATTTAGTGGTGTTAGTATATACATGTCCTTGGGGCTGACCACTTTGGGAATGGATAACTTACCAGGGAGCCTCCTCCCTGGAGTAAAGTGATTCTTTGTTTCTCAGTATCTCTTCATCCAGGCACACAACCTTATGAAATGTCCCCCATATAAGTTGGCATGTCAACTTGTATTATCATTATATAGCTCTTGTTTAGGAACCATATTGTCTAGATTTCATGAGTATTAACTTCCCTGTCATGTCAGGAAAACAGTGCATCTAAAGGACAAGCCTGATCGTTTGGATCCAACAGCCTTTCTGCCTCCTCTTCAGTTATGTTCCCTGAGCCTTAAGCATAGGGGTAGCATTTTAGATGTATGAATTGGAGCTGGAAAACCCACAGTCACTTATTCTCTGCATTTTGACCAGTTGTGCTCTTTGCAATCATCGCTAGCTGTTGCAAAAAGAAGCTTCTTTGATGAATGGTGAGAGCCACACTTTCCTGTGGGTTTAAGGATAAATTTTTAGAATATAGTTAAAAATTGTATTGGATTAGAGAAATGGAAGTATTAGGTTCTTCTATATGGTCCATGACCTTGCCAGTCATAGGCATTTGGTTCTGTTTATAGTATCAAACATGAGTTCCTTCCTATTAAGTGGGCTTTAAGTCCAATTAGACAGCTGTTGATTACAACCAAATTAAAAGTGCCACTTTAGCCTCATAAGGGATTTCTTGTTGGGCTGGTCATTATTTGTGGCTTTATACTGGCTAGGATTTACACTGGCTAGGACTATTGATTGCTTTTTTCCTTTGGCAGCTTGCATAGCACATTCTGGATACTATGAGAGCTGATCCTTATGGAAATGAATTTTATTAATGGACATAATCTGGACTAATGACTTTTAATTGTCCACATAGAAACACCATGTACTCTTGGAATGTATCCTTGACAACCTTAGTATGCTTCAGAATTAACCTAACAAAGCACTATAAGCAGTGCACCCACTTATCTTCATTGGACACTGGAGATTGGGAAAGAAGGTGTAACCTTGGATGAATGAGATACTAGGGATGAAAAGACTGGATGGCTTGTGAAGATTAAGGGTGGAGTTAAACTTGAACTTGTACTTCCGCAGTGAAGCTGGAGAAATCACTTTCAATTAATTATGGGTGTGGCCTCACATGGGGAAAGAGTGGGAGAAACCAGGATCCAGAGTTCCAGTTCCATTGATACAGGTTGAGGACACAGTTCCATCTGCACAGGTTGAGGGGACAAGAGAGATCCATCAGCACAACCCTGGGAGAAAGATGTTTCAAATAGATAGCTAGAGGAACTGGTGTCCTCCAAGGTCAGGCCCACCCTTAAAAATGTAATTTAAATAAACCTTATCTAGAGATATTTTTCTTGATCTATTATGTATAATTTGTCAGTAGATTGTAGGAATAATATGGTTCCCTCTGGTTTTTGTGACTAGCCTAGGCATTGTTTCTCTCTTGTATCGTCTCCCCCCTCTATCATGGTTTTCCCACTTAAGGTGCCTGCACTTCCTCCCCTTTCTTCCTTACTAATACCCTTGCTCCCATGATCCTACCTCTGTTGAACTGCTTCTTTCTCCTTATCCCCTAGGTTCCTCATATACCCTTCCCTCCTCCCTCCCCTAATCTAACCCAATTTTTATCCAAATCTCCCTTCTTAAGGTCTGTTGCCTACTATTCTTCTCCTTCAGGTTATTTCTTTTCCTTTACCTCACAGTTTCCTTACCCTTGTCCTGGTTCCTGCAGTTATGTCTGTTTGCATAATTATTTATCAGAGTCTGATCTTAGGATCCACATATGAGGGAGAACATATGTCGATTTTTTTTTCTGAGATTGTGTTACTTCACTTAGTATAACAGATTCTAGTTCCATCCATTTACCTGCAAATTTCATGATTTCATCTTTCTTTACTGCTGAGTAAAACTCCATCGTATATATGAACCACATTTTCATTATCCACTCATCAATTGAGGGACACCTAGGTTGCTTCCATCTCTTAGCTATTGTGAAAAGAGCAGCAACAAACATGGATGTACAAGTGTCTCTGCAACAGGACGAGATCTTTGGGTATATGCCAAGGAGTGGTATAACTGGGTCAAATGGTAGGTTCATTTGTAGTTTTCTAACTGGTCATTACCCAAGATTTATCTGCAAGACACACAGTAATTAAAAATGCCAGAATGGTGGAACTAACCTTCTTGGATGTTTAACAGACATACCTTGAGATCTATACTAATTGGGTCAGAGGGATTCAAAGGACACTTTTTGCTCCTTGCCCTCCTGGGTCGATTAGTTCCCAGGGACTATGAGCATCGCGCAAAATGTCCTGTAATGGTGGTGGGTCATCTGGCCTCTTGATCAAGGAAGCTGAGGAGACCCCACCAGATGGACTTGAACCAGTGTCCAGTCTATAAAGAGGAGGGTCAACACGGAGGAATCATTTCCTCCATGCTTCCAAGAGAAGCCAACAATGGTCGAGCAGGACCTTTGACTTATCCTCACATGGATGGAGCTGGTAAAAGAAAGGAGCCAGGGGCTCCTCCCAACCCCATGGGACCCCTGAGGAACAAATCCTCTAACGACCTCAAGAGTAAAAACAAATCAGTTTATCTGGTCCAATTGTATGTCCTTAAACACCCAAAAGGGAAGTATCACCAAACACTAAAGGCGCAAACATAATATCATAAGAGCATACATATACATAACTAAAAGTTACTCGACAAACAGCAAAGCCAGACAGGCGATACCTTCAGTCGAGTTCTTGGCCAGGATAGATAAAGGCTCTTCCAGACAGTAACCGAACATACTACAGGAAAAATGAACAGCAGACCCCCATTCTATCCAAAGGAATACTGACAATGGATTGCCGTAGATGAGGAACAGCTGACCCTCCTGGAACAGGGACCTCTGGCTGACTAGATTTACCAGAAGGGCAGACAGGGGGGAATGGATGAGGGTGCTGACAACACAGTGGACAGTGACAGGGATGGCAAAGTATGGAGCCTCTTGTAGGAGAGGAAGACTGTCTATCTGACAAGTTTGTATTCATGCTCAGATGCCGAGGAGCTCAGAAGGTGGGCAACTGTGACCAGTGATAGTCATGCATATAGAGATTAGAAATGCATGTGAAAACGTCTCAATGTCAATTGCTTTGGAATGAATTCTTCTGTATGAAAAAAACAAAAAGTTGTGCTGTAAAGTATTCCTTGAGAAATGTTTATAATTCTATGAGAATGTAAAAAAAAAAAAAATGTAATTTAAGAGTCAGTCAATTTGTTCAGGTGATTAGGATGTTGGCTAATAATAACGCCTCAGGTCCTCAAAGAGACTTCCATGTCAGTCCCAGCTCTGTTCCTCCAAGTGTTGCATCTGAAGTGTGTCACCTTCAGCAACCAATGGGAACTGGCAATATCCTATATTGTTTTGAGAGGCTCTTGGGCTACCCTGACTAACAACTTGAAGGGAGATTTCCTACGCCTAGCACCGGGGTTTTTGTTAGAGGAAAACTATAGTCTCTTAAGTTTAAATTTATAGCGATAGGGGCTGGAGAGATAGCTCAGCAGTTAACAATACTGGCTGCTCTTGTAGAGGACCCAGATTCGGTTCCCAGCACCCAGATGGTGACTAACAACCATTCTTAACTCCAGTTCCAGCGAATCTGATGCCCTCTTCTGCCCTCCACTGGCGCTGCATGGCACAGGTGCATTTTCATACAAGCAGGCAATACACTCGTACGTATAAAATAAAAATAATAAATAGAATATTTTTAAATTTATGGAAATAAAAAATCACAGCAGCAGCTGTCATACTGTAGCCAAACCAACTTTTCTCTTTTTAAGGTAAGATTTTATTATTTATTTCATTCTTTTTGTTCAGAGATAGCACAATACTTGTACATAACTATTGCTGTCAATTTCCTTTGCTTAATTTGACATTCATAACTTATTGGATAGGCCACAAACTCTATATTGTTTATGTTTGTTTTATATAGTTTTGTTTGACTTGATTTGGTCTCTTTTTGCTTATTTTTGTTTGTTGTTGGTGGTTTGGTTTGAGTTGGTTTTGTGGTGCTAGGGATTTCACATGCTAGATGAACATTTTCCACTGAGTGGTACTCTTAGCCTTGTAAGCTACCAATTCTGGATTCATGATTTTTTTTTAAATAGCAATTTTAAAATTTAATTCTTGAGAATTTAATACAATATATTTTAGTCAGATTTAAATCCATTTCCCCATCTGCACCCCCTTCTTACCTCCACCCAGTTTCATGTACTCTGATGATAGTATTAGGCTTTCCCCTGTGTCCTGTGACCTGTCTATCCTCAAGTTCCTAGGCCTGGGGTGAGCATGAGGTATGGACTCCATCCTATGATTCTGAACTTAAATCAAATTAGATACACCACTATTGCACTGGTGGGTATATCATGCCAGACCTGTTGTTATTGTAGCTCACAGGAGTCACAGCTGGGTAAGATTGATTATTTTTTTTCTTTCAGTAGCATGCATAGCACCTTCTAGCATTATGAAAGCTAGCCAGTAGAGATGAGGCTTTGAAGTAAGCATCAGCTTGGTTTCTCCTTGCTTGTTCTACAGATCATATATGCAATTTCCTCAGCAATATGGTCTTACCTTCATGTTCTGTTTGGTAACCAAGGGCAGGGGCAATAGCCATACTGTTTGAGGGTCTATGGGACCATTGGTCAACAGCTTCAAAAGAGGGAGTTCATTCCTGATATTGGGCTTTTACTTTGTTAGCCTATGGTGTCTAGTAGAAGCAATGCCCCTCTGTTATAAGGTAAGTCCTTTTAATCTCTTTATAATGTATATCTATATATGTTAAGAAACTTCTATAGTGGTAGGATTCCACACAGCTTTTTCTAAAGACCTTTAGTACTATTTCTCCCCATACTCCTAGCTCTTTCCTGCCTTCCTAATTTAAAAAAATTATTCATTTTTTATGTGTATGAGTGTTTTACGTGCGCTTAAGTACACCCATGCCTGTAAAGACCATGAAGGACAGCCATTGGATCCCCTAGATCTGGAGTTACAGATGGTTGTTAGCAGACAAGTGGGTCCTGGGTACTGAACCCAAGTCTTCTGCAAGAATATCTAGTGGTCTTAACCTCTGGGCCATCTCTCCAGCCCCTAGACTCATGATTTTTATTATACCAATGTACTAGACAAACCTATGTTCCTTTAGTTATGTGCTTCTGATATTATAGCTAGTTAGATAATGTCACTCAGCTGTAGTAGTCAGTATGTGGCATTTAATCCTTATTTTAAAATTCTGTAATAACTATATTGCATGTCATGTAAAAAAAATTCTCTGTGTAAGTTGCACGCTCCTTTTTGCTTTGTACATCTGGAAAAGAAAAAAAATGTCTCTTTCTCTCTGGACTGACTCCCAGGGTGCCCTCTAGAGCTTGGGTTCTTGCTTTTCATTCCCTGCCACATTACTCCAGCAAAAGCCTGAGTTTCTCCAGGTTCTTGTCTCTGAGGTGCAGTCTCATAAAACTTAGCATCCATCTCTGCCCATCCTGGCAACACAGTGTGGGGACTTTAGGGGTCTTGGTATGTTGCTGAACCACCCCAAATACTATAGGAACTGCCTCGTGGTCTTATTTCAGGTCTTACAAAACTGCTTGGGAGCAACGGCACCCGCTCTACTTTCCAAGCCCTACATTCCCCTCCCACATGCATCCCCTGTACACACACACCACTCACAACACACAGAGAAAGGTTTTAGAAGCCTCGATTGCCACAGCTCCTCTTCCTGTAGAAGGAAACTTTCTCGTCAGGTTGGTGGCTAAGAAAACTTTGATTATTTTTTAAACAAACTGTCCATCCTCTGAGTGCCTAGGAATTTGGACTTCCAATAAACATGGGAAAATCATAATCTAGCTTAAAAGGAATAAAACCATTAGATAGTCAGGATTTGTGTGTGCGAAGGCAGAGCACAGAGTGGAATGTGGCTCTTCTACCCCACAATTTTTCCTTTACATATGCATAACTTTTACTACTCAAATAAAAGTGATACTGACTTTTCATATTGTTGATTAAGGATTATTTTTTCCTATCTTCTTGAAAATTAAAATCAAAATATACACATAGTTGTAGTTAAATTTGGCAGATTATTTCTAAGTTGCCTTATCTATAATTGTTATTCTAAAGAACTCTAACTCTTCATGAAAGATTTATGTGCAATGTAATTTTGATGCAAATATCAGAAAACAAATGTTGGTAACATACCATCTGCCTAATCCAAGACATATGCTGACTTACAAGGCAGACACTTCTCTAAGTAAGATTGTTCAATGTTTATCACGAATAAAGGAAAACATTCAAATATTATTCATTATGTTTTACACACTATAATGTCTAAACGTTATAAACTTGGGCATATAATTAGGTTAGATATTTAACATTTTTAAGTAAGCTAATAAGATTATATTGTATAATATTCCATATTTTAACCATTTTCTATTTTTATTCATTTTTAATTATATGTGTGTCTATACATGAGTTTATGTACATGAGTGTAGACATCCTTGGAGGCCAGAGTTATCAGATCCCTGAAGCTGGAGTTACGGCATTGTCAGCCGCCCAATTTTAGTGCTGGAAACCAAACGTGTGTCCTCTGAAAGAGCAGCAAGCTCCTAACTGCTGATCCATCTCTCCAGATCCCTCACATACATGATCTATTTTTTTAATAATTGCCTATCCTCATTTCATCATCCTCTGTGAATTTTATATGAAAGACTTTTTTCAAATTATCTTTACCATAAAAAAAACTTTACAGTGTTCCAAAGAGAAAAGAAGTAAGGACAGATCAATCGAAAGCTTTGGAATAAGCTTCTTCAATGAATTTTTATGTGAGAAAACGTTGCATGTTTGTAAATCTCTTAAATTGCTTTTTATATATAATTGATTTAGCTTGGTATGTGCCTACTAATTTTTGTAAAGCTACCAGTGCTTTTAAGGAAGTAGGCTTTCCCTTATCATCTTGATAAGCCCTTATTTCTGTTTCAGTCACTGAGAAACAGTGACCAACAAGCAAACAAATAAACTGGAATAATGAAACTAAACTTTCCTGGTACCTGTGCCTACACCACAGGATTATGAACTATTTTCTTAGGTGGTCATTTTTAACATTGTGTTAAATTAACAACAACAACAAAAAATTAACATGTCAAGTCAAAGACTATTTTTCATTTGTTCTCAATCACTTGATCAATACAATGGAAACGAGTTTAACTATGTGAGCCAAGCTTTCTGGGCTCTAGAGACGGGTTGGTGTTTCAAAGCACTTGCTGCTCTTCAGATGACTGGAGTTCCTATCTCACCACCCACCTCAGGCAGCCTCTAACTCCAGCTGCAGAGTATTCACCACCACCATCTTCTGGCCTCCACAAACACCTTCACCCATGTGGTACATTTACATACACAGATAGACACAGATGCACAAAAATAAATCTTTAAATAGAATATTCAATTCTAGTAAACAAATAATGATAAATATAATTAGGAGGCTGCAGAGATGGCTCAGCATTTAAAAGTGTACTGGGTACTGTTGCAGAGAACGTGAGCTCCATTCCCAGCACCCACATAGCAACTAACAACCATCCATAACTCCAGTTCCAGGGGATCTGGAACCCTCTTCTATCCTCCATGGGCCCTGAATAACATGGGTGCATTTATATACGTGCAGCCATAACAGTCATACACATAAATAAATGAATAGAAAAAAATTTAGAGTATAATTAAATAAACTTAGGATGCGTCGAATGAGTAAGATGCAGTGCCGCTGTCTAATTTTCTTTTTTTAGTTCCACTGGGAGCAGCACAGTTTTGACATTCAATTACAACTTTTAAAATAAAATGTTGGGCTCAGTGGTAAAGGGCACTCACTGCTCTTGCAGAAGACTAGTGTTCAATACCCAGTAGGCACATATTGCCTGTAACTCCACTCTACGGAATCCAATGCCCTCTTCTGACCTCTGAAGGGTCTTGAACATAGTTGATGTGTATACATAAACTCAGCACACACATACACATAAAAAATAAATCTAATAAAATGTTATTTGGAGGCTTACCATGCAAGTCTGATGGCCTTAGTCCGATTCCTAGAACCCACATAAAGGACAATGGAGAGAAACAACTTCACAGAGTTGTTCTCTGACCATCACAGGCAGACAGGTATACTCATGTCTGTACAGATACAATAATTAATAATAAAGTTTTAACTTTCAAAATGAAAATTTATTTAGTTTCTATGTTGTTGCTTTATTTTACATCATTGTAGTTTTCCCAGACTTACTGAGGTATGATTGGCAAATAAAAACACATAGATGTAAAATATGCAATACAATGTTTCCATGAAGGCATACATTGTAAAATTATTGCCATAATCAAGCTGATTAATATATTCAAAGTTACCCCTCTTCCCTATGATGAAAGAATTAAAGATTCACTCTCTTGGCTGATTTGCGGGTTGCAATACGTCACTCCTGACTATAGCCACCACCATGTACAGTAGACCTCAAAAACATTCATAGTATAACTGAAAGTTTGTTCTTGATTGAATGGTTTAGAGAGGGCACAGGTGCAGTGGCCTCACACATGAATAATTTCACATTTGCATTTCATTTCCTTGACTCAGCATAATCTTCCCTCCTATCCTTTCTAGTGAATTCTTAATTACAGATTATTTATATCTTTACCTGCTTTGTATTGTTTACAAGGTTTACAATAAATCCTGCATGTCATGGTTCATGCATGTGTGGGGCTACTGCAGTGAAATGCTTTATGTGCTAAGCACTTAATAGATGTGTGTGCTTTGACACCAGCTTTGCAGTTTCAGGGTACCTTTGCATATCTGCAAGATCTTCCTTCATTTTATTGCACCACACTGCAAAATAACCTTGACTGCTCTACTTCAAGGTCTCAGGTGTTGAGTCATTAGTGGCTTCAGAATATCAGAACCGCATTACAGCTGCACCACTGCAAACAAAGGGTAATCCAAGTTCCTTCAGGCTTAGCATGAGCAGATGGACGACTCCTCAGCACTTGCCTGGAAGGAGAGTTAATTTGGGAGTTTTGAGCTGAAGTGCCTGGGGATAACTTCTCCATAAGATTTTAACTTATGAAGTGCATGTGGAAAGGAGTAAAACTGAGAGCAATGATGTAAATATCTGTGCTTCCATCTCTAAAAAATTGTAACTTTAAAAAGGATTCATTTTAACATATGCAATATATACTTGCATACCTTGGGAGAGTACTTTTTATCTTTGTGTGTGCATTCATGTGAGTGTATGTATGATGGGTGTGTGCATGTTCTTGCATATGATTGTGGGTGGGCACATGCCGTGTGGTATGTGGAGATCAGAAGACACCCTTGGGTGTTACTCAGTCCTTATCTTCCAGTTTGTTTAGGACATGGTCTCTTGTTTGCAGCTGTGAATTTCAAGGCAGCTGGCCCATGAGCTCCTGGTGTTTTCTCCTCTGCCTCCCATCAAGCTGTAGGAGAGCTGGTGTGGCATTTGCACGCTACCACATCCAGCTTTATGTGGGCTCTGTGGGGTCCAAACTCAGGACCTCTTGCTTACACATCAAATGTCTTACTCTGAGCCATCTCCACATTCTACTTTGGGGAATACTGAGCTCAGTGACTCACTGGATCTCATTAAACTGGTAAGAGAAACACATCTATGAACAAGTTATCAGAATTATGGAGCCCGTATTTTAAAATTAAATGCAAAGCAGAATCTATCTTAATCATTAAGAAGAAGCTGAGTTTGAGTGACTTGAGGTACAGAAATGTCCCTGGCTTCATGGACCTTCCAAACCACCTTCTGTTCTTCCTGCTTAAATTTTCTCTTTGCCTGTAATTCCCATATCCCTTAAATCAATGCTTCTCCAAATAGACACATTGGTCTTGGAGAAATCAGACTAGATCTCTTATGTAAAATATTTTCTGTTTCACCTGGCATAAATTGAAAGCATCTCCATGGCCTTTGGGAGCCGCCATGTCCGTATCTTCCTCCCTCCATCCACCCTTCTGTGCTCTGGATTCTACAAAGTGCATTTCTGTCTGGCTTTTGAGTCTTTCCCTGTGATATTCAGCTCTGGCCCATGACCCATCATCTTTTCATGGCTTTTCAAAATTTAACTTTATTTTTTCAAAGCTGCCTTAGGTTTACAAAAAAAGTATTTCGGAAGGATAGCAGTCTTATAAATACTCTCTTCCCCCACCTCTCCACATCCACTATCTTATTAACATCTTATGTTAGTATACTGATGTTTGCTATTTATGAGTGAATACTGACACAATATTAAAGGAATTCCACACTTGCATCGGGATTCACTCTTCGTTTTGTATATAGTTGAGTGCGTCTTATCAGATGCACACATCACTGCAATATCATACAGAACAATCTATATCATTGCCGTAAATATGCCTACGTGGCACTGATTCAGTCTTCTTCATTTCTCCTGAATCCTTGGCAGCTATTGATTATCTTACTCTCTCTGTATTTTTGTCTTTTCCAAAGTGTTATATAGTTGTACTCATACAGCATGAAGCTCTTGCAGACTAGACTGACTTTGTCACTAAGCAATATGCACTTAACACTCTTTCATATATATTTTATGGTTTGATATCTCACTTATTTTTAGCAGTGACTAATATTCCATTGTACAAAGTACCACAGTGCATTTATCCACTCACCTAGTGAGGGACATGTTGGTTACTCAGTGTTTCAGCAATTATGATCCCTATAAACATTCATATGTAGGATTTTGTGTGGACATACATTTTCAACTCCTTTGAATAAATACTGAGATGTACTGCTGATGAATATTATAGTAATATTATGTTGAGTTGTATAGGAAACTGTCAAGCTGTCTCTCTAAATGTTGGCATCATTCTGTATTCTCATCAACAATAAATGAGAGTTACTATTGGCACCACATCCTTACCTGGATTTGCTATTGTGTGTTATGGATTTGGGACAACCTAGTAGGTTTATAGTAAAGGAGTGTTGTTGTCTAAATTTGTAATTTCCCAAAGGCACATGATACTGAGCATCTTTTTCGTATGTTTATTTGCCATCTGTATATCTTCTTTGATGGCATGTGTGTACAGATCTTTTGCCCATTTTTTAATTAGTCTCTTTGGTTTTTGGTGTTGTGTGACGTTTTTGAAGTTCTTTGTATTTGGGAACAAGTCCTTTATCTGGCACATTTTTTCCTTTAGGTTGTAGGTTATCCCTTTGTACTCTTGTCCTTAGGAAATTGTCAGTTTAATGAAGTATAATCTGCCAGCTCTTCCTTTCATAAGTTGTACTTTTGGTATTGGATGTGTAAAAATCACCATGAAAGCTGAACTCACCTAGATCCTTTTAATGTCAGATTTTAGACACATGTGGTTCTGCATTTTACTTTTATGTCTATGATCTATTTGAGTTCATTTATGTGAATTCTATTGACCTTTTATTGATCCTTCTCATTTGTATTCTGAGTTGTCCTCTCTAGGGAAATTTTTCATGATTATCCTTCTTAAAGCAGTCCCTCCTCACCAATCACTGTCTGATCCAGTATTCTTCCTTTTTCCCAAAACAGTAAAAATCATGTTTTTTCTCTGTCTAGAATGTAAGTTCTGTGAGAGCTAAAACTCAATTCATCCTGTCTACTGTTGTCTCCGCAGTGTCCAACAAAGCAGTATTTAGTAAATATGATGTATTGGCAAATGAATGAACAAGAAACACACTTAACACTCAAATACGTGATATTTGTTGAAGCTGTTGACTATGAACGTCTTCTTCAAGTCACAAGGGCATCAAATTTACAGGAAAGGAAAAGGAAGGTGCGGAGCCAGAAGCGAGGTTAGAACAGAAGAGCAGTGCTTTTTCTTACTCTGCCTATGCCATGTATTAAGTCCAGCTGAACGTAGACTGTGGTGCCACAAAAAGAATGAGACTCAGGAAAATTAAATGATTAGCATGAAAGGTTTTGGGGTCTTGGACTGTGGCTAATAGTCTTTATTTTTGGAGCTATCTATTTAATCATTTTTGAACAGTCAATAGAAGACTCAGATGGATTGCTTCTCCTGTCTACAAAATGCAAATTAGCTTCAGCTAATATGAGTTAAGTTTCTATTAAGTAAATAATGGGAAAGAATGTATTTGTAATCTGGGTTAGATTAAATAATAAGTTATCCTGTTTTTTGCATAGGAAAATAATTAGAAACTTCTCATAGTTTCTACTGAATCTTGGAATAAACCAAAAATCCAAAAGGAGGTTCCGTAACTGATTCCTTCACTGATGATGGACTATTAAGTAAAGATTCTGAGCTATAGGAGGATCTGTACAAACGGACCTGCCACAGGCAAGAGACGGGTGGCCTGTTGTCATCTAGAATCGTCATCATCATAGTATTAATATATTTTATGGAGAGGCTGTCTGTCGTTAAGCTCAGTGATAGAACATTTTTCTAGCATACTCAAGCCTCTGAATTTGAGCTACAGCACCATCAGTCAGTCAGTCAAACAATCAATCAATCAATTAATCAATTAATCAATCATTATAATATACCCAGTGGTACCAACTAAACTGTTACCTAAATCTTTCTGATCATTTTTTACAGTACAACCTATGGAAAAAAAAACTAAATTTATAATCATTTTCGATTCTTGTAGTGAGTCTGATTAGCCCTAATTTTACATGAGCTTATTAGGGAAGTGAGGCAGAACTATTTCTCTTTTCATAGTTCAATAAAGCACATGAAGTTCAACAATATTTTTTAGCAAATTACATATTAGAAGATGAAAACCGGGACTAGAGAGATGCTCAGCAGTTAAGAGCGCCTACAGTTCTTGCAGAAGACCTGAGTTCTGTTCCCAGTACTTGTACTGGACGGTTAACAACCCCACTAGTAAATCCAGCCCTAGGCAGATCCCATGCCTCTGACCATTGAAGGCACCTGCACTCAGGTGCACAAGCACACAAATAAACACATACATGAATACAAACAGATAATTATAAATAATACAACTTTAAGGGGCTGGAGAGATGGCTCGGCAGTTAAGAACGCTGGTTGTTCTTGCAGAAGACCTGGATTCGAAACCCACCACCACATGGCAGCTAGCAACTGTTTGTATCTTCAGTTCCAGGGGATCCGATGGTCTCTTCTGTCCTCTGTGGGCATTGCACGACATGGGTGCATTTGCCTACATGCAGGCAATACACTCATACACATAAAATGGAAATAATAAATAAAATTTTAAAAAATAATACAACTTCAAAAAATACTGAAACTAGCGAGACATGGTGGCACATCTTTAATCCCAGGACTCTGAAGGCAAGGCAGTTGGATCTCTGTGAGATCAAGGCCAGCCTGGTCTATATAGTGAGTTCCAGCCCAGCTGGGGCTACAGGGAAACCTTGTTTCAAAAAACAAACAAACAAGACTAAAAATTTTCAAACTACTATAATAGTTATTAAGAAATACTTTAATTTTACACAGTTTCTGTATTTTTGACTATCTTTATAGAGACATAAAATTGAAGTACTTAAGAAATTAGCGGGAAAATACCCCAAACAGTACAAACTAACTGAAAATCTATTAAATCTGCTAACACTTTATAAATAATTAATTACTTTCATGTCTATCATTTATTTAATTTTTATTATTTTTATTTATTTTATGCATATGAGTGTAGTGCCTGCATACATGTAAGTGCACCTGTGTTGTGCAATACCTACAGAGGTCAGAGGAAGGCGCCAGATCCCTGGAACTGGAGTTATGGATGGTTGTAAGCCACTATGTGGGTGCTAGGAATCAAACTTGGATCCTCTGTAAAAGCAACCAGTGTTCTTAATCATTGAGCCATCTCTCCAGTCCCATGTCCACCATTCAACTCTAACAGTAACTTTGAAGTCAGCACTGTACTGAATTCTAAGATTGGCAAAAGGAGACAGAGGGAAGTGATGTGATATTTACTTAAAGTCAATGAAAAAGACAAAGAATGGACCTAAAGGTAGGTTGTAATCTTCATCAAGGAAGAAATTATCATAGCCACTGAATAAATATTTGCTCACTAAATAAATCCCAACCCGAGTTTCATCCAGTGCTGCTCTGATTATGCAGTCCCTTAGTGCTGCTCTGATTATGTGTACCTCGGTATATTTGTCTTACTTTTTTCTTGGGCGGTTGACCTATTTGGGGTGCTCAGGAATGTTAGATGATATGCAAAGTAGTATAGATTCAAGCTATGCATCAGAATAAAAGAGAGAATAGTACAGCAACATAAGCTTTGTAATGAAAAATAAATAGGTGGATAGAGTTTTATGGAGTAAGTGGAAGAGGGGATGCAGGGGAAATGCATGGCTGTTGGAAAATGATGCGTTGATGATTCAAATCATCCCAAGACTTAATGTTTTCCCTTCTAGAGGCTGGAAGAAGATCCCAGGACTGAAAATCAGCAGATGGCATTTGTTCATTTAGTAAAAGTAAAGAGCGGAGAAATCAGTCATCCCTTAATAAATATCAGGGAAGGCAACAAGAGTCTGCAGTGTGTGTGTGTGTGTGTGTGTGTGTGTGTGTGTGTGTGTGTCCCTCTTTTGTTTACTTACATGCCATTAGATATTTCATTAGCTTTTGAGTTTCTGCATTGGTAAATCCCATCCCTCTGAACACAGTGCACGCTATTTTCCTTTGGTATTCAGCAGTAATTTTTGAAACAAAGGATTGCTACACATAAATGTTATTTTTTAAGTAAACCTGTGATTCAACAAACTAATTGCTCTCTTTATCTCAGTGCCTAAAATTTGGTGCCTTGTCATTAAAATCATAGCGCTTACAATTCTATTTACTTGCTGAGGAAGTTTTTCTATTTAAAGAAAGAAAGTAATATTATAAACACAAACACTAGCCATATGGCTTTTCAAGAGGATACCTCCAGAACTGATGTGGGAAGTGTCTAAAGTCCACTTTGAATTTGGTTCACAGTTGTGTACAGCTTCATGTATTGTATCATTTCAGTCAATTTTAGGGGGAGGGGATGAAAGATGTCACTCAGCTTTAGAGGTTTTTTCCCATGTATTTCAAAAGGAGATGTTCATATGGGGGAGAATAATCACAAAATAGAGAAAGCCTGAAAGAAGAGACTGCATCAAGCACTTAGGCTGAAGGCAGAAGTCCAGACAATGACCTCTGAAAATAGATCCTCTGGGATCTATCAGCCACTAGTGATGTTAAACCCAAGTTTATCCAGAAACATTTGCTTAAGGGCAAATGTTATTTTCTGATCAATATCTTGCAATGACTCAGGTACAAAGATGGAACATGAAATAGAAGAAAGTGTCTTCTGTCTTTCAGTTCACTCTTTCAGATGTTTAATCTCATAGTTTGTCTCTCCCTTGGGACTCTTAATTTCTTCTGAAATGAGATGGCTACCAAACTCAAATTCATGCACCTTAAAACAGAAAACGTACTACAGATGTATTACATTGAGCAGCTTTCCTGTGGTGCAACTTCACTACATAAATACTCAGCTGGCAGCTTAGACATGAAGTGGTGTGACATGAGTAGCATCAGCTGAGATTAACAACCGTGTTGTTAATGCCATTTGCCTAGCCTTCATTCAAGAGTTTTACAGTCCAGAGCTCTCTTTTGTACCATAATTCAAACATACTTAAAAAGGAGAAAGGAAGTCCTTCGTGGGTGCTTTTGGTTTCATAGTGAAAGCACTATATGAAATCTGTAGATTGGTAAATAAAGGATATCTTGGGATTAAAATTTTCTCTCTAAATGTGAATTTCAGTGTTCTATTACTTTACACTTTCAACATGTTATACTGATTATAAAAGTGAACTTCTCAAAATGGCACATGGGAGCCCCCGTGATATGACTCCTGACAACAAGTTCAACTTTCTCTCCAGCTATCACACACAGTTTATCTTATTAGCATTCAACAACATTAGCTGCCTTTCCTTTTCCAAGATGTTGAGTTTTCACTTATGAAAAGTCTTATGTTCAGAGTGATGGTCCTGTTGCTAGTCCCATGATAGACACCACAGTCTTAGAAGTCTTTCCTCCTCAAAGAGTTTTATTTCAGGTGTTCCAAGTATTATGAATTACACACACACACACACACACACACACTTTAATTTTTGGATTTGCAAAATTCATGAATGTGGAATTTATTGGAGTTTTTATTTCTAATGTCCTAACAAGTTAGAAGGAAATGATTTTAATTATTAGATTGAAACCTTATTATGAAGAACAATCCTAGGAGATTTAAGGGAGAAAGAAATAGCAGAATTTAGTTGTATATGAATTTCATTGAGTTTAACCATCTGAAAATTCAACCTCAGCAATTTGCACTGTACTTGTGATTCTCATAGTTTCTATCTCATTTTAAAGGAAATCAATGAGAATAAGTTCATATAAAAATTTCAAAATATATGGCTAATAAAAGGGTCTGTAACACAGTACTCCCCAGCATGTTCAGGGGCCTGGGCTCAATCTATCACTACAGAAATATTTATTGATAATGCTATCATATTGATAATATTTCAGTTAATATTTTCCTTAAAATTTTATACTATCTATAGCTGTGTAGAAATTAAATCATAATATTTACCAATCCAATTTTACTGAATATTTATAATTCTCATACAATATAATTTGATGGCATTTAGATCCCCTCCCCCATCCGTACCTCCCCCTGCTGCCCAATGCCCAATTCAATGCACTCTCCTATATATACGATACAGTCAATAGAGTCTGATTTGTGTTCCCACGTGTCCCTCAGTGGAGTTCCGTCCACTGGAGTGTGGTCAGCCTACCGAGAATCCCATCCGCAACAGAGACCTTCTCTTCCCCTCCCAGAAGTCATCAGCTGCCAAAAGTTCTTTAGGTTGGATTGGGTTTTCTTACCCACTTCCTCCTGTCTATGCTGGGATTTTCTCTGGTTTGAGCATGGGATGTGTGCATGCTGTCACCATTGTGAGCTCATATACGTAACTGACCAGTTGTCTGGAAAACTCTGTTTCCTTGTGGTCATTCCTCAACTCCGGCTCTTACAATCTTTCTGTCCTCTCTTCTGCAGTGATCCTTGAGCGGAAGGTTGAAATAGGTGTCCTTTTTTCAGGGATGAACACTCTGAAGTCTCTCTTCTCTATGTATTGGCCAGTTGTGGGTTTCTGGGTTAATCATAATTTGCTGCAAAAGGAAACCTCTCTAGAGAGAGTGGAAAGATGCATCCATCTTATGTGTAGAGATTGCATTGAAAATGTTTCACTTAGGGCTAAGTGTCTCTCTGTGATTGATAAGTTGTGGGACTTTGTTAGTCACCATTTGTTGCAAAAAGAAACTTCCTTGATGAGTTGTGAGAAGTACACTTGTCTCTAAATATTAAGATGCATATTTCAAATACAGTAGAAATTACGTTGCTCTAGAGATGTGGCAAAAGTAGATCTTTTTTTTTTCCAGGATCTATGACCTATCCAGCCATGTGTATTTGGCTATGTTTACAGTAACACACATAAACAACCCTAATTCCAATTAGACAACTGTTGATTACTCCAAAGATGAAAGTGCCATCATTGTACCAATAGAGATAACTTGCTGGGTCAGTCATTGTTGTTTGTTATGCTTTACAGCTGAGTATAGGACCATTGTTTTTTGTTTTTTTTTTCCCTTAGCAGCTTGTATACTATCCTCTGATATTATGAGAGCCATTCTTCAAAGAAGAGGCTTCCAGGAAAGTTCCAGTCCTGTGTCCAAAGTACATCCTGTTTTTAGCAATAGGATCTTACCTTCAAGGTCTGTGGACATAGCCTGTGTTATTTTGGACTGTGTTATCTCTTAGACTACCTTGACAAACAACTTGAAAAAAGGTTTCTACTGCCTGGTACCATGTTACTGTGTATTTTGTTATATAACGTTCTGCTAGACACACACACACACATACACACACACACACACACACACACACATGTGTATTTATCAGTTGGATTTTGAACTAATATAATTCTTTTTGTTTTTCACACCATGTAGGTGTCATTTATTTCTCCTCTCATGCCCCCTGTACAACCTACCTTACTCCCTTCCCAGTTAACATTCCTCCCATTCACCATTTCCTTCTTGTTAGCACTTTTCTCCCATTATCCACTTCTCTTGAATTCTTTCTTCCTTTCATCCCCATGGTTCTTTTCCATTTTCCTGATTACTGCAGTTACACCAGGATGTATACTCACATCTAGGGATTTGGAGCCTAGATCCATAAATGAGAGCAAACAGGTGCCACTTGTTTTTCTGAGTTTGTGTTGTTTCACTTAGTTTAACAGTTTCCAGTTCCATTCATTTACCTGAAAATTTCATTTTTCTTTGCTGCTAAAGTAGAACTTTATTATGTAAATGTACTGCCTTTTCATTATCCACTCATCAGTTGAGGGACAGTTAGGTTGTTTCCATTTCTTACCTGTTGTGAAAAGAGCAGCAACAAACATGGCTGTGCAAGTATCTCTGTAGTTGGATGAGTCCTTTGGGTATATGCCAGGGATTGGTATTACCAGATAATATGGTAGATTTATTTTTAGATTTTAAGAGGTTTCCATACCAGTTTCTACAGTAGTTGCATCAGCTTGCAAGCCCACCAACAATGGATGAGAGTTCCCCTTTCTCCAGATCCTCACCAGCATTTGATGTCATTTGTTCTCTTAATTTTAGCCATTCTGACTGGGGTTATATGAAATCTTCAAGTATTTTAATTTGTATTTTCCTAATTACTAAAGATGTAAAACATTTTTAAGGTGTTTCTTAGTCATTTTTATTAATTATTTATTTATACTTATTTTCTGAGAGCTCTCTGTTCAGATTCATGGTCCATTTTTTCCACTGAGTCACCTGTTTTCTTAAATCTTTGTTTTTCTGAGTTCTTTGTATATTCTAGTTATTCCTCTGTCAGATGTTTAGCTGGTGAAGATTTTCTTCCTCTTCACTCAATTGGCCATTTCCTTTGCTGTACAACTCTTTAGCTTAATGAGGTCCCTTTTTTCAATTGTTGAACTTAATTTCTGAGCCACCAATGTCCTATTTAGAAAGTACTTTCCTAGGGGATGGAGAGATGGCTCAGAGGTTAAGAACACTGGTTGCTCTTGCAGAGGACCCGGGTTCAGTTCCCAGCACCCACATGGCAGCTAACAGCTGTCTATAACACCAGTTCCAGGGAATCTGAGGCCATCATCTGTCCTCTACTACATTGTCCAACATGGGTACACTTACACACATGCAGGCAATATACCCATACATATAAAATTGAAAACTAATATGTAAAATATTTAGAAAGTTCTTTCCTGCACCTATATCTTATCGGGTATTGCCTACGTTTCCTTCTAACGGTTCAGCATTTCAGGCTTCACATTGAGGTCTCTGATCCATTAGAGGTTGCCTTTTGTGCAGGGTAATAGGTATGGGTCTAATTTCATTCTTCTACAAATGGAGACCCAATTTTGCCAGCACCGTTTGTTAAAGATGCTGTCTACCCTCCAGTGTGTGCTCTTGTCACCTTTGTCAAATATTAGGTTGCTTCAATGGTTTACACTCATGTTTAGTCTTCTATTTTGTTTTGTTGATCTGCAAGTCCATTTTTGTGTCAATACCATACTGTTTTTATGACTATGGATTGTAATGTGGATTAAGGTGTAGATAATTCCTCTGGCATTGCTCTTTCTGCACAAGATTGCTTTGGCTATCCTGGTCTTTTGTGTTTCCATATGAATTTCAAGATAAATTTTACTCTTTCTGTGAAGAACGCCATAGAGATTTTTTATTGGTGTTGCACTGAATCTATAAATTGCTTTTGGTAGGATGATTATTTTTGTTATATTAATTCTACCAATCCATGAGCACAGGAGGTCTTTTCATCTCATTGTGTCTTCCTGAATCTCTTTCTTCACAGAATTAAAGTTTTCATTGAAAAGGTCTTTAATGTCTTTGTTAGATTTATCCCTAGATATTTTTTGAGGTTGTTGTGAATGGAAGTATTTCCCTGAACTCTTCCTCTGATGGCTTGTTATTGGTATATAGAATGGTTACTGATTTTTTTAGACTGATTTTGTAACCTGCCACTTTGCTAAAAGTGCTGATCATTTCTAAATATTTTCTGGTGAAGTTTTTGTGATTTCTTATATATAATATCTACAAATAAGGATAATTTGACTTTTTCTTTCCTATTAACACCCCTTTAATTTATTTCTCTTGTCTTATTACTCTACCTAGATTTCAAGCACCATATTGAAAAGGAGATGGGATAATGCACAGTGTTGTTTGGTTTGTGATTTTAATGGGAATGCTTCAAATTTTTCTCCACTTAGAATGATGTTGACTGTGAGTTTGTTGGCTATAATCTTAATTATGTTGAGGTATGTTCTCTCTGGTCCAATTCCCTCTAGGAGTTTTATCATGTATGCTGGATTTTGTTGAAGGTGTTCTCTGCATCTATTGAGATGATTGTGTGATTTTTGTCTTTAAGTCCATGTATATGATTTATTGCATTTATTGACAATGCATATAAAGCCATCTCTGCATCTATGGAATAAACTACTTGATCATGGTGGATGCCCTTTTAGATGCATGTTTGTATGTGATTTGTGAGTATTTTGCTGAGAATTTTTGCATCTGTGTTCATTAGGTATATTGTATTAGTCAGGGTTCTCCAAAGAAACAGAACCGATAGAATGAATATATATGTATAGGGATTTATCAGCTTAGCTCACAAGATAGAGTCTGAGTAGTCTAACCATGGCTGCACCACACTGGAGAGGCTGAGAATCTGTAGTTGCTCAGTCCACAAGGCTGGATGTCTCAGCAGTCCCAATCTGGCACTGAAGGTCTGATGAATTCCAAAAGATCACCTAGTCTTCAGTCTACAGCAGCAAGATGAACTCACCAGTGAGAGAGAAGGCAAGCAGCAAAAAGCAAAACTGTCTTCTCTGTCATGGCCTTTTATACGGGCTGCCATCAGAAGGTAACACCCACATTTAGGGTGTGTCTTCCAGCTTCAGATGATCCAATTAAGATCTCTCTCACTTAAGTTTTTCCCAGATCCAGTCAAGTTGACATCAAGTATTAGCCATCACAAGCCCACCCCTTGTCAACTTGACACCCAATAGCATCTCTCTATTTCATGCTTAATTTTCAAATGAAAACAATGTTGAGGCCATAATTTCACCTAACATAATAGGACTATCCCATCATACAGTGACCAAGGCATTATACATCTTAGAGTAGGTGATAAGGTCTTCGAGGAATGCTTAGTCCTTTAGTGTCTCATAACCCAGTATAATCATATAGGTTCACAACACTTAACTACTTAACACTTATCTCAATTACACATTCGAAAAAGAATAACTTGAGTATCTGATTAACATATGTGTATACATGCACAAGCCTATTCTTAACCAAATAGGACAAAAATACTCATGTCAATTACAGTCCATGCTTCTGCAACTGGTCACGTGGCCTAAGTTGGTATTTGTAACTACCTTCCTCTACTACCCATTCTGTATTTCCTCCACCATCAGCAAGCACCTCTGCAGGTCTTGGCTCTTTCCCTGGAGGAGTGACCCATACTTTCATCCCTGAAGGGTCTGGGCCATTTGTTGTCCTGTCTGGATTGAGTTGTTGCAGTTTCCCATTGACCTTAATCACAGGACATGGTAACACCAAAAGTCACCCTAAGGAATCTCCTGCCTTCCAGATATAATCTTCATTACCTCCATTGTGGAGAACCAGTCCAATTTCCCCCTGGTAGTCTGGGTCAATCACCCCTCCTAATACTGTTATTCCTTTCTTAGCCTGCTGACTTAAGGGCATCAGAAGCCCAAAGTGTCCAGGGGGATGTCTCTCCTGCCAGAAGCACTCCCTCCTCTGGAACCAAAACATCCAAGCCAGTAGAGTGCAAAGTCGAGGGTACAGGAAGCAAAAATTTTCATAGCGGGTCACCAGGGGCAATAGTGAATGGAAGCATTTCCACTTCCACTCCTTGATTCCTGGACCCGTGAATCCTGGCTATAGGAGAAACTGTACCATATACTGGATGCTGATTCAAAGCATACACTCCCTTCTGGAGGACCCTGCCCCAGCTCTCCAGGCTATTGCCACCCAATTGGCACTGTAACTGTATCTTTAAGAGACCATTCCGTGGTTCTATCAAGCCAACTGTTTCAGGATGGTGGGGAACATGGTAAGACCAGTGGATTCCATGACCATGGGCCAACTGTCACACTTCTTTGGCTGTGAAGTGAGTTTCTTGGTCAGAAGCGATGCTGTGTAGAATACCATGACGGTGGATAAGGCATTCCGTAAGTCCCTGAATAATAGTTTTGGCAGAAGCATTACATGCAGGAAAGGCAAATCCATAACCAGAATAAGTGTCTGTTCCTGTAAGGACGAAATGCTGTCCCCTCCAAGATGGAAGTGGTCTAGCGTAGTCAACCTGCCACCAGGTTGCAGGCTGGTCACCATGGGGAACAGTGCCATATTGGGGGCTCAGTGTTGGCCTCTGCTGTTGGCAGATCTGTCACTCAGCAGCAGCTGTAGCCAGGTCAGCTTTCATCAGTGGGAGTCCATGCTGTCGAGCCCATGCATAACTTCTATCTCTGCCACCATGGCCACTTTGTTCATGGGCCCACTGAGCAATGACAGGGATAACTGAAGAAAGAGCCTGACTATCCACAGAGTGGGTCATCCGATCTACTTGATTATTGAACTCATCTTCTATTGAAGCCACCTTTTGATGGTCATTTACATAGACACAATATGTTCACATCCTTTGCCCATTTGGAGAGATCTATCCACATACTTCTTCCCCAAATATCTGTCTCACTAATTTTCCAACCATGGTCCTTCCAAGTCCCTGACCATCCAGCCAAACCATTGGCTACAGCCCATGAATTGGTATATAATCGCACTTCTGTCCATTTCTCCTTCCAAGCAAAATGCATGACTATGTGCACTGCCTGAAGTTCTGCCCACTGTGAAGAAGTTTTCTGTCTTAGCTTGTTTCTTCATTGCTGTGACAAAACACTGACCACTGTGAAGACTTTCCTTCTCCAGTGTCCTTTAGGGTTGTTCCAGAAATTGGCTGTAATGCCACAGCTGTCCACTTCTGAGTGGTGCCTGCATAGCATGCAGAACCATCTGCAAACCAAGTCCTAGTCTTCTCTTCCTCAGTCAGCCAATCATAGGGCACACCTCATGAAGCCATAGGTGCATGCTTGAGAACAGGAGGCATCGTAACAAGAGTAGGAACCATAGGCATTTGGGCAACTTCTTCATGTAGCTTGCTTGTGCCCTCTGGGCCTGCTCGAGCCCAATCACGTACATACCACTTCCATTTAATAATGGATTTCTGCTGTGCACGTCCCACCGTATGGCTTGGGGGGGGCATCAGATAACACCCAGCTCATCATGGGTAGCTCTGGTCTCATGGTGACTTGGTGGCCCATTGTCAAATGTTCAGTTTCCAGTAAGGCCCAATAGCAGGCTAAGAGCTGTCTTTCAAAGGGAGACTGCAACAACTTATTCTTCACCTTAGAAGGAATGTCTCTGCATGCTCCATACCACTGAGCTCCTGGAAATTTCACTGAGGTAAAAGGCCCTTGAATTTTGGTTGGATTCATTTCCCATCCTCTCATGTGTATATACTTTACCAACAAGTCCAGACTGTTTGCTACCTCCTGCTCACTGGATCCAATCAGCATAACATCATCAATATTGTGGACCAGTGTGATATTTTGTAGAAGAGTGAAGCAATCAAGATCCCTTCAAACCTAGTTATGGCACAATGCTGAAGAGTTAATATACCCTTGAGGCAGGACAGTAAAGGTATACTGTTGGCCTTGCCAGCTGAAAGCAAATTGCTTCTAAGGGTCCTTATGAACCGGTATCAAGAAAGTATTTGCCAAATCAGTAGCTGCATACCAGGTACCAGGAGATGTATTAATCTGCTCGAGTAAGGAAGCCACATCTTGTACAGCAGCTGCAATTGGAGTCACTATTTGATTAAGTTTTTGATAGTCAACTGTCATTCTCCATGACCCATCTGTCTTCTGCACAGGCCAAATAGAGTTAAAGGGAGATGTGGTTGAACTCACCACGCCTGCATCTTCCAAATCCTTGATGGTACCACTAATTTCTGCAGTCCCTCCAGGGATGCGATACTGTTTTTCGTTCACTATTTTCCCTGGCAGAGGCAATTCCAGTGGTTTCCATTTAGCCTTTCCAACCATAATAGCCCTCACTCCACAGGTCAGGGAACCAATATGGGGATTCTGCCAATTCCTAGGTATATCTATCCCAATTATACATTCTGGTACTGGGGAAATAACCACAGGATGGGTTCAGGGACACACTGGACCCACTGTGAGTTGGACTTTAGCCAAAACTCCATTTATCATCTGACCTCCATAAGC
Organism: Nannospalax galili; assembly: GCF_000622305.1. NCBI lineage: Eukaryota > Metazoa > Chordata > Mammalia > Rodentia > Spalacidae > Nannospalax > Nannospalax galili. The sequence goes on from NW_008360326.1 coordinate 240,587, forward strand.
CCCTACTTTAACTGGAGGGCCACAATGCTTTTTAGGGTCTCCCAGAATCAGTGTCAACTCAGAACCAGTATCCAACAGGCCGTGGAAAATCTGATTATTTCTTTTTTCCCAATGTACAGTTACTTTAGTAAAAGGCCCCAAGTCCCTCTGGGGAAGGATGGGGGCAAACAACATAACTCTTTGGTACTGTGACAAGGTCCTTCCTCAAGGGCTTCTGAGTCTGTAAACTGTCTCAAGTCTGGAAATTGGTTGACTGAGCAAGATTCTCTATTGCTATGATCCAATACTGACTTCCTGTCGTTTGTCCTAGAGCTTTTCTGCTTATACAAATCAAATAAAAACTTAGTAGGCTTCTTATGTATGTGATCCCTGGAAACACCATGATTGATAAGCCAGTACCACAGGTCCATTCGGTTCATGCCATTGTAGGTATTGTTTTGCATTCGCCGCCCATTACAATAAGTATGCTCACCTTTTCTTTGGTAATTCAATACTGCCACCTGATCCCTACTCCAAGGTCCTGTTATGCCTATTACATTTACATTTAATTTATGCAGCTGAGCAGCAGGATCTCCAACTGTAAGATCGAGCATAAAGAAAAGAGCAAAAACAAAGCTTTTCAAACGTTCTGGTGTCTCTCTCAGATCCTTCCATCTTATAAAATCAGTAAAAGTCATGTCCTCTGGGCCCTCCCATTGTGGAGGATTTGGAATCCACTCAAGAATGTCAATTTACCTGAGCCTTACAATCCCTTCTAACACTAAGCCAAGGGATATCAGGTATCTCCAGGTCTCTGTCAGTAGGCCATCTTTTGGTAAATACCTCAGCCAACCAATTAAATAAACTTTTAACACCTTTTTTTTAACTGCACAAGCTTCCATATTAAACCTAGAATCTCCAGTCAGGGGGCCCATGTCAATAAACTCAGCCTGATCCAATTTTATGTTCCTTCCACCATTATCCCATACCCTTAAAATCCATTCCCAGACATATTCATTAGACTTCTGCTTTGAATGAATTAGCAAATTCACTAAGTTCTTTAGTGGTGTAGCACACCTCCTCATGGACCACACTTTCTATCTCTCCTCTAGGGGCCTGCTTAGCTTTGAGTCTGGTTATAGGTCTAGAGGCAACACTAACTGGGCCCTGAGGGACACCAGCTTTGTCTTGATGAATGGGATTAGTTTCCTCAATGGGATTAGTTTCCTCAGGCAAGGATGGGGAGGGTGGGTCTGCTGACGGTGCAGAGATTAATTGATCAGGTGAAGTAAATTCCTCAGAGTCTGAGGATTCAGAATCCTCAGCCTCCTCAAGGTTCTCCCACACATCTCCATCCCACATGTCAGGATTCCAATCTTTCCCTACCAATGCCCTTACCTTTACTGCTGACACTCTTCTCTTCGAGGTTGGGAATTAAAATTGTGTTGTGGTCAGCCAAATGTATAATAAGGGCTCTAGCTTGATTTTCTGCAGCTTTAGATCTCTGGCTGCTGGAGAGAAAATTCTCTTCCAGGGCACACTTGGAAACTTTTGAACTGTTGATTCGAATCTGGAGCTTGTCAATTTTATCATTAAGCTCATTGTTTATCTTCATCACTTTATCCAGAGATTCTAGAAGTAACCAGCCAGCATCACTATTTTTCTTTTTCCACAAATTGTCAAATGTTTTTTGTATAAAGTCACTAAATTCCTTGCTCTTCATGAGATGAGTTAGAAGATTCAAATGTATCTATCTCCATAATTGTTTCAAATAGTCTACATCATGGGTTTTTTTTTGCTCTCCCTGCTACCTGAGGAAGCTGAATTGGAGAGCCTGCCCCAGATACCAACAAGTCCATTAAAGAAATTCATCCTTTCAATTCTGTTTCTCTAGAACCACTCCTGGTACCATAATCTGTATTAGTCAGAGTTCTCCAAAGAAACAGAACCAGTAGAATGAATATGTATGTATAGGGATTTATCAGTTTAGCTCACAAGATAGAGTCTGAGTAGTCCAACTATGGCTGTACCACACTAGAGAGGCTGAGAATCCGTAGTTGCTCAGTCCATGATGCTGGATTGGCTCAATAGTCCCAATCTGGCACTGGAGGTCTGATGAATTCCAATATATCCACTAATCTTCAGTCTACAGCAGCAAGATGAACTCACCAGGAGAGAGAAGGCAAGCAGCATAAAGCAAAGCGTTCTCCTCTGCTATGGCCTATTATACAGGCTGCCATCAGAAGGTAATACACACATTTAGGGTGTGTCTTCCAGCTTCAGATGATCCAATTAAGAAGATCTCTCCCATTTCAGCTAATCCCAGATCCAGTCAAATTGACACCCAAGATTAGCCATCACAGATATGGACCTATAAGTTTCACTTTTTTGTATCTTTGCCTGGTTTTGGTACTAGAGTAATTAACCATAGAAGGGGTTTGGAAGCTACCTTTTGAATAATTTAAGTATTATTGTATGTAGATCTTCTGTGAAGATCTGGTAAAATTTTGCTGTGAATCCATCTGGGCCTGGGCTTTTTTTTTTTTTTTTTTTTTTAAGCCAGGAGGCTTTGTATTACTATTTTGATTTCCTTATTTGTTATAGGTCTGCTTAAGCTCTTCATTGCTTCTTGATTTAACTTTGGTGGCTACATGAATTTAGAAATTAATCCATTTCTTTTAGATTTTCTTTAATAAAGTATAGGTTTTTAAAGTATTCCCATATAAAGTTCTAAATCTTTTTGGTGTCTCTTGTGATGTATCCCCTTTCATTTCTGACTTTGTTGATTTGGATTTGCTCTTTCTTTCTTTTGGTTAGCTGGGCTAAGGATCTGTCTATCTTGTTTATCTTTTCAAAGAACCAGCTCTTAGGTTTATTGATTTTTTTTTTTTGTATTTTTTCTTTGTTTCTGTTTCATTGATTTCTGCTCCTATTTTATTATTTCCTCTCATCTATTGGGTTTGAGTTTGGTTTCTTTTTGCCTTTGTAGATTCTTGAGTTGCACCATTAAGTCATCAATTTTTTTTTTTTTTTTTTTTGTTTTTTTGAGACAGGGTCTCCCTATACCCCCCGCTGTCCTGGAACTCACTAGACCAGGCTGGCCTTGAACTCACAGAGATCCATCTGCCTCTGCCTCCTGAGTACTGGGATTAAAGGCATGCACCACCACAAGTCATTAATTTTTAAATACAGGCTCTTAGAGCTATGACCAACCCTCTTAGAACTCCTTTTAAACTGTCCCAGAAGTTCTGTTGTTGTATTATCATTTTCATTTAGTTCCAGGAATTCTTTTATTTCCTGATTTCTTTGACTCATTCATCATTCAGGAAAAGTGTTGTTAAATCTCCATGAGTTTGTGTATTTACTTGAGGGTCTTTTGCTGTTGATTTTAAGCTTTATTGTGCTATGATCTGATGGAGTACCTGGAATTTTGTCTTTGTATTTGTTGAGGTTTGTTTCCCCACTATGTGATCTATTTTAGAGCAACTTCCATGGCCTGTTGTGTAGAGAATGTGTGGTCACTGTTGCTTGGGTGTAATATTCTGTAAGAATTCATGAATTCAAGGAATTGTTTTTTTTCTTGCAGCTTTCAGTATTTTCTTTTTGTCCAGTACATTTAGTGTTTTTACTGTGATATACCATGGGAAAAGTGACAGAAATAGATTCTTCTCTAGGGCCTATGACTTCTCCAGGCATGTGTACTTGGAATGTTTACAGTATCATGCATGGATTCCCTCCTATTGAGTGGGCCTTAAGTTCAATTAAACAGCTGTTTTATCCAACATAAAAGTGCCACCATTGCACCAATAGAGATAATTTGCTAGGACAGTCATTGTTGTGGTTTGTAGGCTTTATAACTGGGTAGGACCACTGGTTGGTTTTCTTCCTTGGTGACTGGCATCATACCTTCTGAAACTATGAGAGTTAGTCTTCAGGAGGGAGGCTTCCAAGTCAGTTCCAGATCAATTGCTCCAAGACCTGTTTCAAGTTGGAGACTATGACAAAGTTCCACAACTGGTCAAAATGACCATGAGAATAAACGACCTTGATGTATCCAGTCATAGTGATATATCTACAACGAAACCTCTATACCTAGAGCTCAGGGAACATCACAGAAGAGAGTATGGAAAGATTGTAAGAGCCAGAGGAAAGGGACACTGCTGCTAGTTAATGCATTCTAGACATGATAGGGAAGCTACACCCATGAAATCTCCACAGTATTGTAGCCTAACAAGATCTGCATAATGACAAAACCAGTTGTCATGCCAGTGTGGATGAGGAGTATTTCACAGGGTTCAATCACAAGACAAAGAGCCACAAGCACTCAATGGATGCTGAGGAAGGGAGAATCCGTTTTCTCCAGGAACTGAGACACTGAGAGGTTATCTAATCCCAGGGGTACAGCCTAAACATAGGTATACATGAGCACCACTAAATGGACTTTACATTATACAAACATACATCTACAAATCTTACAATTTTTCCATACTCTCTTCTGTGATGTTCCCTGAGCTCTAGGTATAGAGGTTTCGTTGTAGATATATCACTATGACTGGATACATCAAGGTCATTTATTCTCCCGGTCATTTTGGCCAGTTGTGGAACTTTGTCATAGTCTCCAACTTGAAACAGGTCTTGGAACAATTGATCTGGAACTGACTTGGAAGCCTCCCTCCTGAAGACTAACTCTCATAGTCTCAGAAGGTATGATGCCAGTCACCAAGGAAGAAAACCAACCAGTGGTCCTACCCAGCTATAAAGCCTACAAAACGATGTATGTATGTACATAAAACAGTAATAAAGAAAAGGACAAAAAGAGTGAGAGGAAGTTAGGGAGACATGGGAGGAGCCGAAGGGGAGAAAGAAGGGTAGAAATAATGCAAAGACAATATTCATACATTAAATTCTCAAAAAATAAAAGATTAAAATATTATAAATTAAAATAAAATAAAAAGAAATAATGTTACCAACATAAGATCCACACACTTGACGTTTCAAGAAGATATCTTCTGGGGACAGTGTGAAAAGTTTCTAAAAAGTACTTTAATTTTGAACAATAACAGTGGTTATTTATGTTCCTATAGAATCTACAATGTATTGTGTCGTAAAACACATTTACTTCACTTTAAATGTGAACTACTCAATTAATATATCATAATCAGCTAACTTTGTAATGTGGTCTTCCTGAAGGCAAATGACATTTAAAACTTTTATTATAAAGCTTATGATAACATTATATGTCCTATATTTTATGATGTTTTACAAGAGTACAAAATAAATCATCTAGCTTAATTCTACCCCCTTAATATTACAGTACAAATCTTCACACCTAAGAAGCACCATTATTAGGAAATTTTATTTTTTGTAAAATAAAATGGGGAGATAAAGGCAAAAATAAGGATTTTTAGTTTGGAGTTATTCCATTTAAAGCTCATATTTGATTGGAGTTTTGATATAGTTCAAGCATTGTGTGCAGTGCTTATGTTGAACCTAAGGAAATTTCAAATATTTTACTTATTTGCTTTTATTTTATGCATATGAATATTCTTTTTTAATCAAATACTTTATTATTTATTTATTTTATGTGTTATGAGTGTATTGCCTACATGTATGCCATACAGTGCCCCTAGAGATCAGAAGAGGGTGTTGGATTCCCCTGGAACTTGAGATACAGATGTTTGTTAGCCACCATGTGGGTGCTGTGAATCATTCAAGTCCTCTGAACGAGCAGCCAGTGCTTTTAACCCTGAGCCATCTGTCTAGTCCCATGTATGAATACATTCTGGATGTATGTGTGTGTGCCTATGGGTGCAATGCCCACAGAGGTCAGCAGAGGGAATTGGATTCCCTGGAACTGGAGTTACTAATAGTTGTTACCCACCATCTGGGCGCTGGGAACTGAACTCAGATCCTTTGCAAGAGCATCCAATGCTCTTAAATATTGAACCATCTCTACAGCCCTAGAAATTGTTTTTATAGCTGCATTTTTCAACTTCAGAAACAAGGCCTATTGAATAGTGAAAAATGACCTCATGTTGGCCTAAATATGGAACAGTAATCGGCAAGCAAATCAAAATTCAAGTGCCACTTTTCATATTATATTTTACACAACTTTGTAGATTTCTTAAAATTGGATATGACAACTGACTTCTGTTTTCACCCAAGGTAAAAGAACAGTGACTGAATTTACACACCTGCGCAAAACAATAACAACAAAGGTAATGTATAACAAATAATAACAAGTGCGAAAGACAGTTTTTTTGGCCACAATTGAAAGAAAAAGAACACAATTGAGCTGATGAACTCTAAAGCATGAGGACGTGGAAATTAGAGCTCTTTGTTAGCAAGGCTTCCAGAATTCATGGACCAGAGTCCAAAGAGGAGAACTCTCTAGAAAACACAGTCACATAAACTACCTCTCAGATATTCATCAAGTTAGGGTCATGCAGATGTGGGAAGGACATAGGGCAAGACAAAGAACTGCTTAGGAGGATTAAGGGAAAGTCACACAGGGTACAGAATAGTTCCATCTTGGCTTGAAAATCTTAAAATATGTAAGACGCTGCATAGAGTATGTGAAAGGATTTTGCCTCAACAGTGGGAGATAATTATGACTTAAATGAATACCACCCTGCTTCAAACTAACAAACATTGAAATCAAGACCAGAAAGATCAAATTATTTCCACATAAATTACTTGCATCCCAGAACAAAGCTCAATATTCATATTACGTTTTCAAAATGCATGGCATGTAAGAAGGTAATAAAAACAGTCTAACATTTTGATCAGAAATTAAGAGATACAAGAAAGCACAGAAATACTAAGAAGAAAAACATCCTTTGAATACAACATAGAACTGAGCTGGTCATTAGACTCAGACTAACTAATGAAGGAATTAGCAAAGAAGGAATTTAGAAAATTCATTTAAAATATGTTCTGTATATTCAAGATGTTAATTAATACATGGAGGGAGGCTCTAAGAGAGGCCTACATAAGAATTCTAAATATAAAAACCACAATGACTGAGATAAAAAATAATCTAGATGGGATTAGTGACAGTTTTTAATGGCAATAGTGTAAAAGGTGTTCTGAGCTAAGAAGACCAGCAACCAGAACTATCTAAGGAGTCAGGCTGCTCAAATCAAAACAGAGAATCTCGTGATCTCAGTGAGATCACAGACAACTCTTGAGGGACCTGATATGAATGTATTTTGGAGTTGCTAAAATAAATAGAAGTGGAAAAAGGTAGAAAAGATTTTTTTGTTGTTGTTGCTGATGATGCACGTGAAATTCATTTTTATTACCATACAGTGTTCTGTTGGGAAACTGATTTGTCACTTCTTTTGCAGATGACATTTTTTCCATTACAACAGCATTGACATATTCAATAACAATTTTCTGAACTAAGATGCATCTTTTTCAAAATTGGCTGTAAATTTTTAGGTTTACAGTTGAATTATTACAGTTATACAATATTGCACTCAGTATAAACCCTTTAAGACATAAAATTAAATAAGGCTTTAACCTTTAAAAAAAAAGATCTCAATTTCATCATTAAAATACACAGCTTCATACAGAAAAATTCATTTTCAATGCAATTGACAATAAGATGTTTGTACATGCATTTCTAATTTCTATATATCTGATTATAACTAGTGACAGTTGGTTACTTTCTGAGCTCCTTGGCATCTGAGCATGGATATAAAGTCATCAGGTAGATTTCAATGGTAATGTTTTTCACATCTAGTAATTCTTATTTTTAATCAATTTTTAAAATTTTTAATAACTACATGATTAGAAGAAGCATTTCACCACAGATTTAATATATTCAGTAACACACTCCAGAGCAAGAGTACATCTCTTTCACAAGTGGGTGCAAGTTTCTAGGTTCACAGTTGAGTTAATACAGTTATATAACATTGAACTCAGAATAAGCCCTGTAAGACATAAAATTGAATGAGTTTTTTAACCTTTAAAAAAGATCTCCATTTCATTTTAGAATATATTGTTCCTTGCAGAAGGACTCATTTTTTTTGCTACTAACACTGAGATGTTGGCACATGCATCTCTAATCTGTATACATCTGATTATTACTAGTCGATCGTTGCACTTGAATCCTTGGTACCTCTGTATTTCTATAAAGTCATTGGGTAGATTTCAATGGTAATGTTTATCATCTCTACTAACTAGCATGATGTAAATTTCCATGCTTCCTCCTCAAATATAATACATTTTAAAAAAATTGTTGATTTGTGTGTGTGTGTGTATGTGTGTGTGTGTGTGTGTGTGTGTCACACAGAACATGCCAAACCATCTTATTCGACTATACACCCAGTTCCCAGATGGAACCCTCCCATAGCCTCCCTCCTCCCACTAGAACCCTTATACTCTTATATCCCTGCTACTGTCTGCTGTGTTGTCGGCACCTCAGCCAATCCTCACTACTTGCCCTTCTGGTGAATCTGAAAAGATATTTTTAAAAAGTAAAATTAGGAAGTTTTCAAAATCTGGTTAATGCTCTAAGCCCACAAATGCAGTCTGCTCAATGGACCCCAAACATAAGAGCAATGAAAAAATACATCAATGTACATCATCATGAAATGATTCAAAATTATGATAGAGAAAAAAAAAATCTAAAAAAAGACAGAACAAACCAAACCAAAGATAGGTGTTCCTAAAAAACAAAATTGAGGATTGTATCAAATTTCTTATCAGCAACAGTAACTGTGAGAAGACATTAGAAGATTTTTTTAAGAACACTGACTGTTCTTGCTGAAGACCTGAGTTCAAATCCCAGCACCCACATGGCAGCTAACTATCTGTAACTCCAGTTCTAGGGGATCTGACACCCTCTTCTGACCTCCACGGACGTTGCACGACATGGGTGCACTTCCATACATGCAGGCAATACACACATACACATAAAATAAAAATAAAATATTTTTTAAAAAAGATTTTTAAACTTTTAAACTACTAGTATAATTTCTAAGACCTTGCCCAGCCTCCCTAAAAAGACTTAAAATAATGAGTTTGTAAAGAAATGAAAGATCAATATATTTGTTAAAGGAAGTCTTAATTATGTTTTTTGTTTATTTTTAGAGTCTGGGTCTCAATACATTGCCCTGGGTAGTCTCAGATTCTTAGGCCCAAGATATCTCCTACCTTGACCCCAACAGTTGCTGGAGCTACAAAACCTCTTGGGATGGTGAACCCCCAACACCATTCAGGCACTTTTTAAATCAAAAGTCACGGTGGAAAATGTAGTAGACGTATACAGAAAGAAATGGTAATTACACATCACTTTGTGTTCTTACTATTTAAATTCTTTAATAGATAATGGACAAGGTCAAATGATATGTTGTGGCATTTGTAAAATGCATTTGTGGAAAATGTGTGGCAATTGGAAAAGAGAGATAGATGGATAGTGTTCAGTATTATACTATACAGAAATAAAATGAATCTCACAATTACATATTTAAAACTAGCCATATCAGTGATCACATTAAATACAGATGGTAAAATTGTAACAATTAAAATATCAAAGAATGTATGAAAATTTATTAAAAACAAAGCCAGCTGTGCTTACAAAAACACAATTTCAATGTGAAGACACAATAGTTAAAAGTAAACACGTAGATACTGTGATGATTTATCTTCATCACTTGACTGGACTCAGAACCACTTGGGAGAACTACCTCAGATGTGCCTGTGAGGGTGTTCCCAGAGAGGTTTAACTGAGGAAGGAAAACCCACCTGAATGTGGAGGAGGGGACACCATCCCCTGGGCTAAGTATCCAAATGGAATAGAAAGGAAGAAAGGAGAAAGTGTGCTGAGCACCTGCATTCATCTCCTTCTGCTTCTGGACTGCGGATACAGTGTGACCAGCTGTCTCACACTCCTGTGGCCACCAGCACAGTTGAAGGGCACTCTTTAACACCCTGATGGACGGCACCCTCAGACTTAACCCTTCCTCCCTTAAGTTGCTTATTGTCAGATATTTTGTCACAACAATAGGGAAAGTAACTAATGCAGATAGGAGGCACCTTACAAATGCTAATCAAAGGGAACCTAGGTTGGCTATGTTTATACAAGCCCTGGTAGATTTCAGAGCAATAACCAGCAGGAGGTCATTTCATTATGAGATTGTTACTATTATTGATTGAAACAAATAGTGATCGATAATTTATTAAAATGACCTAATCTTGTTTCATTTTATATAATAATGAAATTTTAAAAGCAAATGATAGATATGTTTACAGTTATATTTAAAACTGTCAGTCCATCTTGGAAATAATTTATAGAACCATTGATTGTCTGGAACACAGCAAGAACATAGGCAATCTGAACCATCTTAGCCAACTTGACCTAACTGATATTTTAGACTACTTCACCCACTAAGAGCTCAATTCATATTCTTAAAATATTCCTGAAACATTTGCAAAGATATATCATATTTTGAGCCATAAAAAGATATGCCACAGTTTGTCTTACCATAGTTCATATGTTTCAAATCATACAATTATTTCTCTACTAAAATTGAATTAAATTAGAATTCATTCTTCCACCAAATATTTAGAAGACAGAAAAACAACCCATGGATTAAAGATGAAATAAAAAAATTAAAAATGTGCGTGGAGACCTAGTGATTGCTGTTCAAGCATGAGGACCTGCGTTTGGACCCCTAGTACCCCAATAAAAACCAGGCCTGGTAGCATGTATCTGTAACTTCAGTACCTGGAGTGCAGAGACAGACAGATCTTGGCAGTTTGCTAGTCAGTCAGTTTAGGCCACATGGGGAGATCAAAGTTCAGTGAGAGAACCTGTCTCCAAAAGCAAGGTGGAGAGTGATTGAGGAAGATATACAACACTGACCTGCGGCTTCCACAGTGCATGCACAGGTGAATGCACCCACATATATGTCCTCACAAAAGAAAAACGAAGAAAACGGAAGCAATGTATATTGAACTGAACAGCAACAGGGTAAGGATTTAAAGCAACATTGTTATATAACTCAAATTCATTCTTTTATGATTTTAAAATAAAAATTCAGAGCTGAAAAACCCAGTAGAAATTGAGTAGCCTATCATGTCACTATATAATATATAATATATAACTATATAATATCTGAGGCCCAATTAGCTGTCTACCTTAGGATCAAAAGAATAACCAGTAGCAAGGGTAGAAGCAGGTCACATAATATCCACACCCAAACTAGGAGACATCATGCCGTGTACTCAGCTTGATGTATTATGTGTGCTGGCATAATGGATTTCCTAAATAGCCCTAACAAGCCTTTGCCTTGGATTGACAGATTAGTTGAGAAAAGACACAAGGATCACAGCAGGCTTGGATGAAAATTGATAGCAGCCACCATCTAAATCTGATAGTGACTCAGTGTGAGGTCGGAGAGGGTGAGTAATAAACAATTATGTAGGTAAAGACAGATACATCCAAGCAGAAGCATAGATATATATTGCTGTGGTGATTATTAATAGTTATCAACAATTCTAAGACTCACTGGTCTTAGTAAATTGATGGTATGCTGCTTTCCTAACTAGCATTTCTTTGTCTTAGTTGTATCAGTCATTTTATTAAATTATTCCCATAAAATGTGTAAGCCATTTTTGGAAGTGCAACAATTTAAGTTTCTTCTTATTAATTTATGATTTAATATAGGAACATAATAATAGCCACAAAAAATAGCAAATACTCATAGTGGTTAAAGATATGCCTGGCATGCAGTACTTTATATATTTGCTTTCCTTTAAATGTTTTAGGTATTTCTAAGAAATTATATATTTTAACCCTTGTAATTGTCATATAACCCCGTGTTTGGTGTTATCATTAGTCCGAATTTATATATGTAAATTATGGTTGAATACATTAAATTGTAGAGCAAAAAATTTGAAGATTTGAAGATAATACTATAAGTACTTTTTAAAAACTAAGATTAGTTTTAGAACTGTAAAATTAGCCAAAAAAAAAAAAAAAAATCTTATCATTTGAGCCAAAGTGGAAGGACTGCATTCCAAACCAGGCTTTCTGCTGAGATTGGCAGATTTTTAGTGCTCTGTTAGTTTCTGTTTAATGAGCAATTTTCCTTAAGCACACATATAACACTGTGGCACCAAGGATAAAGATTTTAGTCAGTTTCTTTATCAACTGTGATAATTCTGACTCTTCCTACTTGTACCATAGCACTTTGAAATTAGTCTTAAAAAGATACCACTTAAGAAATTAACAATATAAACTTTTAAAAATTACGTTGCATGAAGGGGAGTAAAATCAATAATCTACCCAATAAAGCACAATAGAAGCATTCATTAGGATCTTGCCATGAAAACACTGATTAATAATCAAAGCTCATCCCACTGATTGGAGAGTTCTTCAGTAAGGTGACTTCAAGGCATCGTGTATGGATAGTACCATTCATCCTTAAGCAGGGATTTCACCATTTCATTTCAAAGTGAAGATGCTTTGTTGTGAGTGTCTTCTGAGAGGGATCACTCCTGGAAAAAACAAAAGAAAGATCAGATTATGTTCTGGTTATTAACAAGGGCTCGTTTATGGCACAGTTTTCTTTCTTTTCCTTGTTTACTGCAATAAATTTTATCAGTTCTTCAAAACTCAGCTGGATCACTTCATCCCATTCAGTCTTTTAGTTTGATCTCCTTGTCCTCCAACTATTCACAGCACTGAGGTCTACGCCCCACACCAGACCTCGGTGGTACCTTGTTGGTGCTGTTGGTGATTAATTCCAAGTGTGGAGTATCACCACCCCCAGATGGAGCATTATTCTCAAGTTTCTCCACCTCCACAGCACAGACAACAAGCCACAGGTAAGAGACTCCCAAGAGCGCTGAGTTCCCTTGTGCATATTCATCTGGAGGTGGGCATAGCACTAACTCATGTAAGGAATCAGTAACTGAAGAATACCCCTGTCCCCGGAAATCTTTGTCTAGAAAGTTATATGGAGGAAGAGTCACTTTGATTTACGGGGTAGCTATTGGTAGGTCGCCCATGCCCCACTGGATAACCTTCCACATATGTGCATATGGGCAACACTAAGTGGATTTAGTACGTTACAAAAAGAGACATGAGGTTGCTAGTGAGATGGGAGGTATATATGATAAGGATTGTTAAAGCTGAACAATAGTGTGTATGTGTTGTGTTTTTTCTTTATTCTTTATTCTCTTTATTCTTTTGTCATCAATTTAATTTGCTTCTATATCTTGGTTACTAAGAATAATGTTCATTTGTTTTTGTTTTTTCTAATTTTATGTGTGTGTTTGCCTACGTGCATGTAAGTGCATCATATGCTGCAATGCCCATGGACCAGGAGAAGGAGTCAGATGCCCTAGAATTGGACTTACAGATAGTTGTTGATCACTATGTGAGTGCTGGGAACTGAGCCTGGGCTCTCTTGCAAGAGCTGCTAGTGCTCTTAACCACTGAGCCATCTCTCCAGCTCTGGGAAAATGTTGTAATGAAGATCCAGGACATAAATTTTCTTTTGAATCTATATGAGTAGTGCTGGGCTTGCTGGATTTATAATAGTGCTATTTAAAAATTTTTGAGGACTATCCATAGCTTTTCCCAGAATGGTTGTACATATCATTTCCCACAAGTAGTAAAGAAAGTTTTCTTTTTCCAACATCTTTTTCAGTAATTGTTAATTTGTCTGATAGCTGCATTCTAAGAAGCTTGATAGCTGCTTTTGAGTTGCATTATCTTGATGATCAGTAGTAGTTTCTATTTCTCATTACCTGTTGTCTCTTACAGTTCTTTACCTCTTACCCTATCAGATTATTTTTTTGGTGATTTTGTTTTCTTATTTTTGCTATAGAGTAGTAACAGTCTTGTATATACTTTGAGTGCTAACACCTTACCAGATAGAACTTTGAAAATAGTTCCTTATTCTGTAGATCATGATTTTCCCATTGTTTCTTCTAATGTGGGAAGTTTTCATTTGATGCAATTCCACTTCTGTTTTGACCTGTAGCCTGCACTTTTGGTATCACATCTGAAATAATCCTTGTCCAGACTAATGTTTAAAAGCTTATTGCCCTATATTTTCTATTAGTTTTGTGGCTTTACCTGTTGATGTTTAGGCCTTTAATCCATTTTTATTTCATTATTTATATAATTACACATTATGCTAGGGGAATGAATCCAAATACAGGAAGACAAATACTGAATAATGTTACTTATATATGTGTGGTGGTTTGAATGAAAAATGTCCCCCATAGGCTCCAAGTGTTTGGACATTTTGTCCCCAGATGATGGTGCTGTTTTGGGAGGTTTTAGAAGGTGTGGCTATCCTGGAGGATCACATCATTGGGGGTGGGCTTAGAGAGTTCTTAAGCCTTGCCGGATCTCCAGTTGCTCTCTTGCTTCCTGTGCCTGCATGATGATGTGAGAGCTTAGCTTCTGCTGCCACTACTCCAGCCATCTCCAGCCACTATGCCTCCTGCCATGACAGGCTGTAATTCCCCTGGAGCCATAAGCTCAAATGAACTCTTCCTTCTATAAATTGCTTGGGTCAGTGTTTCTATCACAGCAACAGAAAAGCTGACTAATACAATGTGGAATCTCAAATAGACTCAGGCCAGCCAGATGACTCAGAGAAAAGGACTCACTGAAAGGCCGACAACCTCAGTTCAATCCCTGGAACCGGCATGATAGGAGAGAACCGACTGCTCCAGGTTTTCTTCTGACCTACACAGGTGTGTCCACATACATATCTACATACATACATGCACAAAATAAAAAAAATAGTTAAACTCAGCAGCAGAATAGAAAATGATCGTTTGTAGGGACTAGAAAGAGGGAGAAGGGAGATGGTGATCAAGAGTTACAAGGTTTTGCTCATACAGCATAAGTGGACTGTGGATATGAAATGATTACTGATGTAACATACAGCACAGAGTCTTCAAGGATCTCAAAATGTTTATATAAATGCTCATCTAATTTATTTCTTCAAAATACACATGAATTCTCAAATAATGCCAGAATAGTGGTTTTAAAATGACAATGATAGCTTGTTCTAATGTGCCTTCACCATTTGTGTTAGAATCATTAGAAATGACTAATGTACTCATGAAAATATCAATGTTCTCCAAAATAACCAAATGGTGGATCTTTTCTTCCATGTTCCTTATATTGAATTATAACTGCCTTAACAAAACTATGTGTTCAAAGTGGGAGTGGTGGTGCATGCCTTTAAGCCCAGCATTCAAGAAACAGAGGTAGGCAGATGGCTGTGAGATTGAGGCCAGTCTGGTCTACATAGTGAGTTTCAGGACAGCTGGAGTTACATAGTGAGAACCAGTCTCATAAAACAACAGCCACCACCCCCCCAAAAAAACTGTCTTTCTAATTACTTGGAATTAATGGATTAGCTAATAATTACAACTAAGGGCATGAATCTTGGAGTTAGTAAATATAGTCTTTTGGAAGGATATTTTCCACTGCACGTTCAGTTAGATATAAAATTCCTTAGATCTGAGGATTACACTATTGAAGATACAAACCTTTTCTGTCTTCCTTGGGTACGAAGTGATGCCCACACCTTGCTTTATTTGCTACTACCTTCTGAACCACTTCCTATCAATTATAGTCATTGAAATGCTGACTTTGAATGACAGCTGAACTCCATCCATATAAGTACTACATGTACTTCAAAGTAGAAATAAAACTCTACTCTTCAGATTTCATTTATCTTTTTTTCCAAGAACATATCAGTGATTTCTTTCTGTATCCCGTTATAGGAATGGTATCACAGAATAGAATATAAGCTGACAGTTCACAGATTTATTGTATTTGATACATTCACACTTTAAAGAGTAATGTTCTGCAGTCAAATGAATCCACAGAGATTAAATCTTCTTAAAAGGAATCAGTCCTCTCAGAGTGGGATTTTCTCACCAGTGTGGCTTGATCAAGCCATAATTGGGTGTGGGCTTTCAGAGATTGTAACACTTTTTATTTGTTCATCTATTTGAAGTAGAGTTATTTTATTTTGAGTCTTAATATCTTCAAATATTGATTTTTCTGTCTAATCATTACAATTGAATGCATTCACATTAGTGCATTGCAATGAAAGTATCAACACCAATAGAAAATTACATTTTGGAAATGGTATTTTACTCATGTATTTGAAAAATCAGTGTGTGCCGAAATTAAAAAGTCCAATTTTCATGACTATTAGCTCCAAGTGCTATAATTGAGATGCCAAGCAGACTCATGGATGGCTGGCTTGAGGGTGGGCAGTGAGCACCCATCTGCCTACCTGTCATCTCTCAGTTTTGATTATGTGTAATACCTCAGCCTTGTCAGTAGCAAATCATGAACTTCCTTACAGGGATTCCAGTGAGGGCTGAATGTTTGACTGTATATGTTCCACCCTTGTTTAACCCTGAGCACCTTACTTTATGTTTATGTCTACATTAGATTCCCTCTTCCTCGAAAGAAAGGAGTTTATCAAATAAGACATAATAAATGCTAGTGAACTTAATTGTTTTCCCAAAGATACTTTGATAACCAAAACACAAATCTAGCTAGACTGGACTCCCAATTGTTCAACCAATATTAATGAGTGTTCTAATACACACTTGGGTTTTATCAGCTTACAAAAGAGTGAGTGCTCCAGTTATGGAAGAATAACAGTTGTACCAGGTCTTGTGTAAACACTGACTCTAGTCGTGATCACAATGCTTTTGGCTCCTGGTCTGGTAAAACCAGGTCCTTTGGCCATTTGGTGAGGTTGAAGAGTAAACAAATAGCAGCTGGTTTTAGCTTAAAGAGTTAGGCCTTGAACACAGGAGGTCGTATGCAGGTCTCTATTTCATTCCCATTTTCAGATCAGCAATTCTGCTTTCCTGTTTTCTGACAAATCAGAGAGTCATCATCTAAAAAGCAAAACTGGGCAAAGCATTTACTGACTCATGACTACCTCTGTGTAATAACTCTTGATCACTGCGTGTTCCAATTCATAGTCTGCAATCTCTTTACACTCATACCTGAGCAATGATTTAACAAAATCCCAAATTTACTATAGTCTCAAATGAAACAACTTTTACTACCTCACAGTTTTGCATCTTACCCATCCATTATAAGCAACATAGATAAGCAAAGGATCCTTAAAAGAATTTGACTACCTTCCTCACTGGACACAAGCTATACGCTAAGCTGTTCCTGATTGTAATGCAAGGAATATGAGATCAGATAGGAGACTAATACCTTCCATGTGATAGAACCATTTTCTTATCTACCTTCATTTAATTTACCTTTTTAAATATTCTCTTTTAATTAGTTAATTTCACAATGTGACACTCTCTAGAAAATCATGCTATCTTTGTTTTCTGAACTAAACAGCTTAATTCAAGCTCCTTAGTCTTTATAGCATACTTAGAATCAGATAGATCCTACTTTCAGAGTCACTTATATTTTTTAATTAGAAAGAATGAAATATTAAGTAGTAGCACATGAAAGGGCTTAATACTATGTGCATTTAAAATTGAAAAACTGTAAATTTATAAGCATAAAAATATTTGCATACTCATTCAATGAATTATTCAAAGAAAAACAAAGTATTTTGTGTAGATTTTAGTGTGTGAATTTTTTTCTTTGTTATGAAAACAATCCTGTTTAAGGACATGAGTCACATCTTTTAACAGCTGTGATAAATACCCTACGTGAGAACTGAAAATTATATGTCAGAGTCTCCCAAATTAAATACAAAAGAAAAAGCCTCCCAGGGTGCATTAGTAATTTTTAGAGATGTATTATCTCTAAGTTTATGCACCTTAAGAGCACTTGGTAAATTTACCTGCTGCACTAAGGTGTGCTTTGGTTTCCAGCAGAGATAAAGATAACTCATTATAACCTTTTAATATTTGAACACAAATGGCTATGGAGAAAATAATTTTCATCCTGGGTACAGTCAGTCATATCCCCAAGGTGTAACTGAACCTGACTTCGAGGCTCTGCACACAGCTCTTGATACAGCTGCTTGGTGTAAGACTAGTGCACTGCAAAGCAGATTGATCTTCTAAGTGCTCATTTTGCACAGACAGAAACCTATGTCTTGACCTCCATGCAATCCAACCTGCTGGCATGTGCTGATTTGACCTCTAGAAAGTTGATCATTTACGCTAATCATTTTTATCAACTTATGATTATGGCACCCAAGGCCCTGTGTTATCACTTTGCTTTAACACCGACTATCTTTATAATATAATATTGGTATCTACTTATTTTTCCAAAGTATCATTCAGTTGTTCTAAGAAAAGAACTCTTACACAGTGCAATGTAATTAGTACTATATTTCTGGGCAATATCTATTTCTTGCTCTGTTTGTGATAGATGCTCAGAGTTATTTTTATTGGGGTAGATCCTGCTGACAAAGCCCTCACATTAGGGTTATCACTGTCAAACTGAACTGGAAAATGGAAGCAACTCCTTTTTCAAAAGTGAAAAGACCCACAAACCAAAAATTTGCTTAGTATGAAACAATCATGATCACAGAAAAGAAAACCAATAAAACTACCTAAAAATGTGTTCTTGAGAAATAATCTGATTATAGTAAGCTTTTTGATTTCAAATAAGCAAACTATATTTTATCTTTAACAAGAAAAGAAAGTCAAATCAAACATTTATTGCATCAAATTGAACTTGTGAGCTAAGTAAATTAGCTCCATCATTAGGAAAGTGAAAATCACCGTTAATTTCTCAAGTGGCCCCACACGCATTAACCCTTGTACTAGCTCAAGAGATCTGCCATTCATAAAGTGCTTCTGTGGAGTCAGTAGAACTTCCTATTTAATTTTAAAGCATTTCTCCCCCTAGATCATTTGGTTAGAATTCCAAACTATTCCCAATGATTCAATTGCCTTTTCAGACTATTTTTATAAAGTATGCTTAAGAAAATTTATCCAAAACACCATTTTATATTCAGTACACTTAGAATATAGTCATACCAACCTTAAAACTTGTAGTAAGGATTAATAAAGCAGTGCACTGACTTAACATATAACAGGAATTCCATAAATACTAGATTTTGACATGCAATTCAGATGATTCTCTTTTTCAAATGTTTAAAATTTTCTGAAATAAAGTTGTGTTTCCTGTTGTTTCATGTCACGCCTTCTGACTTCCATGGCAGATTCTCCACATCCATATTTTTCTACAGATTTTTTTTTGCTTTGTTTCCAAAATAACATTCCTGAAATGAACAACCACATATAAATATCACACCCATGATGATTATCATCAAAAACCAATAGTAGCTGTTAATAATTTTTCTTTTGTTTTATATTTTTGAATTTTTGCCTTTTCTACTTTGCTACTGACATGCCTGATAAATTGCTTGCAATGATTTTCGAATACGTTAAATTTATTCAGAACATGCCACTGTGCATTTATAATTATTCAGATTAAATGTCTTTAAATAGTGGCATTACTGATTTATTTACTTGAGGTATTGTTCTCATAACTAGACAAATAATTTGTCTTCATCCTCAACTTTCCTATGATTTAACAACTTTAGGTTACTATTGCATAACAGATCAGAATTTTAAAAACAGCAAATGATTAGTTTCTCTTATTTCACTTGTAGAAGTCAATATGTAGCTTTGATTTTACCTGAACGGACCAATGAAGAGCAGGGGTTTTTTTTTGTTTTTTTTTTTACATATTTACTGTATTTTTCTTCTTAAATTAGTTCCATTTACATAATTATGATTATTGTTGCATCCTGCCAAAAATGCATTGACTAAAATTAGCACTAATACTGAGTTTTACTTATTTATGCAAATTTTTCAAAATTACTTTGAGGAGTCAGAGATTTACATTGGATGTTATTGCTAATCAGTACCTCCACATTCTAAAACATGCATGAAATAATGTCCCATTTAGAATTTTTAGTTTCAATAGTTATCAACAAGAGAGGAAATTATTTAACACCTCTCTTAGTATTACTGAATTTGGAAGGAATATTGACTTTAAGTAAGTGGAGGTGAGAAGACAGTGCATTCCAACAAAATGGAACAGTGCAATAAAATGGAACAGCGCAATGAAGACAGGAACTAGAAGCCATCACCTGACATGGAGGATGCACATGCTGGGATGAGGCAGGATGGGGCCTCATGATGGAAGCTGTTCTAGGGCCACCATGACACTGAGACAAACAAAATATAAGTACCACTAGAGCAAGAATGTGTCCCTAAATAATCCTGATAGGAAGCGAAGAAGATCAGCCTCAGTTGATGGTATAGAAGAACAGAAAGGAGTGGAAAATACAACAAAATTGTAAGGATTTCCTTGGTGGAAACGAATTAACTAGTAGAGGCAGGCAGGGACATCAGGAGCGGAGGGTATGGAGTAACAACAATGTCATCTTGAGTGACCTTTCTTCATGCACAGCAACCCTCCAACACAGCCCTCTGCCAGCTCTTTTCTCCAACTGTTAACAAGAGTTCTGAAAACTAACCCGCTGTTGAATTTATGAATAGCTGCTGTTCCTTGTAGAGACTATTGTCTCCTACTGCTGGCTGTTTTGCCATAACTTCAGTGTAAAATATTTAAATGCTGTGTTACCACTCAAATAGAAGCAAAAGCACAGGGACTTTTATCTTGGAAATGAGGTCATCTAGTACAATTCTGTGGTTCACTTGAGGTAAGCATACTCTCCCCTTTACTTTTTAAACAAAGGTTCCCAATTATTTCTGACCAGCTCTGGTTGCCCAAACTTGGTTTAAAATTGAAACTATGTTTCAAAGTAGAGAAGCCTCTTGCTTCTCATGCAGCTACAGTGAGGAGTACAGTGAAATCTGGAAATACCTTGTTATTCATCCGCACTGTCCTGTTTTGCTCATGGGCTATCCATGACAAAGAAATGACTGCATTGATTTTGCAGTCTTTTGTGCTACCAACTACTTTAGTCTTATTTTACCCTAGCCTCAGTCACCTTGGTGACCATGTTCTCTTCTGAAATTTTTAAAAAGTTTTTCCTTCCAGCTTATGAACCCCAAGTACCTTAATGAGTGACCCTGTAGTGTAGGTTGTAGTAAAACAAAACTGAGTGCTAGAGACATAACAGCAGTAATCCTATTAAGTACAGCCAGTATCAGAGATACCAGGTAAAGCCAATTCAGTGAGATGGAGAAAAAATCCAGTTTATCCATGGATACTGAGCAAACCTCATCACTGCAGACTTAATATGGATCTTTCATTGGGGACAGAGCACCCTGCTTATAATGTTACTTGTCAATGGCAAACCAGTTTTCTTCTCACCTGTTTATTGCTGCTTATCCAAGACTCTTTACCAGTAACAAATGTTATAAATAGTGACTGCTCCAGAATGTAACTATATAGAAATCAATCTCCCCTTTCAATAGGTAGGCCTTGAGATTTGAAGACAAATTTTCATATCGAAATATTTCCTACACTTACTTCAATAATTACAAACCAGATTTTCATTTCTTCATTCATAAATAAGCATGAATTTTTTCAGCTTTTTAATTTAGATATTTTGTCTGTTATTAGTACTATAATATATAAATCTATGTATTCTGACCCTTACCCTTTAACTATTGGCCCTATCTTGCCTCTCATTATGCCCTCCTTATACACACATGCATACATGTGCTACAATCTAGCACTTCACCAAATGGTCAGGAAGCCAGATTATGTCTAACCCTAGACATACAGCACTGTGATCAAGATTGGTTTATAACAAAGCTCTAATTGTTATTGGTAAGAAAACTTTATGTCATAAATATAAAGTGTGCTGGATAGCT
Organism: Nannospalax galili; assembly: GCF_000622305.1. Lineage (NCBI taxonomy): Eukaryota > Metazoa > Chordata > Mammalia > Rodentia > Spalacidae > Nannospalax > Nannospalax galili. The sequence continues at coordinate 262,367 of NW_008360326.1, forward strand.
TCAGTGTTAACTTGACACACCTGGGTTGAGGGAATCTCAGTTGGGGAACTGCCTCCATTGAGCTGGCTTGTGGCCATGTCTGTGGGGTATCTTCTTGATTGTTGTATGATGTGGGAGGGCCCAGCCCACTGTGGGTGGTGCCACCCCTGGGCAGGTGGGCCTGTGTTGCATACGAAAGCAGGCTGAGCAGGGGCCAGGGGAGCAAGCCAGTAAGCAGCATTCCTCCATGGCCTATACTCCTGGGCTCCCTGATGAAATCTGACCCAGGAGATATAAGATAAAATAAACTCTTTCCTCCCCCTAGTTTGTAGTGGTCAGAGTGTTTTGTTACAGCAATAGAGAAACAAACTAGGATATAAGGTGATAATGTGACATGGAAAATGAGGATTCTCCTCGTCTCCAAAACTCCAGGTTGTAATAGCTCCTGGTAAGTCCTGGTTATAAAAGTCATATGTACGCTAGGGCTTGTAAAACTAGAGCCAGAAATCCATTAGAGATAATCAGATATAGAATACTGATTTAGTTGTTCAGAACATTACATGAGGGAGAGTTCAATTTGCTGACTAAGGTCACACAAAGACCTTATCAAGCCAAGGCCAAGAATCCTAGTCTTTTGACTTCTAGCCTAATGTTCTTTCCTGTCACAAAGTTTATTGTATTGCCACAAAGCTCAAGTTATTAACAGTAACAAAAACAATTTAAGGATATGCTCTCTTATTAAAAATAAACCTAAATTACAATATCGAACATATGACTGAAACACAGATCTCCCAAGTGGAGTGAGTACAAGTCTCGAATCAGTCCCCTTTTTAAGAGATGTCTGCTCATGGCTTAAGATGCTTGGGAGTCTCAAACCGGTGTTACTCTGTTTCTAAAAAAACTTGAAGAATATAGACTATGCCTGTGGATCCTTCTAAAAGTGATCTAAGCAGCAGGAGGTTGTTAATTCATACACACACAAAATGTGTGCCAGGGACAGGAAGGCCTAGTTGTCCTCTAGGGTTCTGTGAGGAGTCACAGCTCTGACATCCGGATTGCACTGTTTTCAGACATCACTCACAGGCACAGATTGGAGAAAACTGGCTAGTCCCTGCCTCTGTTTCTTTATGGCACAAGGAAGAAATTTTCTTCAGTCATCCTCTCTAGTGGATTATAGCACATTAGTCAGAATTATATCACATGTCCTCACAGAAACCAACCACTGTCAAGAAAAATGAAAATTCCTACAACTGGTCAGACACATCAGCATTCAGTTCCCCTGAAGCACAAAGCCTCCAAGTATCGGGTCAAAATCAGAGTTCAATCGGCGAAAAGAAACTAGGAAGCATTTAGGAAAGGATAGTAGGTTACTCGTATAATTAGAGCATAGATCTTAACTATTTGACACTTTAAAAAACCGATATTTAGAATGCAAGACACCAGAACTCAGGATTCATCAGCATCTGACATGTTGCTCATGCTTGCCGAGAACACGGAAGCATCTGCTGTATTCAATAGCATGGCACCTGGGAAAATGTGTTTCTATGCAAGTATGATTGATACAGCACAGTTGGAGGAATCATTATTCTGCTCACAGAAGCGGGAATCCTAGCCAATGTTAAAGAGCCAGACTTTTAACTCAAGCAGCAATGTGAGATTTGATTCACTCACTCCCTTCCCCTTCCCTGACATCCTCCAGCTGTACATGAAAAGGAAGGCAGACAACCGTACTTCACAGTTCCTCAGAGTCTCACCAGGTCACATGTCGAGGGTGGTGATTTCAATTCTACAAATGAGGTAAACAGAGGCAAAAGCAGACGCTGTGTCTTCAAAACACATTGAGGAGATTAACTTGGCTCTAGCTGACTTCCTGACACGTGTTGCCCAAACTGAACTTTTTCGATTTTGTTTCTAACGAAGTCTGCTTTTTGCATTCCTTCTTCTAAAGCCCCTGCATTGTGCTGCACAAACCTTTTTGATGGACATATTACCTTCATATCCTCCTGAATCAAGGCTTCTTTTGAGAGCGTGTCCAGGGTAATCAGTCCTTTCACTCGAGTAACACTTCAATGAAGTGGAGGAAGAATATGAAAAGACAGAGTTGGGCTTAGATTCTGAAGAGTTTCTGAACATTAGGCTGTGTTATTTTGATTCTGCATTTGTGAACTGGGAAAACCAGAGGAGATGCTTACAGAGCAGTGAAAGGGAGTCGGGGTGTGGTGCAGAATATGTGAGACAGAAGAGTGGAAGGGAGACGGGCCTGCCAGGGGCCAGTAAAATACACAGAATAAAGCCCAAACCAAGAAGATTACTGTAGCAGAATTGTTACAAAAAATGCCGGCAGGAATGAGCAGAGGGCTGTACGCAGCATGGCCGAGCAGCTGGAAGCAGAAGTGACTGACTGTGATAGACGACGAGAATTTTACGGAATGAGTTTCAGAATCCGTTGTTAAGCAGGAATCTCCAACTACACCTAGGGCCCTCTCTTCAAAGCCACACATCTCAGTGCATCTTTTCAGTGCCTTCTCCAGGGCCAGAAAATCATACACAGGATGGAAGCCCGCATGGTGTTCTGCATGTTTGATTTGGCCAATACCTGACATTGTTTTTAAGACCTTGGAGTGAACCAGCTCCTACCACACTTTCCAGGCTCCTGTCTCACCTCATTCCACTGTCCTGAGCCTAAATCCCTCTGACAACCCACAGTGATTCTTCAGGTTCTTCCTCACCTGCTCTTTCCTTAGGTCTCCACTTGTCTATAGGCAACATGAACTGATATTTTTTTCTACTGCTAGATTTACCTGTCTACCCCTGCTCATTCTTAGGACTTAAGTAGTTACTTCTTTCTGGAACTTTCTTGAGCTAGCCAGTTCCTCATGGCTGTGAAGAAATACCTGAGATTGTGAAGAGGAAAGATCCACTTTGGCTCATGATTTCAGTGACTCCTGTAAATAATTGCTTGACTCCATTGCTTTTGTGTCTGTGGCAAAGAATAGCATGCTAGGGGGCATTCTGTGGAGTAAATAGCTTGCCTCGTGGCTTCCAGGAACAAAATAGAGAAAAGGACTGGGGTCTCAATATGCTTCCCTAGAGTAAACCCCCAATGACCTAACTTCCTTTGACTAGGACCCTCCTGGACAGGTTCCTCCACCTCTCAGTAGTACCACAGACTACTAACCAAACCTTTGACTCGTGGGCCTTTGAGATGCATTCAGATGCAATCCTTTCATTGCCACGTGTGTTAGGAAATTCCACACTGCTCCTGTGCCACATTAGCTTTCGCACAACATGCCTCACACAAGCTAATTGCCCTTGTCTGTCTACATTTCTTTCTTGTTCACCATGCTATAACCAGCTCCTAGTATATAGCCTGCTCAATAAACATTGCTAAATTAATACGTGTATTGATAAAGAATAATAATTTAAAGTGTATTGCTTGGCAGCCTTATAAATATTTACACAGAAGTCATCTCTGAAAATCGTATAAGCCCACTGATGTGTTCTTAATATACTATCTGTTCATTTTAATACAATGACAGCAAGCAGTCTTTTATCTCCTTTGCGTTCTTGGCTTTGCTGGCAAAAGAAAATATATTCCTTACCGGGAGAAAGGGACCAATAACATAATGGTTATCAGGGGAAAAAAAATAGAGTACCTCAATCTCCAAAAGGCTTGTATGATGTGAACATGAGACGAGCTTCAGCCTGGGGTTCATGAAGCAATGGCTGAAGATGGTAGGAGCCCAATAAAAAGGAGAGGTTTGTGAAATTCAGGAGTACATTTGACTTTCTATGAGTGAATATGCATTTTGACCCCCGTTTACTAGGCTCTGACCACATTCACTTATCGCTCAAATTGCTTTCATTTACCTAAAGTCACTACATAGTAAAAAAAATATGAATGGCATGAATCGTAATATGTATCTTAATCATTATACAATGCTGATTTTTTTATGTACAAAGCACTAACATAGATTCCAATAATAAATTATCGGGGGCATAATTTCCATTGTTTATGACTCTAATTAGCAATTGAACTAGAATATCATTAGAAATAAAATAAATATTTTAAAGGCACTCTCTTTATACTTGTGTAAGTAATTTTTTATTAATGAGAAAAGTTAAAAATGGTTTATATTCATTAACAGGTAAATAGACAAGTGGCCCCATTTATCATCCAAGTTAAACTTATATTTTCTTCAGATAACCTGAGGCACCCCTAACCTAAATTAGCTGCTTTTGTCTGTGTTTCTACAATATTTTGTGCATATATTTTTATTAGTAATAGTAGTATTTTTGCCTTCCTACTTTACTGATAGCTATTAAGTACTACCTATACTTTTAAATGTGATACATTTTTCTCCTATTTTGTTGTCTAAAAACATCGAAAGAACTGATAGCCGTGACTATTGAAGAAACTGATTAGCTGACCTTTAGGAACAAACAAATGCCTTGATTATCTAGAATAAAGAAGACATAGCTTCAAGGTACATGAAATCAAAGAAAACTATATTTCTCAGTGATAAGTTGTATTTTATTATGATGTTCTATGTGATGTTTTAAATTTTTAAAACTTGGTTTTGTTCTCAGCCCTACAATAAGTGAATGAATGACTTATTGAATATTTCAAATATAATTAAACCTTCTCAGTCATCTACCACCAGAAATTTACTATCAGTTATATATATGCTAAAAATACTCATTAAGAATTACTTTTCTAAGGAAAAAGATGGGTTGCTCTAAGCCAGCCCCCCCCCCCCCGGACCTTACAATCAGCTTAAGAGCCACCACCAGAACACTTCATGATGACAAGCAGTGACCTCTGTGGGGTCAAGCCCAGGGCCCTACTTTTGTTTTAAACTTAAACATAGAGGATCTGTACTGATATAACTGATGTAATAATTCAGCTTTTCCCTGATAACCCAAAATCTGTGGGGCCTTCTTTGGGGTACTCAAATACAAAGTTCTTTTAAAAAATATTAGTTCTTTGAGAATTTCATATAGTATGTTTGATCATATTCATCCCACCTCCCCAGCTCCCCCCAAATCCATATCCTCCCCATCACCATTGTGTCCTCCTTTGAGAAAAACACTGAGTTCAATTTGTGCTGCTCATATACTCTTAGGCCTATGGCCATCCATTTGAGCATGGTTGACTTACCAGGAACCAGACTCTTAAAGAGATCTGACTTTTCCTCTCCCAGCAGCATTAAATTGACAATAGCTCTTCAGCTAGGGGTGTGATATCTTGGGGTGGGACATCTTCGGATGGGTTATCTTGTTCTTCACCCCTCTCTATACTGAGGGTTGTCTGACTTGAACCCAAGCAGATTTTGTGCATGCTATCACAACTGCTGTGAGTTCAAATGTGTACCCACCCCGTTATGTCCAGAAAACACTGTTTCCTTGTAGTCATCCATCACCTCTAGCTGTTTCAGTTTTTTCCTGCTCACTTCCAAAATGATCCCTGAGCCTTAGGAGGGAATGGAGTTATATAGGCATCCCATTTATGGCTGAGCATTCCACAGTCTCTTATTCTTTCTGTCTTGACCAACTGTGGCTCTTTGTGCTAATACTCATCTTCTAAAAGAAGATTCTCTGATGAAGATTGAGAAAAGCACTAATACAACATTAAGCATTAGTAGTTAGTTTAATACTATTCTCCTTTAACAGAATATTCATAGTAGGTTCACCCTGATTGCCTGTGACCTGTCTAGCCACAGGTTCTTGGCCCCAGTAGTATTATCAGCTATGGGTTTCATCTTATGTCAGGCCTGAAATCCATCAGAAGTCGGTTCCTTACTCCCATGGCGTTTGTAACACTATTGTTCCAGTGGGCGTGTCTCACCAGGCTTTCTGCTATTGCAGCTCCCATGGTTCCCAGGGGCAATACTGATGATTGCTCTCCTCTGGTGGCATTCATAGCACCTTCCAACACTATGAACGCTTGCTCATAGGGATGCATCTTCCAGGTCAGTACCAGCTTGATATCTCTATGTTGTGTGTCTCAAGTATGTACTTCACAGTAGAGTCTGATGTTCTGGAGGGTAACCAAGAGCATTTGTAATAGCTTATGATGTTTGAGGATCTGTGAGTCCAAAAGAAGTCTGTATTATGCTAAACTGGAAAGTCTAAAAAAAGTGGATGTGTAGATGTGTGTGTGTGTGTGTGTGTGTGTGTGTGTGTTATAATGACTACCAAAGCTAAATCAGAATAAAATAAAGATTTCAATAGACCCATAGCATCCAATGATATAGAAGTAGTAATCAAAAATCTCTCAACTAAAATAAGCCCAGAGTCAGATGGATTCATTGCAGAATTCTACCAGACCTTCAAGGAAGGACTAGCACCAATACTCTTTAAATTATTCTGTAAATTAAAAAATGATAGAACACTTCGAAATTCTTATTACAAATCTAGTTTTGTCCTGATACCCAAGCCAGATAAAGATCCAACACAAAAAGAAAATTAAAGGACAATATCTCTGATAAACATGGATACAAAAATTCTCAGTAAAATACTTGCAAACTAGCTGGGCATGGTGGCACACGCCTATAGTCCCAGCACTTGGGAGGCAGAGGCAGGCAGATATATGTGAGTTCAAGGCCAGCCTGGTCTATATAATGAGTTCCAGGACAGCTGGGGCTACAGGGAGACCCTGTCTCAAAAAGCACCCCACCCCCAAAAAAAAGAAAGAAATGAAAAAATACTTGCAAACTAAAGTCAAGAACTCATGAAAAAGATTACTGACAGTGATCAAGTCTACTTCATCCCAGAAATACAGAGATGGCTCAGCACTCCTGAATCAGCAAAATTAATCCACCACATAGGTAGACTCAAGGACAGTATCCAAAGTGCTTTTCATCTTAAACTTACGTTGTACTGTGCTGTATATTCGCTGCTGCTGTTTCCTGGATGTTTGTGGACAGGTGCTTGTCCTGATAAGAAGATGGGTACTTTCTATGGTTTCTACCCTAATGTAAATCTGTTGTTCCTCTTGGACTCTCCCTTCTTTCTCTACCATGCTGAGCTTCAAATTGCTCTTAAGAGAGAGAGAGCTGGACACTCGTGTGCCATCTTACTGGGGAACACTTTCCTCATTTGTTTGTGAGATTTTTAAAAATACTGTCTTTTAAATATCCATACACTTAAGAAAGGAATGTATACCTACACAAAGGGATAGCCATATCAAGTAAAGATTATAATTATCCAGACCCAGGAAACGGTATGTGTTTTAACTTCTTGGATAAATAGAAAAATAAATAAACCATTGTTTGTTGAACTCCCATACCAGCCCAAATTAAATATATTATATCAAGGTTTGTTTCTTAGCCTGGAAAGTTAAATAGCAGGTGTAGTACTTAATGAACTGCAGCAACTTGGACTTATTGGTGTGGCAAATAGATTGTGATATTCATTTCCAATTAAAGTTCTTTTGCAAAGATCAATGAAGCACATTTTCACAAATTGAATCACACTAAACTAATAAACAAAATTCTCTCATCCTTGTTGATGGAAAATTATTTCCTTAGCATTTAAAATCCCATCATGCTATTAATTATAAGATGCAGGGGTAGGAAAGATCACATATTTATTTACTCATCTGTGTTTTACTTTCAATTTTATAAAGGAGGTAAAGAACATTAAATATTATGCAGAAGGCACATAAGAATAATTTTCTAGACTTGAATTTTTGGGGGACTTTGATTCATAAGCATTTTTTACTTCCTAAATAACATGCTTGTCCTAATGACTAAAGGTCTGATCTTTAGTAAATTATAAAAGAATCTGTTATAGAGTAACCTTTAATTAATGAATTCACAGTGTAAATTTGCATTAAAAACAATGAGGTTTGTTGAAAACAGGAAAATAGCCTAGGATTTTGCCTCTAAAATCATTGAGCTGCTTCAAAAAAATTAAAATGCTAATTTAGCCACCTTAAATGCCACTACTTTCCTCAAAGAATTCATAAATGTTATGATATTCATTTTCAAGAGCCTCATAAACTTTCACCTCACCTTGATATTTCTTTCGAAGTACACTTTTGAGGAATTTGTTATACATTTGTGTAGCTTTCATCTAAAGTTTTTAAAACCAGAAATGTCAGCTCAGAAACAAATGGTAAGGTCCTTAGGAGACCCTCTGTTTTTAGACAACGAAAGGAACTATTTGGTAGAAATGTACAATCAAGATCTCCTTTTCAAGATAATTCTAGATCTTAAGAATCTTTTCCACACCATACTTAACTACCTCAGAAAAGGTTGTCCACCAGCTCATGAGATGATCTGTCTTTTGTGATCATTTCTAGAATGTTAAAAACACCTATCAGCCAGGTGTGGTGGTGCATGCCTTTAATCCCAGAACTCGGGAGGCAGAGGCAAGCAGATCTCTGTGAGTTCATGGCCAGCCTGGTCTGCATAGTGAGTTCCAGGCCAGCTGGGGCTACTGGGAGACCCTGTATCAAAAAGACCAAAAAAAAAAACAAAACAAAACAAAACAAAACAAATAACATCTATCAAACAGTACTACCAATCCAAATGACACTGCAACGATTTCCTAAGCCACATCTGCCTGGTCTCTGTAAAGAACTCAGCATGTGAAAGAGGATAAAGAAAGTAGTTTTTATTGACACAGACACACATGAATCAGTGGACTAGAGTAGAAGAAGCAAGTATCAACTCATGCAAGTATCATGTACCTAAAGCTAATTTTTGATAAAAAATGGCAAAAGTACATTGGAGAAAAGACAGGTTCTTCAACAAATTGTACAGAAGAAACAGAATATCAATATGTTGAAGAAAGAAACTAGATCCCTATGGCTCATCTGAACTAAAAGCAATATAAATGGATAAAGGCCTTAATGTAAGATCTGAAAAATTGAAAGCGGTAAAGGAAATAAATAGGAAAAGCGCTTCAACATACAGGCCTACACAATTACTTTCTAAATAGGACTGTAGTTGCTCAGGAAATAATATGAGCAATTGAAAAATGAGACTTAATGATGTAAAAAGTTTTGTACAGCAAAGGAAAAAGCTGAGTAAAGAGAATCAAACAGAATGATAGAAAATCTTTACAAGCTGTACATACGCCAGAAGATTGATATGTAGCATATACAAAGAACTCAAAGTCTAAACAGTAAGAAATCAAACAATCCAATTAGTAAATGGGATAATGAAATAAGCAGGTAGTACTCAAAAGATGGACTGCAAATGGCAGTTAAACATGTGAAATAAAGTTCAACCTCACTAGCCATTAGAGAAATGCAAGTCAAAGCAACACAGAGGTTCCGTCTCATCCCATGACCAGTGTTAAGAATAAAAACAACGAATTTTGGTGAAGATGTGGACCAAAGGGGAAACTTTTTACACTTCTGGGAATGTAAACTAGTCCATCCACTATGGAACTCATTATGGAGGTTTGTCAAAAACGTAAAATTGGTTTTCCGTTATATCACTCCCGGGTATTAATCCAAAAAACTCCAAGTCAGCATATCACAGAGACACTTACACATCAGTGCTCTTTGTATCACTGTTGAGGATGGTTAAATTATGAAACCAAATTAAGTAAAAACAACAAAGCAATGGATATAGAAAATGTAGTTTATAGACACAATGGAATACTTTTCAACCATAAAGAAGAACAAAGTTACATCATTTGCATGAAAAAGGATAAAACTGAAGATCATATTAAGTGAATTAGGTTAATCTCAGATAAATGTGTTTTCTCTGATTTGTGGTTCATGGATTTTATATTTTTACAGATATAGATATAGATAAATTTAGAGTATGCGTGACCTGACCATAGGTTAAAACTGCCTAGGAGGAATAGCAATAGGGCTGAGTGAGAAGAACATAAATGGTAGGGGTTATTGTGATAAATATGCTCAATATACTACATACACATGTGTATGTGCATATATGTGTGTGGACAAAAGCGTTGAAAAGTCACAAATAAATGGAGAGGGGAAGCGTATTGAAAATTTCCTCTCCTACCCAATCCAATCTTTTCTCTTCTGCTTTTTCTGCAGGGACTCATCTACCTTGGCTACTTTTGAATCTCATGGGTCAGGAAATGAAATGGTTAACAATTCATGGTCAACCTAACAGGATATAGAATCAGTGATGAGGCAAGCCTCTGAGCATACCTAGGAGGGATTTTCTAGATTAGGTTAGCTTCTGGTCATGCCTGTGAGGGATCATTTTTGATTAGGCTAATTTAGGTATGAAACCCACCCTTGGACTAGGCAGTGCTCTTCTTTGGGTTTGAGTCTTAGGCTTCATTAAAAGGAGAAAGCAAGCAGGGTACCAGCAATTACCACTCTCTGCATCCTGACCAGGGATGCAGTATGAACAGTAGCCTCAACTCCTGCCATAGTGACAGGCCCAGTTTGTTGGATTATATCCTTGAACTGTGAGCCAAAATCAGCCCTTTCTCTCATGAATTGCCCTTTCAAGGGATTGTATCAGAACAATAGGAGAAGTAACTAAGGCAGGAAATGAATAAGAAAGAGTGTTGTGGATATTGGCCAATGCTATTTTGAAAATAAATGATCATACACAGACTTTGTGTGCATACACACCACACATGGTCATCTGCTGTCATCATTTCATAAAATAAATAACATTTTAATATCAAAGATCGTAGAAAATTCTTATCAGGACAGGATCGCTTTCATGGGTACACTCATACATGCAGGCAATACACTCATACACATAAAATAAAATAAATAATAATAAAATATTTTAAAAATCTCTAACATTTAGCTTTATAATCTCACAAAATGGACTTTTCTTACTTTCTCAAGCACCCTGTCATGATCTAACAGAAGTGTATAGTCCAACTTTAAAAGCAATGTTTATTTACTTTATGTGTATGAGTACTATGCCTGCATGTATGTAAGTACACCCATGTCATGCAATGCCCATGAAGGTCAGAAGAGGGAATTGGATCCCCTGGAACTGGAGTTAAGAACGGTTGTTAGCCACCATGTGGGTGCTGGGATTGAGCCTGGGTTTTTGCAAGAACAGCCAGTGCTCTCAACTATGGAACCATCTCTCCAGCCCCTAGTCAAACTTTTAAAACTATGTAAAAGATGCCTTGTTTCAACCTATCGCACTAGTTGGAAAGTATCTTACTTAATGTCTCAAAGTATATTATGTCTGCTACTTACCTGAGAATTTGTTTAGTGTGCACAATGGTATGCTAGATCTAGGTGATGCCTGAGTTAGATAATATTCCAGCTTGCAAGTGGTATAGAATACCAAGGAACAAAACTGTTTTCTCCCAAGTTTTGATTGTTAACCGGCAAGATACTGTTTCTATGAACTTTTAAGTGTGAATAAAGTGAATGTACTACTAGAAAAGTCCTTGAAGTCTCAAAGAAATTAATCTGTAAAAATAATGTCTTTAATAATTAGCTGGAGAGATGTTACCCCTGCGCAGTGTGCACCAAATTTAATTCATTTCCACATGATTTTGTCCTCAGGTCGAATCATGACAGCATAAGTATCAGCACTCTTTCTGTAAAGTGTCCTCACAAACACGTTTCTGTTCGGCCCTTTCCTCACTCGTTCCCAGATAATTCCCTGTTATTGATCATCTTCCATTTACATGAATTTCAGTCACAGATGAAAAGCAGCATTCACGTGGCATCCAACTATATTTCTTTTTGTATATTTTTATTGAATTTTTGTGTATTTCATATACAACATCTTAATCATTTTTATACCCTCTTCCCCAATGGCACCCTCCCAGAGCCCTCACACACACATACACACAGTGGATTTCAAGTATTCTGTCATTTACGTTAATTCCTATCTAGTCAAGCTAATGTTCCCAGACTTCCCTCAGTGCAAGTTCATCCACTGAGGTCTAGTCAGCCTATCTAGAGTCACTCTCTTAAAGAAGATCAGCTCTTCCTCACCCAGTAGTAAGCAGCTGCCCAGTAGTTCTCCAGTTAGGATTGGGGCCTGCTGTCCATTTTTACAGATCTGTGCTGGGTTTTGTCTGGGTCTTGTGCATGCTGACACCATTGCTGTAAGTTCATATGAGCAAGGTCCCAGGAACCTGTAAGACTCAGTTTCCACAGCATAATGCACCTCCTCCCCTGGCTCTTACAAACTTTCCACCCCCTCTTCTGCAATGGTTTCTGAACCCTGGATGAATGAAGTTTAATGTAGGAGTCCTGTCAAAGGACCTACACTCTGCAGACTCTTATACTCTATGCCTTGGCCATTTGTGGCCCTCCGTGTTCATCATCCTCTGTTGCCTGAGGGAGCTCATTGAAGAGAGTTGCATTAGTATTCTCTCTGCTCCTTGTTCTACTATGTTTTCTGAGCCTTTGGTGTAGAGGTTCCATTGTACATTGTCACTTAGGGTTGGGCATTTCACAGACATTTAATCTCTGTGTGTCACCAGTGGTGGAACTCTGTAATAATCTCCATCTGTTGCAAAAGAAGCTTCTTTGATGAGTGGTGACTGGCATACTTGTCTGTAAATATAAGGATCCATATTCAGCATATAGTAAGAAATTACATTTGTCTAGGGATATGACAATCTTCAGATTTTCTCTAAGATCTATGACTTCTCCAGCCATGTGCGTTTTCATATGTTTACAGTACCATACATGAGTTGTCTCCCACTGAGTGGGCTTTAAGTCCAATTAGGTAGCTACCCGCAAGATAAAAGTGCCATTATTGTTCAATATAGTTTGCTACTAGTCATTGTTGTGGTTATGAGGCCTTAAAACTGGACTTCGCCCTGCTTGCATAGTGTTCTCCAAAGCCGTGAGAACTGGCCTTCAGGGATGTGGCTTCCAGGTCAGTTCCAGCTCCATTGCTCCAAGGCCTGTGTCTGAAGTATGCCCTGTCTTCAGCAATAGCATCTCACCTTCAAGTTCTGGGTAGCAATCAAGGGCTGTGGCAATAGCCTGTGTAATTTTGGGAATCTCTTGGACTATAGGGATGCTTCTCCTGTCTGGTACTGTTTCTTGTTATATAGTGTTCAGCTATATACACAGACTCATGTAGAGATATTATATGTGCAATTTTTCAGTAGGTTTTTGAACTAATACGTTTTTCACACCATCTAAGCATTATTATTGCTCTTCTCTCTCTTCCTATCTAACCCTCCCCCCTTCCTCCCCAGTTAAAGTACCCGCATTTTCAAAGTTTCACTTTTGATATTACCTGTCTGCTATGGTCTCTGCCCCCTGCTCTTGAGCTCCTCCTTCCTCTTTGTCCCCCATAGTTCCTTGTATAACCTTCCTTCCCCCTCCCATTTAAGTACCCCCATTTTACTCATTTCCCCCTTGGTAACACCTGTCCCCTACTGTTTTTCTCTCTCAGGCTCCTTATTTGAGACCATATCTGAAGCACAGAGCACACAGTGCACACATCCTGGCCATTACCACGTAGTGCCTGGCACTCAGTAAGAATTCACTAAAAGTATGTTGAATTTTTTTCTCTAACCAGCATTTGAACTAAAGCAGGAAAATATTTTAACTATGATTAACTTAGCTATGTGAAATCATACAAGGCGCACATTCCAGGTATTAAAAGAATTGCACCCTTTGTGTCCTCTCTTAGGTCTTCTGGCTTTCAGGGGAGCACAATTAAGAGATCTTACTTTCCCTAAGAGTAAGAAGGGAAAGCTAGTACAGTTTATATCCTTCAGATGTCCATTTCTCTAAAATTGATTTTCCTTCCTAAATGAAAAGTCTGGAACTTGTTGGCCTACAGGGCACTTTGCAAAAGGCTCATCTACTTAATCAGTTACTTTCTGATTGATATTAGAGCATCAGCAGGACAGGTTGTAGATCAAGGAACAAATGATCTGACATGTAATTAATTATACGTCATGTGTGTACATTCCTGGAGGCTCTATGATAGGAACAGGCTACTAAATAAAAATTAAAAAGAAACTATTCATCTAAGTTAAATTTGGTTTCATTCTGAGTTCATGTTATATAGCAGTGCCTGTGTATGAGCACATTTAGGAGTTTTTAGAAAATATCAAAGGACAGTTGTTGTGTCCTAGGATACAGTGGAATTTTGTATGAGCAGACTGAAAGATGAGAGGGACACATGAAGACAGTGAAAATGAACACAGAAGTATTTAAATCTCATATATCAAATTATGTTTTTGAATTCATTATTTCATGCAATTTCTTTAATTTTTAAATTTTTATTGAATTTTTGCAATTTTCATACAATAGAATTAGATAGTATTTAGATTCCCTCCCTTATCCACACTTTTATTATCCCCCACCCAGTTTAATGCAACATATATATATATATATATATATAGAAAGCTTAATTTGTTTCCTCAAATGTCCTTCAGTATAGGTTCAAGCACTGGAGACTGGCTGACCTACCAAGAGTCCCATCCCAGCAGCCATCAGTTGCCAAAAATTCCTCAGGCTGGTTTGGAATTTTTTATCCACTTCTCCATACCTATGGGGGGATTTTGTTGGTTTGAGTTTACATAGAACTTGTGCATGCTGTCACAATTTCTGGGAATTTATATGTGTAATGACCAGCTGTGTGGAAACCTCTATTTCCTTGTGGTCATTTACTACCTCTGGCTCTTACAATCTTTCCAACCCCCTCTTCTGCAATGATCCCTGAGCCTTATGAGACAGAAGTTTGAAATAGGTGTACTATTCAGGGATAAGTGCTCTATAGCCTCTTGTTCCCTTCACTGACTATTTGTGGGTTTCTGTGTTAATCACCACCTGCTGTATAAGGAAACTTTTCTAGTGTATATATACCATACTTTCATTATCCATTCATCAGTTGATGAACATTCCGATCGTTTCCAATTTCTGATCTATCACTAGCTGAACCGAGACCACTTCTTTCACCCCAATTGTATATTAATATAAAGTGGTCCCCAAACTGAGCACCAAACACTACTCAGCTGGGCCGTAACCTGACAAGTAGGGGAAACAACAAGCAAGATCCAAACATTCAACAAGGATGATATCAATTACAACAAAGACAAAGAACCACTACTACACAAGTTCAGATGCAACTTTTGAGTTGGGATCCCAGGAATGACTGCACAGGGTCCCAATTCAGCAGAGTGAGATGGGGACTTCTAAGTGAATAGGTTGGCTGGTAGGTTATTATGGGAGTTCATGGGTCTGGGACTCACAGAGCTAAGATAGCCAGGTGGAGGAAGGTCTTAGACAGCACTCTAAGTTTTCTTAAAGTAATTTTCTGAAAAGCATTCAGACCCTAAGTCTCTGGTGGGAAAAGGATCCCAGAGACTTAGGCTGAGAGCTGAAATGGCAGGAACTAAATCAACCTGCCAAGACAGGAGAGGCATGCAGATACAGATATGGGATGGGATAGGATCCCCTTGACCTGAGGAAACCTGAGAGCTAAGATGGCATGGTACTAGGAAGTCTCAGGGATAGTGCACTGGACCTCAAGTCTAGGCTAGGAAGGATCCCAGAGACCCAGGCTGGGCTGGGAGCTGAGATGGCAGAGTGACTTGCCCTGCTGAGAGTGGAGGGGCACGCAGAACTGGAATCTCCTGAAATTTTGTAATCAAAAATTTACACAAGAAAAAAATCCACATTAATCCCAGAATTCTCTATTTATTGATTGATGACATAATAATCACTAAATTCACTTTTGGTTGATATTTTCTCTTATAACCTTTTACTTCATGAACACTTCAATTTATATAATAGTAACACTAATAAAGTTAGTACTCACTACTTATTAGGTTCCAGGCATAGAGGGAAAGACCTTTGGTTATCTTTAGTGTGTGTGTGTGTGTGTGTGTGTGTGTGTGTGTGTGTGTGTTGGGAGGGGCATTTAAAACTCATAGTGAGCTTTCAGAAAACTAGTCAAAATTTTTTTAGCATAAAGAGAAGAGAATTGAGACATAAAAGCAAAGCTACTTGATTAGCCAAGGACACAAAGATGGGTAGGGATATAACTTTGTAGCATCCTCATCTCTGTGACAAAAAGAACATGAGAGAATCCGAGATGAGGGAGTTGAGGTTTCTCCTTCCATTCCATGAGAGGCAGAGCTGCTCACAGAACAAAGCTGCCTTTGAAGCCAGGGATTGCTCTCTCTCAAATCAGCTCGGTGGGGTACAGAGCATGACATGATGGGGCTGGCAGGGCAGAAAATAAAGTTAAAATTCTAAACATATTTGTAGTCCTTTGCTGCAAATTCTTAAAGAATCTTTGCTGCATTTTATGTATGTTCCTAATTTGTCCTCATTCAGTTCTTTTGAGGTTTTAACAAATCACTTGAACCTTCAACATTATTTATTCTACTTAGTTAAATCAAACAAATGAATAAATATCACGGAGTCAAATAGTATTTCCTCGTGAAGAAATCTGCAACCCAATGAAATACACAAATTTCAGTAAAAAGTTTACAAAAAAGCAGCAATTTGAACTTATTGAAAATTTGTTTACATTACTTCATCTACTATCTAAAATTTATTCAGATTTGGATGGTAGACTTATTAGAAAACTTCTAGAACAGAGGGTCAACTATTTGCCTACAAGGTTAAAAAGAAACTACTTAGAAAAAATGATTGAAAAGGAGTTTCACATTGTGGCATTTTTGTCTTTTTGTTGGTCCATGCTGAGCCCTACGTTCAGTTAGGATTTTCTTCCAAGAACTCTCCCTGGAGTATATAAATCAATGCAGCACTTCCCTGCAATATATCCTAACCTGGTGAACTATCACAAGACTACAGGAGAATGCTTTTAGCAAAGGTCTCAACTTTGCCCTGCATCATCAATGAGATGTCAAGTTGAAAGTCTAGGTATGTTTGAACCATTAGAGAGAAAAGGAATGGAGGATAGATGAAAAAGGGTGCAAAGCAGACAGTGTGAAATGAAACGATGGGATGAGCACAAACAGAGTTCTTAGGTTCTATGAGAATAAATTTGGAAGATGATAAATCTGAGAAATGGAGATGTTTCAAGAAAATGAAAGGGCTCTGCCTTGAATCAGGTTCCCTATGCTATGCTGTGAGATGGAGATCTCTGGTCAATACCTGGAAAACAGTGAGAGAAAACAAACTAGGCAGAAGGAGAAACTAATGCAGGGGCAACAGGCGCCCAGTCTATCCCACAGGAACCTCTGGAAGTGGAGTGGCCTTTGCCTTGTTCCAAATCAGAGTACTGGGCTGAGCTTTGCCTCCTGCATCAACCAACCACTCTGCACTATCTGACCTTAGGAATCCGGTGAATTCTTGAGCAAAGCAGCTTCTTTTAGCTAAGGACTTTTACTGAAGATCGACTCAGCTGTGACCCAAGAAGTGTCTATATTTCTTCAGCGGAGGGTGGGGTGGTGGGGTGGATGCTGTCCTCAGAAGGTGGGGTCTATGTAGGGTATTATAGTGCCCTCTAGAGCACAACCATGTGCTTTTTACATCCCTTACTTCATACAGTAAATTAACCTTTTCTCAGAGCAGTAACTCAAAGTCACTGGTTGATCTCTTTCCTGAAGAAAATTAGAGGAAGAAACTTCTTTAATATAATGTGTAATGTCTACCCTGATTGGTTCCTAACACTCTCATTGATTCCCTTCTTTACCACCACACTGTATTTCAATCACACTTAGCTAAGTCTCTGAGTAGCACTGGACAGAGGCCTAGACCCTCATTACCGAGGGGTCTGAGCACCTCCTC
Organism: Nannospalax galili; assembly: GCF_000622305.1. Lineage (NCBI taxonomy): Eukaryota > Metazoa > Chordata > Mammalia > Rodentia > Spalacidae > Nannospalax > Nannospalax galili. The sequence goes on from NW_008360326.1 coordinate 280,014, forward strand.
ACCCTACTGTTTCAAGGCTGCAGTAGCACCTGTTGTCCATTTACTATGAAAACTGGACAGAGAGACAACCAGAGAATGTCAGGAAAGATCACTTGAGCCCCAGACATGGTATTTGCTACTCTTTTGTAACAGATCTCACCTCTTCCCAATCGCAAAGATGATTTTCTCCAACCAATGGAGTAGTGCCTCTCCTTACCCTGTGGCCTCTGAGAACGGGAAGCCTGAAACCACAAGGCAGCAATCATAGCTCAAAGTTGAATGGGACCCTTGATGAGCTCTAATTGAAGAATCCTCCTCTGGCAACTATTTCCATATTGACTAGGGCAATAGAAACAGAAAGCAAAAATTCTGCTAATCTGCCATTAAGCATAGTGGTAGGTGGGACACTGCTAGTTCTGTCACTTGGTTTCTGGGTATTCCTATCTTCTGGGATAGAGTAGCATGTAACTACTCGGTTTAGTATGTATACTGCATCTTGGGAAACATGCCTAGGTCATGTACTGTATCCTCTCTAACCTGGCCTCTCAGGCAGACACTGTGATAGGCTAACTGACCCCATCATCCTAAACTCCTTTCATATCTCCTGTTTGGGACCCTAAATCTAAGTTCATTTTATGTGTTATGTTACATCATTGAAAACAAGATAAAATAATAATCAATAGGCACTCTGATAGATGATATAGTCAAAACAACACAAACCCATGCTTGAAAATATATCCACAGTGTCTAAAAGGAGCATCTTTTCACAGTGTTGTTTTGTGGAATTCTTTCAGGCATTTCGATGTTTCGTTGATCTAACATTACTTTGGTGGTTGGTTGTATTTTCTTGTCCACATGTAGCTTCATTCCTAACACCTTGCTTGTTGGAGAGGTCAATAGCAGATAACAATGGACTCAAGTGTCACGTCAATTCCGTTCTCTGACTTTTGGTAACACTGTTGATCACAGATGGTCTCTTGAAGTCATGGCCATGTAACTTACACTTCCAAACTGGTGTTTGCAAACACATGGGTTCTGGAATTGAACCCAGGTCCTCTTCAAGAGCAGCCAGTGCTCTTAACTGCTGAGCTGTCTTTCCCAGTTTCTGATTTGCTGCTTTTAATTTAGAAGTATTTTTACGATTGATATTGTCTGGGCCATGCTCACATTTCCCTGTCTCTGCCAGAGTGAGTCCTATTGTTTTATTTTTCTATTTTTAAATTTTATCTATTACTGTATGATGTGTGTGTGTTTGTGGGTGTGCATGTCATGGTGCACTAGGAGGTCAAAGGACAACTTTTGGGAATCAGTTCTCTCCCTCCATGTGGCTTCTGGGCATTGAACTCAAGTCTTTTTTTTTAATATTTATTATTTTTATTTTATGTGTATGCGTGTATTGCCTGCATGTAGGTAAGTGCACCCGTGTCATGCAATGTCCACAGAGGACAGAAGAGGCTGTTGGTTCCCCTGGAACTGCAGTTACAGGCAGTTGTTAGCTGTCATGCGGGTGCTGGGATTCAAACCCGGGTCTTCTGCAAGAGCAACCAGTGTTCTTAACTGGTGAACCATCTCTCACACCCCGTATATTTTATTATTTTTATTTATGTATATGAGTGTATTGCCTGAGTATGTATACATGCACTTGTATTGGGTAATGCCTGCAGAGGTTAGAAGAGGGCATTAGATCCCATGGAACTGGAGTTATGGACAGTTGTTAGTCACCATATGGGTGCTAGGAACTGAACTCGGGTCGGGTCCTCTGTAAGAGCAGCTAGTGCTCTCAGTTGCTGAGCCATCTCTCCAGCCCCTCAAAAGATATTCTTCACAAGGAAGTGTGCGGCTTTAGAAAGCCGTCCAATGCTTGCTCACACTGCTCAGACTGGCATATGAGAGCGGACTGGGCATTTCTTATACCAGTTTTGCATTCATGGTGCTATGTCAATAGTTTAATGTGAGCCAAAGTAAGAATATTTACATTTTGTAAATCAACAACCACTCAAGTGTTTAAGCCTATTTTTTCTTTTCTATTTAAACTGGAAGTCCAATGTTTCTACTTGAAAATAATAGAGTGAACTAAATGACTAAAGAATATTCTTAAAATACTATAGTCCCCTAGCAGAGAACTTTAATTCCTTTTGGAAAGGGGAAAAAGTATTTCTTCTGCAAGAATGTGACTAGTGCTAGAAATGATGAGATGCTTATTGAAATGGGTCAGATGCTCTTTTTATCCACTATTTGAAGATACCTTGCAGTTTAGGCAAGTCTACACAGGTGAATCTAAGAGTTACAGCTTCATTTTAATAAGCAGCTCACTTTGGGTTGTGCACTTTGTAAAGAGAGGAAAAGGTAGTATAGTGAGGTTGTGCATACAATCAGTAGCATACATTCTGAATTGACAGTACATCTATTTCCTGTAACCCCCAGGGGGAAAAATATCTTTCAATAGGCTTCTGGGTGAAGAGATCATTCCAATCTGGGACTTTATTTTTAATTTGCCTTCAAAATAAAGATGGACAGAAAGAATGAAAAGATATACCCCAATGCTGGCAGCTTTCTCTATTTATAATAGATTCCCAAAATGGTTTGGGAGATTATAAAGTAAAGTGTTCTGAAGCCTATCTGTAATTATCCAAAACTTTAAATATTTATGATTTCCCCAGCCTCAAAATGCATTATCTCTATTAAAGAATAGCTGCAATATTTTTTTTTCTTTTTAATGATTTGATCAGACAACTTCCAATTGAAAGAGTTAGGTAGACAATGAAATTTGACATGTGATAATGTATAATTTAACATTTTATTAACACTGCTTTGAACTGCCTTCATTTTTGATATGCGTAAAGGATATATCTGCCAACAGAGACTGTTCCTGATGCTTCACGATGATTCAGCTTCAACAACCAGAAGTTCTAAGATTGCAAAATCAATATAAACACAATCAGATGGAGCAATGATGATTGCTTCTACTCAGAGAGGGTTAGAGTTAAGTAAGGTGCTGTTTGGATGTTCCAGCTTCATTTCTGTGGCAGTGATAAAATATCCCAACAAAATACAATGTAAGGGAGAAAAGGATTGATTTTGAGTTACAACTCCAGATCACAGTCCATCACTAAGAGAAGTCAAGGCAGGAGCTGGAAGGCAGGCCTGCTTTCTCTTCCTCACAGCATTATTTCCAACCAAGAAACTCACAGCCAAAGATGCACAGCAGGAATCACGGAGGATGCCTCTTGCTAGCTGACTATAGGCCCATGCTGAGTTAGTTTCCTTACACATTCCAGGACTACCTGCCTAGGGAATGGTTCTGCCCAGAGTAGGCCAGGCCTTCCTAATCAATTAACAATGAAGACAATTTCCAACAGACATGCCCACGGGCCTGTCTAATCTACATAATTCTTCAACTGAGGCTCTCCACTTAGATGACTCTGCGATGTGTCAAGTGCACAGATAAAGGTAACTATGACACATGTTGATTACAATATTAAGCAATTGTGTGAGGTTTTGGTTAACACTAAGTGGTGACTGTCATGCCTTTTTTGATAATATTTTGCAGGAAAGTAACTGTTGTCTATTACAGAAAACTGAATGTCCCAAACAGTCAGTTGTTATGCTATGAATACATTAAATTACTTAATTTTATTCCATAATGTCTCTTAGTCTATAGTAAATTAGACATTAGGCTGACATTGACAATAAAGCAAAAATGAATTTTATGACTAATTTTTTCATAAAAAATTGTTTTTATTGAGTTTTTGTATATTTCATACAGAATACCTCAAACAGTCTTAATCATCTTTATATCTCCATCCTCACTGGCATCCTCCCATAACCCCCCCACTGGAACCGAAAAACTCTGTCAACCATGTTAAGGCCCACTGTGTCAGGTCAGTGTCCCCAGATGTTCTCCAGTAAAGTCTATCCACTGAGGTCCAGTCAGCCTATCTAGAGTTCCTTGTTTTAGGAAGATCAGCCCATCCTCACCTAGCACTAATCAGTTGCCAGTATTTCTTCAGCTATGATTGGAGTGTGCTTTTCATTTCCCCAGTTCTATGCTGGGATTTGTCTACCTGAGTTTGCATGGGACTTGTGTATGCTGACACCATTACCATAGAATCATATGATCAGGGCCCCAGGAGCTTTTAGGACTCTGTTTCCATATGGTCCTGCACCTCCTCCTTGGCTCTTACAGTCTTTCTGCCCTCCTCTTCTGTGATGGTCTCTGAGCCCTGGGTAGGTGAAGTTTAATATAAGAGTCCTGTCCAAGGACCAGCATTTTCTGCAGACTCTTAATCTGTACGTTTTGACCATTTGTGACCTTTTGTGTTCCTGGTCCTCTTTTGCATGAGGGAGCTTCATTAATGAAAATTGAGAGATTCATTAATGCCCTCTTCTTTACCCTTGTTCTGTTTGTGCCTTAGGTGTAGAGGTTGCATTGTAGATGTGTCACTTAGGCCTGGCAATTCATAGGCAATGTGTGTGTGACCAGTTGCAGTACTTGGTAATAGTCTCTGACTGGTAAAAAAATAAGCTTCTTTGATAAGTGGTGACCGGGATATCTGTCTGTTAATATAAGGATACATCTTTTGCACGTAGTAAGAAATTACTTTAGTCTAGGGATGTGACAGTGTTGGGGTTTTCTCTGAGATTTATGACCACCCCAGCCATGTATATTTGGTCTACACTTGAGTTTCCTCCCATTGAGTGGACTTTTAGTCTAATTATATAACTGCTGATTGCCCCAAAGATAAAAATGCCACTACTGCACCAGTGCCGTACACTGTGCTGGCCATTGATGTGGTTATTTGGTCTTGAAGCTGGTGACAGACCATCGATTGATGTTTTCCCTTGGCACCTGCCTTCCAAAGCTATGAGAGCTCGCCTTCAGGGGAAGTGGTTTTGGGTCAGTTCCAGCTCTTTTGCTTCAAATCCTGTGCCTGACGTATGTTCTGTCTTCAGCAGTGGAGTCTTACCTTCAAGTTCTGGGAGGTAATCAAGGGCTGTGGCAATAGCCAGTGTAATTTTGGTAGTCTCTTGGGCCACCCTGGCCAACAACTCATGGAAGGTTTCTCCTGTCTGGCACTGTTTCTTGCTATGTAGCCTTTAGCTATACACATGGACTCATGTGGAGATACCGTATGTGTAATTTGTCATTAGGTTGTTGGACTAATATGATTCCCTCTGGTCTTTTAAAACTAGCTAGGCATTATTTATCTCTCCTCTCTCTCTCTCTCTCTCTCTCTCTCTCTCTCTCTCTCTCTCTCCCTGTCTAGCCCAGTCTAACCCTTCCACCATGGTTTCCCCATTTAAAGTGTCCTCATTTCCCCCCTTTCTCCCTTGATAATACTAGTCTCCTATGGTCCCAGCTCTCTTGAGCTCCTTCTTTCCCTTTATCCCCAAGGTTCCTTGTATAACCTTCCCCCTCCCATTTAAATAGCCCCATTTTTATCCAAAATTGAATTTTATGATCAATTTTAATAGCCTTTAAAATAAGTACAGAATTTAGGCTAGATAGACACCTTCTCCCCATTGATTAAGTCAAACTACGTAACTTTATTTAATTTTACCTTTGTATTTCATTCCTCCTCAAGATACTTAAGCTGAGCATGGGAATACTTGACAGCAAACTATTGTAGGAAAAATTTTCATGACTCGAATGTCTTGATTTCAACCAAACAAAATACTCTCTTCCATTCAAAGTTCCAGAAGGACATGCTTAGTGGTTCTTACTGATATCTAATGTATTATTTTCTGAAAAATAACCTTCTCAATAAGGATCACTCCCTTCTAGAACCAGCACTTCATCATGATAATCTCATCCTTTCTTTTTAGATTTATATTTACTGCTTTGTGGTCTACAGAATTCTAAACTGACCAAAATGATTCTGGCCTTCTGTATTTGCCTCCTCTTTAGTGTGGGCTTAACCCATGATAATCATGAGCTGTCAGTGTCTTGATTAGGCTATGTTACTTGGCAAAAGGGGATTGTAGCTGGATATTTGGGTAATTTACCATTTGATGTTGGATTAATCTAAAAGGGCATTATCCAAGTGTTGTGGTCTAATCACATGAGCTTTTTACATCTGAGACTGAATGTCAAAACAGGAAGAAATTCAGAACAAGAGATGTACATTCCAGCCCATGGAGAGGGCTGCGTGTCAAAGAACATCACATGGTCTCCAAGAGCTGCAAAGGTGGGGGAAAAAAGTAAGAATGAAGCCTTTGGTCCTGCAGGCACCAGCAAAAGAATTCTACTCAGTACTCTGATCAAGCTTGCACAAAGACCTCAAGACTCAGAAGAGAGAATGGCTTCAACGACACCTGTATTGCAGCTATATAAGCCCCTTAAAGAAAGAATCCCCCTATATTGTCATGGACTTCACACTCACAGCATGTGTAAAAGATAAAAATTCATGTTATCTGAAACTATTGAGCTTGTTGGTAATTTGTCACACATCAATTGAAAATGAATGGGCTGCATATTCAGAGGACAAGGAATCAAGAGACTAAAAATACATATAACTAGTCACACATGGGTATCTTTGTTCCAGATCCTTGTTCCGTAATTTCCTTTAGATCATCGCCCCTCATTCTTCTGTCCTTATCTCTTACTCCCCATCCACAGTGTATGAGAAAAGTGCAACGTTTGGACATTCATTTTTAGAAATATTTTATTACATTTATTTATTTATTTAGTATGTGTGTATATGTGTGTGTGCATGTGCACATTCATGTGTGTGAGTGCCACAGCATGTGTGTGGAGGTCTAAGGGAAATTCATGGGAGTTAACTCTTTCCCTCTATCATGTGGTCATGAGAACTGAACTCAGATCATCAAGTTTAGTGGCAAGCACCTTTCCCCACTCAGCCATCCTCCCAGCCAGCCCTACATTCACTTTTCACATGCCTTTCACATACCATTTCATTAGCACCAACATTGTGTATCTTTTCAGTGGTATCCATTAAAATAAAACTTAATGCGATTCCTAGATCAAGATGCATTTTTTATTAAAATAAGTTGAAATTGTAAATGAAATTGAAAAATAATAAAATATAGCAGTTCCAAATATATGTAGAATATGGCAACATTTTAGAATAGGTATGTAAATATTTTATTTTTCTCTGCTTGGATACATGTACTGTCCCAGAACATTAAGGGCAATGGGGGACCTGTGACTCTGCTCTTGCTTCCGTATATGATTTCCGGTTCTTCCTCCCACCCACTGCACACCAGCACTCCCAGGTTCCACTCAGTCTTCTCATATTCACTCAGAAACTCTTTCTGACCTGGCAGCCCAGTAAAACCTCTTTAGTCACCCAGTCACCTTTCTCAATACTAAGGATGAATCAAGAATTACCACATATGAAGAGGAACCAACGTCATGATGAAGAATGTCCAGGTAATATAGAGAAAACCAGTCTGTGGAAAACTGAAGTCATTGGAGAGCAGATAAGAACATTTTTAAATGCTAACCAACACATCCAAAACAATTTGTGTCTTTGCATTGTGCCACTAAAATAGAACACATGGAAAGGAAAGGAGCTGTTTGGTTCTAAATGATGATTGTAAAGTCAAAGTTTTAAACAGAAAGACTGGAAAATATAAGTATTTGTATAAGTATTTGGAAATCTATAAAGAAGGAAAGGAAGACTAAACAGGTGTTGAGGGAGAGGAAGTGAGAGAGGGAGGGAGGAAGGGAGGGAGGGAGAAAGAGAGAAAATAAAATAAAAAATCATAAAACACTTTTAAAATCTTGTCACAATTCAGCATTACCTAAAAACTCAACACAATGCATGAATGAGAAACAGAACCACCCTTGAACTACAAAATTCCAAGGACTCTGTAGAGCAGAAAACTTGCAAATGAGAATATTCTAAAGCTCTTGAGATTAAAAAAATCATTTGCAAAGGAATATGAATCAGATTAGAGTTGCAACTTTCACCATTATCTGCAGACTCTGCGTGAAAAAGAATAAATCAAAAAATTTTAAGTTCTGAGAGAAAATACTTTCTATCTAGAATTCTCTAGCCAGCTAAATGATCATGATGAAGTAATGTCAGGACAAACACATTTGAAGGTATGGGAAATATTTTGTTTCAATGCATTTTCTTTTTAGCAGCTAAAAAATGCACACTAGCAAAAGAACTTCCTCTTTTCCATGAATAGTGATGGGAAAATATTCTAGATTAATTATCTGTGAACCTACAGACCAAGTTCCAAGGTCAAAGAACCCTGACCAGGAGATCTTCAGAGCAAAAAGCAGAGCCAATAGATTTGGTAACTTAACTAAAATTTTTTTGTCTAAATTGGGTATGTTATAAATAAAAATGTCTTCAGAAAAATAAAAAGCCACAAACTGGAAGTGAAAAGCAAAATGCCTCAAGACACTTATGACCGAAATATGATATATGCAAAAATGATTGTTGTGAGTGTGCATGCATATGTATGTGTGTGCAATGTGTATATATGTGTGTGTGTGTGTGTGTGTGTGTGTGTACATGCGGAGGTCAGAGAAAACCTCAAGTACTGTTCCTCAGGCACTGTCCACCTTTTTCCTTTCTCCTAATTTATTTATTCCTTCTTTCCTTTCTTTTCCTTTCCTTTCCTATTCTTGTATGTGTGTGTGCATGCACACATAAAAATAAATATTTTTAAAATTTTCATTAATCTTTCACTGTATTTTGTGAATTTGAGTCAATATATTTGATCATGTTTAGATCCTCTCCCGTTTTTCCCTCCCATTACTAAACCCAACAAAATTTATATATATATGGTCTAGAGTCAAATTTGTATCTCCAAATGCCCCTCGGGATGAGTTCACCCACTGAAGCCTGGTGAACATATTGAGCTTCACCTTTAAGTGAGGCTAAATTTTCCCTTCTCAGCACTCATCATTTGTCAACAGTTCCTCAGGTAGGGTTGGAGTTTCTTACCTACTCCCCATAACTATGCTGAGATTTTGTCTGACTTGAGCATACACTGAATTTGTGCATGCTGTCACCATTGCTATGAGCTGATATGAGTAACTGATCCGCTGTCTGGAAGACTGTTTCTTTGTGGTCAGCCACCTCCTCTGATTCTTAGGATCTTTCTGCTCGCTCTTCAGCAATGATCTTCCAGCCTCGGAGGCAGAAGTTGATGTAGGTGTCCCTTTCAGGGAGGGATATATAATCTGAAGCCTCTTGTTCTCTGCACATTGGCCAGTTGTGGTTCTCTGTGTTAATCACCATCTGCTGCATAAGGATGCTCATCTGATGAGAGCTGAGATATGCATTAATCTATGGATATAACAAAATCATTAGATATCAGTTTAATTCTAGCTATAGCAGTACTAGACTTTCTCCCATGGCCTGTGGGCTGTCTTGCCTCAGATTCCTAGGCCTGATGTTAGGGTCATGTATGGTTCCTGGCCTGGAACTCACCAAGTAGGCCAGGCTGGTTTGCCTGCTAAAGATCTGCCTATCTCTAGCCCATATCCCTCACTGCTAGAAATATAAGTACACCACTATGCCCAGACTTTTTTTTTTTTTTTTTTTTTTTTTTTTTTTTTTTTTTAAAAAAAAAAAAAAAAAAAGAGGACGATAAATCTTTCACTGTGATATATCAAAATAATTACAGAGATCCTCCTGCCTCTGCTTCCAAGTGCTAGGACTACAAGCGTGTGCCACCATGCCCGGCTCTATGCCCAAACCTTTAAAAACATACCCCGAGTGTCACGCTCAGGTCTTCCTCATGCTTGCAAGGCAGGCACTTATGGATTAAGCAATGTGCCCAAGTTCCTCCAAAATTATTTTAAATAGTTGATATGTGAAGAAAGCAAAACTCATTTAATCAGAATGCTAGAAATGCCCTTCTCTAACTGTTCTACAAGTTGCAACACCAAATAAAGAGTGTGATTTACTTGACTTGTCATTAAACAATGTTCACATGGTCACAATATGGTCATTCCAAATAAGCACACCCTACTTGTTATCAGTTTTGTGAACCAAACTGCAAATAAAATTGAGAGTATTATTTGAAGCCACAGGATTAAATGGAATTCTCAACACCACTGTCAGGTTAACTGGCCAAATGTGAGAACTCAGAGGTGGTGAGAAAAGGAATGAGGGAAATATCAGAGCTGAGGACAAAGACAGTCTTTAAATTTTACATTTTATAAAATGGGAGGTTAAAAGACATTATGAAAATTGTTAAGGGTCTGGAGAGATGACTCAATGGTTCAGAGCACTGGCTGCTCTTGTAGAGGACCCAGGTTCAGTTCCCAGCACCCACATGGTGAATAACAACTGTCCATAACTCCTATCCAGGGAATGTGACATGCTCATTTGTCCTCTGCAGTCAGTACATGACACAGATGCACTTACATACATACAGGCAGTACACTCACACACATAAAGTAAAAATTAAAATCTTTTGAAAAGAAAATTGTCATGTTAAAAAATAAAAGTAAAACTCTGAATTTATTTAGAAATTAAAGATGCTGTGAAACATTGATAAAAGGAGAAGGGAAAAACAATGTATGACAGGAAAAAGAAAGTCTTTATTTTTCATGTGGAGGAATCAGTAGACGTTGCCTTATTAACAGTCTCCTGGCTAAAAGTCCAAATGTCCTTGGGCTACTTAGCAACATATTATGTTCCAAAGGCCAAAATTGTCAAAAGTATTTGGGATCTTTTATCTAATCCCTAAAAGGATTTTAGGGTTACCTCTTCAGAGGAGGGAAATTGTTAGAGCAGCAAAAAGTCCCATTCAAAAAGAAAGAAAGAAAGAAAGAAAGAAAGAAAGAAAGAAAGAAAGAAAGAAAGAAAGAAAGAAAGAAAGAAAGTACATGAAGTTGTCCAAAAAAGTGATGGGTTGATAAGGGAGGTGTTGGGAGGGAGGGAGTAGGCATGGAATGGATTTGATCAAAACACCTTATATGCACATATGAAATTCTCAATGAGTTTTTTTAAGTTAAATAAAAGAATACAAATCAGCAAATGATGTGTACATAATTATTTGAGTTACTGAGGCTGCTGTGCCACTAAGAGCAGAAACCCAATAATCAGTTTCTAATGCACAAGGGCCAGGAGATATTTTAAAAATGATTTTTATTAATTCTTTGAGGATTCATGCATTCATGCATATGTGCACATATTTTGGTGCACATACCTGCAGACATTGGAGGAGAACACCAAGTGTTCCTCTGTCTCTCCCCCACCTTACTTTCTTGAGACAGGATCTCTTACTGAACCTTTGGGCTAGGCTAGCTGACCAGTGAACTCTCAGTATCCACTTGTCTCTCCCTGTCTAATGCTGGGGTTACAGGCATGCACAGCCATGCCTGGCATTTTATGTGCATGTGGAGATTCAAACTCAAGCCTTTACACCTGTGGAGTAGGTATGCACAGCATCATCTTCCGAGTCTCATGACAAAGTTTTTATATGGGAGTATATCTGTAATTATTTTATTATCTCTGGCAGGTTATAGAGTTAACACACATTTAAACCAGCTAAGACAACCTTAGATATAAAGTGGTAATACATTTAAAAATGAATTAGATATTTTTTCTATTCAGTTAATTTAGTTTCAACTGCAGAATGACCTCTAAATTAACTTTCAAATTTCAAATAAACTTTAACTAAAATAATTGAATAATCTCTAATATACTAAATGATTTTACTGAGCAAGATTAATACAATTGCATATCTAGTTTACTGATCTACAATAAGGGAGAATAAACATTGAGAGAGAAAGAGCCCTGTGGTGAGAGCAAGCATGGGAAGGCTGTTCCAGGCTCTAGGCTCCACCACGTGAAAATGAACCTGTGAAGAACAAATGGGCTTCGTGTCCCCCACCTTAATAACAGTGGATTTTCATTTCCACCACAGAAATCTTCTTTTTTCTTAACCTGTATGTTTTCACTAAAAGCACATTTGTCACCAAGTCCCATTTATTGAAAACAGTGTTCTATATTCAAGAGCATATTGGTGTATGTTGAGAAAGGAGATATGTATAGATGCCGCACCTTTGAATGACCTTTCAGAGCCTCCCTTCCTTGCGTCGAAGGGATAACACTTAATAAAGTCAAAGCCCTCTCACTTGTTTAACTTTTTAAAATCAGAATGTCATCTCTTTGAAGTATTTGAAATAAAAACTGACTTTCCTGGTACTTTGGAAGCTTCAGCTTGACTTGGCTTTTCGAGCTTTAAAAAATCAAAAGACTGAGTTTGGGTGTTGAATCCCTAGCTCTTTACAGATGAGAAATGCAAAGAGAAATGATCACTTTTATGACAACAAAATGAATTTGTGACAGGTTCCTTTGGCAGGCTCCATATTCTTTATCGAATATGATTGTATGCCCTTCTTTAATATTATCCAGAAGCAAGGTCAATAAATTTAAAGTTTTATGTTTCCCTTATCTTAATAATGCAAATTAAGATCAAATTTTATAATGTCTAAAGTGTTACTCAAATAATAATTCATATGTGGTTTGTACCATGGGAATTTAATGTAAGTTTCTACACACACTAGTCTGTTCTTGCAGTCGAGTAACAATAGACGCTGGAACCACTTAAAACCGACTTGCAGTTTCAGATGATCTGCAGCATCATCCCTGGGAACCAGAAAGGAGACTGACAAACTCTTGGAACCACCTGCTCCAGATAGTATTGTTCCTCATCTCTGCAGTTCCCCTTGGTTAAAGTAGCTGGGATCTTACTTTATGTGTGTTCGACTAAGCCCTCCCCTGTACCTCAGTTGAAATAAATGAGATTATTCTTTCTATTCCCAGTCATTTATTAATGTATTGCCCCACTAACCATTTTTCACTGTGTTCCTGTTATGTAGCCCAACACTTGCCGCCTTGCAGACTATTATGAAGAGCCATAATCTTTACCCTTAGTAAACATAAACTTCAGTGGGAGAAGGAAGTGAAGGGTGTTAGTGTTCATTAACCCCAGAAGCCAGCACCGCATCTCTGCTTTCTGAACCCATTTCCTTCCATGCTTGTAGGGCCAGAAGCTTACCCAGAGCCCAGGCCCCCCGCACTTGGATGTTGACAGCTTTCTGGCAGACTTTCCATTGGCCTGGACTCGACACTTGGCTGTTATACTGCTCTTAGTCCCTGTCCTTGATCACAGAGGCAGACCCTATGAATATTTCTGATTTCTTGGATGTGAGAATTCCCATTCTGTCTGTTCAGCTGACAAGCAATTAAACCAGCTTCCATCTGACTTGCATCTCTCCCTCAGTCTCCTTTCCCACAACTTTTGCTTTAATTCATAGTCCTTTAATTTGCTGCCTGGACAAAATTTAACGCTAAACAGTTTTGCTAACTTCTTTCTTTTATTCTAACAAATAATAATCCTTCAGCTTCATTTAAAGAAAACTTCCTACAATGTACATTAAAATACATAAATCCTAGTGCCATGCTCTCTTTATTATAAAGTGAATATATGATTGAAACCACTACTAGAGTCAACAGCAGAGTGTTACCACACCTCAAAGGACACCGTATCACATTCTGCTACACTTCTCCAGAATCACCCAGTCTTAGTTGCTAGTATCACCAAGTCATTTGCTGATTTATGTACAAGCAAATAGAGTCAAGTGATACATATCACATATATTTTATACCCAGTGTCTAATGTTCACTGTCAAATATGAAAGATCCATTCATGTTTTTGCATGTAGGTATCGTACTGCCATGCAATAATCTGTTGGTTGAGGGTACCACAATTTATCCACTTTAATCCTGATTAACATTTGAGTCTTAGCCACCAGCAGCATATGACAGTTCCAATGAATGCTCCTCATCATCAACATTTTTCAATATACATTTTTATTTAATTATTGTGCATTTCACACAATACATCTTGTTCATATTTAGACTCTCTCCTCTGTCTGAACCTCCCCCCAAGCTCTCTTCCAGAGTCAATGCATTTTGTCATATATGTTAGGGTCTATAGAGCCAAGTTTGTGTCCCCAGATGTCCCTTGGTGTGAGTTCATGCACTGGAGCTTGGTCAGCCTGTCTATCACCACTCCCTTAAAGAAGATCAATTCTCTTTCACCTGCCAATTGATCAACTGCCAATAGTTCCATAGCTAAGGCTGGGGCTGCTTATCCACTTCCCACTTTTGTGCTGTTTTCTTTTCTGATTTAGTTTGCATGTGTTTTGTGCATGCCGTCACCATTGCTGTAAGTTCAGATAAGCAAATTCTTAGTCGCCACCACCTCTGACTCTTACAGTCTTTCTGCCCCCCTCTTACACATGGTTCCTGAGCCCTGGGTGGCAGAGGTTTAATATAGGGGTCCTATATGGGAAACGCACTCTTCAGTCTTTTATTCCCTGTGTTTCGGCCAGCTGCGATTTTCTGTGCTGATCATTCTCTGTTGCATGAGGAAGCTTCACTGGTGGTAGTATCAGTTCGTATTCTCTCTACCCCCTGTTACTCTATGTTTCATGAGCCTTAGGTGTAGAAGTTTCCTTTTAGATTTGTAACGTAAAGCTGGGCATCTCACAGACATTTATTCTCTGTGTTTGAGTGTTTTAAAAAGAAGATTCTTTAATAGGTGCTAAGAGGTATACTTGTTTGTAAACATAAGGATACATATTTATTTATTTATTTTTATTATTTTATGTATATGAATTTATTGCCTGCATGTAAGTGCACCTGTGTCATGCAATGCCCACAGAGGACAGAAGAGGCCATCGGATCCCCTGGAACTGGAGTTACGGGCAGTTGTTTGCTGCCATGTGGGTGGTGGGATTCGAACCTAGGTCTTCTGCAAGAACAGCTGGTGTTCTTAACTGCTGAGCCATCTCTCCAGCCCCGGGATACATATTTAGCATACAGTAAGAAATTACATTTGCTTAGGGAAGTGACATTATAGGGTTTTTCTCTAGGATCTCTGACCTCTCCAGCCATGTGCATTTGGCTATGTTTACAGTACCAGACGTGAGTTCCCTCCCAGTGAGCAGACATTAAGTTCAATTAGATAGTTGTTGCTTATCCCCAAGACAAAATACCACCAGTACACCACTATAATTTGTTGTGCCAGTCATTCTTGTGGTTATTAGGCCTTAAAGGTGGAATTGGACCATTGATTGGTTTTCTCCTTTAGCAGCTTGCATAGTGTCATCCAAAACTATGAGAACTAGTCTTCAAGGAGGAGGCTTCTAGGTCAGTTCCAGCTACTTTGCTCCAAGTCCTGTGTCCAAAGTATGCCCTGTCTTCAGCAATAGGTTCTTAATTTCACATTCTAGGAGACAATCAAGAGTTGTGGCAATAGCCTGTGTTTTGAGGGGAGTCTCTAGGACTACCCCGACCAACAACTCAAAGGGAGGTTTCTCCTGTCTGACTCTGTGTTTCTTGTTAAATAGCCTTCATTCAGATATGCACTCATGTTCAGATATTGTCTGTGTATTTCTCAATAGACTTTTGAACTAACACATTTCTGCCTGGTTTTTCACACAACCTAAACATTATTTCTATCTCTTTTCTCCCCTTGTCTAACCATTTCTCCTTCCTCCCCAGTTAAAGTACCCCCATTTTTTCCATTTCCCCCTTGATAACACCTGTCTTTTATCATCCCTCCACTCTTAAGCTCATTTTTTCCATTTACCACCATGGTTCCTTGTATCACCCTCCTTTCTCCTTGCCCTATTAAATACCCCCATATTCCCCCTTGGTAACTTATCAGTCTTAGTTTAAGTCATTCTAATGGATATATATATACCCCCATTTTTTCCATTTCCCCCTTGATAACACCTGTCTTTTATCATCCCTCCACTCTTAAGCTCATTTTTTCCATTTACCACCATGGTTCCTTGTATCACCCTCCTTTCTCCTTGCCCTATTAAATACCCCCATATTCCCCCTTGGTAACTTATCAGTCTTAGTTTAAGTCA
>NW_008360326.1:315417-363423 GCF_000622305.1 Nannospalax galili
CCTGTTGAGCATGTGTGGCTCTTTTTCTTTTTTTTTTTTCAGAGTCCACTCAAATATTTTATGCATTTTTGTGTTTTTAAATTTTTTTGTTGTGTGTTTTTCTTAGTCCAAAAAAAGTCTTTGCTGAACACATATATTATGAATCTTTTCTATTCATCTTTGTTTTGCTTATTCATTTCCTAACAAACTGAACTTATTAATGCTTTCATTTATAACTACTGACCAAGAAACTTTGCTGATCCTTGAGACATGATGTTCTTACTTTCTTATAAACACTTCATGAGAGTTACTATTCTCCATATGCATATGTTTTCTTGCTATTTATGGAATGTTTCCCATGATTTTGAATCTCATTAGTTTTACTGAAATTTTTGTCTAACTGAATTTCCCTTTTTATTTTCCTGCCTGGATTGCCTGGAATTTACCAATTTTCATATCTGTGGTTTTCACATTATAATAAATGTTAGGGAAATCTCAATTTCCAATACTTTTTCTTTCTTTTTTTTTTTAAAAATCTAATGTGGTATTTGTCTCAGGTTGAGGGCTGTGCCTGTTGATGGCCTTCCTGCTGGCAGTCTCTAGGTAGACTAGAGTACCACAGGCCTAGAAACAGGAAGTACATTAATCCCTCCCTCTTCCTATATAGTCGCCAATATCCAATCAATGAGAATCCTCTGTGATAATCTAAGCTAATTCTAGTGGCCTCCTAAAGACCCAGCTTCTACAAAACCATGGCAGATTAATTTCTCCACTTCATTATCTGGGCAAGAAGTGTTCATTAGATCGGGGTGGGGTTTCATATCTTTCAAGGTAGAGATAGATGATGAATGGCCTGGAGTTTTTTGTTGTAACTCTACAGTGACCACAAAAAACTACAGGATATTTCTAATATTTTAAAATCTGGGCAAAAAGAATGAATGGACAAATTTAATTTGAAGTTATTAAAGCAAAAAGCAAGCCTGGGGACTGCTTGAATACATGTATAAGCATGTGTGCATGGACGTACATTGTATTCTCAGATCACTTGTATCATTTCTATGTCCATATATTAATGTTATCTGTCACTCACATACCTTTGTACTTTACTTATGCATCCATCCAGACTTTGCATTATTTATATACGTGGAGAACAATGAAATATTGACTATAATACATGATATAATTTTATTATTCATATTATATTTCAGTTTCTGGTTTTTCTAATTTTCCACATTAATGTATATTCTGCTTAAATTGGGGGATGGGGAAGCAACATAAAATCAACATAAAGGTTATATACGTGTCTTAGCCTTTGGTGTTACTTTATCAACATGCCATAAACTGGGTTGTTTATAAACCAGAACAATCCATTTCTCATAAATCTAGCAGTTGTTACATCCAAGAAGAAGGCCCTTGTAGATTCAGTGTCTGGCAAAGTCTATTCCTGAATGATAGGTGCCACTTATTGTGGGGTCCTTACATCGTGAGTAGAGCAAAAGTGCTCCTTGGATCCCTCTTATAAGGGAAATAATCTTATTCTTGAGAGTTCGGCTCTCATGAGCCAACAGCCTCCCAAAGGCTTGACTGCTTAATACTGTAATAAGCATTGAATTAAATATTTCTTTTTTAAATTTTTTTTGTCTTTTTGAGACAGAGTCTCCCTGTGGCCCCAGCTGACCTGGAACTCGCTATTTAGATAATGCTGGACTCATAGAAATCCACCTGCCTCTTCCCCCAAATACTTGGATCAGAGGTGTACACCACCACACCCTGCTTAAATATTTCTATGAGAATACAACTGTTGCAAGTATTCTAATTGGCTCCTTAGGAATGTTATTATGTTCAAAATGTTAATTTCAGCATTAGGAGACCACACGTTTTGTTGTTGTGCATTTGAAGGATAAAAACATTTTAGTTCCATTTGTTAAGTGACATACATGAACATTCTCAAAAGCTTTAACAGCATTCTCCATAAAGAACCCCAGACTTTCGGCCTGCATCAAATCCTGTCAGAGTACTCAGTGCTCTCATCAATTTGTACACAGGAGATTTAATGCTTTTCCAGATTTGTCATGTGCACACATGTTTGTGTGTGTCTGTGTGTGTGTGTGTGTATGTGTGTGTGTGCTTGAGTGCACATGCACATATGAGCTCATGGGTGTGTAACTGGCTTCCTAACAGATTTTGCTTTTTCTATACATGTTTCTTACGGAATTTTATGTCTTCTGAAGTTTTTTTCAGTTTTTTTTTTGACATTTCAAAATAAACTTTTTAAATCATGATAAATCCATGTGCTTTTTGCTTCTCCCTTTTATTTATACTTTTACCCTTGCACTTGTAGCTATATAACCTATTCTTATTCCTTAAGTTCTTATGTAGCCTTTGGGCTGATTAACATTAACATGCGTTTTTATTTTGTGATTAAATTTGTTTTCAACTATTTTCTCAGAACATTGGCAGAAAGCCTTTATGTACTTGTAGGTACTGTTCTGTCCTCTGCAGCTGTGTGTGTTATGACACTCTACTTTCTTTTTCCTCCCCTGTTACAAATCCTACTGTCCATCTAGCGTTTGACTCACTTGCTTTCTACCAGCATCTTCCATGTTTCTTATTGAGGTAGTCCCAAGTATTCTTCAGCATCGTGTTATTACAAATGGGTCATGGTATGAATATTGACCTAATCTGCCAATATTTCTTTATTGCATAAAGTTCACACTAAACTGTAGGCAACTCTAGGTCAGAAGGAGGCAGGTAACTTTACCAAAAGGCTGAAAATCAAGCTGATTAATTCAACATTTCTTAAATTTACCACTAATTATATGTGAAATTACTGATGAAAAAAAATCAACACTGATTTCATTTTCTAAATCCGGTGAAAGGAAAGATCAGTGTAATAATTTTTCTAAGTCTAACTACTATGCTTAGGGAATAATTAAAGTTTTTTTAAAGACATATTTTCAAGCCTATAATTTCAGTTTTAAATTGTGGAATGTTTCAGGACATAGAATCATTTTGTAAGAGACATGGCAGTCTTTGATGAAGGTCTCCATAAACTCATTCTTTTATTCAAGAGGGAGGCCAGAAGATGAGACGCTACCTGTGTAAGTTAGGCCCTGTGTTTCATAGAAAACAGAACACACAGTCAAGTCAGCCAAGGATGGGATACTAATAGGAGGAATTGAATCACCCAAGAATAACAGATGTGATTGCATAAGCATGTGATACCTCCCTCAGATTTCTAAGATATTCGGGTGTCCTCTGAATCTCAATTCCCCTTTAATCAAATGAAAATCAACATGTTATTTATATGGTCAGTAATGACCTGTAATTGTACTTGTTATCACATAGCATGTATCAAAGCTGCTGATTTCCAACCCGTGTCTTTATGTTTGTATTAACAGGGAAGCTCCTGAGAAATATGCATCTAAAATTATCCCCACTGATGATAGTATTTGTCCCTAGGTAGTTGTGTTTGCAAAAGCTTCCAGTCATTTCTAGAAATAAGTAGACTTCCTAAAAATTTATCAACATTCTTTGCAAACCTCCTGTGGTGGTTCTGAGAGAGCAAAACAAAACACACTGCTTGTTAAAAAATCAGCGTTTTCATGTAGCATTTTCATATTGAGCATGATAGCACATGCCTTTGACATAGCACTCAGGAGGCAGAGGCAGATCTCTGTGAGATGAAACCTGGCCTGGTTGTCACAGAGAGTTTAAGACCAGATAGGACTATAGAGAGACCCTATCACCAAAAAAAAAAAAAAAAAAAAATTCAAATATATGTAAGCTTTTCTTTTTTAAAAAAAAATATATTTTATTGAATTTTTATGAATTTCACATAATGCATCTTAATCATATTTAGCCCCCCTTCCCTATCTGAACCCTGTAGCCCACCTACAGGGCTTCATGTATTTTGTCATATATATTAAAGTATATTGAGTCAAGTTTGTGTTCCCAAATGTCCCTTGGTGTGAGTTCATTCACTGGAGCCTGTTCAGCCTGTCTAGTGTTGCTCCCTTAAAGATCAACTCTCCCTCAGCCAGTAAAGGTCAGCTGCCAATAGTTTCTCACCACAGTTGTGGCCTCCTGCCCATTTCCACAGTTCTATGCTGGCTTTTGTCTGATTGAGTTTGCACTGTGCTTGCTGTCATAGCAACTTGTTTGCAAGTTCATATGAGCAAGGTCCCATGAGACTGTAAGGCTCTATTTCCTTATGGTCATGCACCTCCTCCTTGGTTCTTATAATCTTTCCACCCTCTCTTCTGCAATGGCCCCTGAGCCCTGGATGGGTGAAGTTTAATAAAGGAGTCTGAGCAACTCATACTTACTGCTGTCTCTTATTCTCTACAGTTTGGCCACTTGTGGCCTTTTATTCATTGCCCTCTGTTGTATGAAGAATCTTCACTGAAGAGAGTTGAGAGATGCATTAATATTCTCTCTAGCCCTTGTTCCACTATGTTCCATGAGCCTTAGCTTAGAGGACAATTTTACGTGTATCATTTAGGATTGGGCATCTCACAGACACTTATTCTCTAAGCTTTTACTCTTCTTTTGGGTAAACTGGAAGCCCTATTCAATCAGTTTTTCCCTATAACTCAGAAGAGTTCTTTTAGTACTTACTCTAGAAATTTCACTGTAAAGCTAGTCTGTGACAACTCTCACAACAATGCAAAAACTTATAAACAATTTACCTCAAGCCAGTTTTTCTTTATTGCACCTATACTTGGTGTAAGGTGATATTTGATCTTTATTTTCTAATTATAAATGATGTTAAATCTTAAATAATGATTACTACTCATGCTGTGATAGTCTTACATCAACTTGGTCTTTTCTTTTTTTTAGTTTTTCAAATGTTTTATTTATTTTTATTTTATGTGTGAGTGTTTTGCCAACATATATAAAAGGGCACTTGTGACACAAAAGGCCCTCAGAGATCAGAAGAGGGTGTCAGATCCCCTGGAACTGGAGTTAAAAACTGGTGTTAGCCACTAAATTGGTGTTGGGAACCAAACCCAGGTTCTCTGGAGGAGCAGTAAGTATTTTTAACTGCTGAGCCATCTCTCCAGCCCTGCCTCAACTTTACTTTGGGATCTGGTATAGTAATCCCCCCCCAGCATTGCTCTTGGTGCTCAGGGTTGCTTTGGCTGTCCAGGGTCTTTTGAATTTCCATATAAATGTAAGGATGTTTTTTTTCTAAATCTATGATCTATGTCATGGAGATTTTGATTGGGATTGCATTGAATCTACTTATTACTTTTGGTAGGATGGTCTTTTTCACAATATTAATTCTTCCAATCCACAAGCATGGGAGGTCCTTCCATCTCCTGGTGTCTTCCTCAATCTCTTTAACGATTTAAAATTTTCATTGTAGAGATCTTTGGTGTCTTTGCTCAGATTTATTCCAAGACATTTTATTTGTTTGCAGCTATTGTGAATGGGAGCATTTCCTTGTATTCTTTCCCCAGTTGCTTGTTATTGGTACATAGAAAGACTACTGATTTTTGTAGATTGATTTTATAACCTGCCACTATACTGAAAGTGTTGATCAGTTCTAGGAGTTTTTTGGTGGAACTTTTGGGATCACTTGGTATAGTATCATATCATCTGCAAAAAGTGATAGTTTGACCTCTTCTTTTCCAATTAGTGCTCCTTTAATTTCCTTCTCCTATCTTATTGTTCTAGCAAGACTTTCAAGCACTATGTTGAAAAGGAGTGGAGATAGTGGACTTCCTTGTCTGGTTCCTGATTTTAATGGGAATGCTTCCAATTTTTCCTCCATTTAGAATGTTGGCTGTGGGTTTGTTATATATAGCTTTAATGATGTTGAGGTATGTTCCCTCCAGTCCAATTCACTCCTGGACTTTGAATATAAATCCATGTTGAATTTTGTCAAAAGCCTTTTCTGCATCTATTGAGATGACAATGAGGGTTTTGTCTTTGAGTCCATTTATATGATTAATGACGTTTATTGACTTGCATATATTGAAACATCATTGCATCTCTGGGATATAGCCTACTTGATCGTGATGAATGATCTTTTTGATGTGTGTCTGTATGTGGTTTGCAAGTATTTTGTTGAGAATTTTTGCATCTATGTTCATTAAGGATATGGGTCTATAGGTTTCTTTTCTGGTTGTGTCTTTATTAGAGTGATGCTGGCTCATAGAAGGAATTTGGGAGTTCTCCCTCTGTTTCTATCTTTTTGAATAATTGAAATAGTATTGATTGGAGGTCTTCCTTATAAGTCTGGTAGAATTCTGCTATTAATCCATCTGGGCCTGGGCTTTTTTAGTTGGGAGGTTTTGTATTATTGTTTCAATTTCTTCATATGTTCTGGGTCTATTTAAACTGTTAATCTCTTATTGGTTTAACTTTGGTGGTTTCCTTGATTTTAGATATGCATCTATTTCTTTTAAATTTTCAAATTTTGTAGTGTATAGGTTTTTAAAATATTCTGTTATAATGGTCTGGATCTGGTGTCTGCTGTGATGTTTCCCCTTTCATTTCTGATTTTGTTGATTTGGATTTGCTCTTTCTTTCTTTTTGTTAACTGGGCCAAGGATCTGTCTATCTTGTTTAGCTTTTCAAAGAACCAGCTCCTAGATTCATTGATTCTTTGTATTGTTTTTTGTTTCTGTTTCATTAATTTCTGCTCTGATTTTTGTTACTGCTTCTCTTCTGGTAGGTTTGGGTTTCATTTGTTCTTGCCTTTCCAGTGTCTTGAGTTGCAGGGTTAGATCATTTGTTTGGGCTCTTCCTAATTTTTTAATGTAGGCACTTAGAGCTATAAACTTCCCTCTTAGGACTGCTTTTAAAGTGTCCCAGAGGTTATATTGTGTTCTATTGTCCTTTTCATTGAATTCCAGGAATTATTTTATTTATTTCTTAATTTCTCATTTGACCCACTCATTGTTTAGCAGTGTGTTGTTCAATTACTATGAGTTTCTGTAGTGACTAAGGTTTTATCCAGAGTTGGTTTTGAGCTTTATTGCATTGTGGTCTACAGAATGCATGGAATTATTTCAATTTTTTTGTATTTGTTCAAGTTTGTTTTGTGGGCCAGTATGTGATCAATCTGTGAAAAATTTCCTTGGGGTGTTGAGTAGAAAGTATGTTCTTTGGTGCTTGGGTGGAATATTCAAAAGATATATATTAGGTCCATTTGATGTATAATATCATTTAATTCAGATGTCTCTCTGTTTATTCTTTGCCCAGTTGACCTTTCTAGTAGAGACAGTGGGGTATTAAAGTCCCCTACTATTACTAAGTTGGGGTTAATCTGTGTCTTAAAGTCCTGTAGTGTTTTTATGAATTTGGGTGCACCAGAGTTTGGTGCACATATATTAAGGATTATAATATCTACTTGATTAACTGTTCCTTTGATCAGAATAAAGTGACCCTCCTTACCTCTTCTGATTATTTTTACTTTGAAGTCTATTTTGTCAGATAGAATTGCAGCCCCTGCTTGCTTTTTAGTGCCATTTGCTTGGAATATTCTTTTACATCCTTTTACCTTAAGGTATTGCCTGTCCTTGAAGGTGAAATGGGTTTCTTGCAGACAGCAAAGAGATAGATTTTGTTTCTTAATCCATTTGCTTAGCCTGTGTTTTTGACTGGGGAGTTAAGTCCATTGATATTTAAGGCTATTACTGAAAGATGTATGTTGGTTGCTGTCATTTTGATTATTATTTGTTTTCTCTATCTAATTTTGTGTTTCCTCCATTATACATTTATGTATTTTCTTTCATTGCCCCTGAGGTATAAGTTGATTCTCTCTCCACTCTCTGTATTGCTTCAAGTATTCATGAAGGGCTGGTTTTGTGGACCTGTATGCTTTCAGGCTATTCGTATCATGGAAGACATTTCTTTCCCCTTCAAGTATAATAGACATTTCTACTCGGTACAGTATTCTGGGCTGACATCTATTGTCATGTAGAACTGGAAATACCTTGGTCCAGGTTCCTCTGGCTTTCATATTTTGCATAGATAAGTCAGCTGTAATTCTGATGGGCTTTCCTTTATATGTGACTTGTTTTTCTTTTGCTGCTTTCACTATTCTCTCTTTGTTCTGTACATTTAGAGTTTTTACTATGATATGTTGTGGGGAGTTTCTTTTCTGATCCTATCTACTTGATGTTCTATGTGCTTCTTGATTTTGTATGGGGATGTCTTTCCTTAATTTCAGGAAATTCTCTTCTACAATCCTGTTTAAGAATTGATCAACACCATTAACAGGAAATTTTTCTACTTGCCCTATGATCCGTAGATTTGGTCTTTTCATGGTGTCCCATATCTTTTGCATATTCCATTCTTGTGTTTTTTTCAAATTTTCTATATTCTTTGCTTGAGTGGTCCAATTCTCCAACTTTATCCTCAAGTGTTGATATTCTGTTTTCCATTTCATTCATTCTAGAGGTGAGGCTTTCCCCTGTTGTTTCAAGTTGGCTTATTGAGTTTTGTACTTCCTTCTTCATTTCTGCCTGAGTTTTCTTCAATGTTTCTATCTCTTTTGTGAATTCATTCAGAAGTTTATCCCTATCTTCTTTTAGCTCTTTGATTTGTTTGTTCATGTGTTCTTTAAATTCGTTGTATTCCTTGATCATGTTTATGACTGTTTTTTTAAATTCAGTGGCCCGGGTCATCTCTAGGGGGTTCTCCTTCTAGAACTCTTCTACAGGATTCATGGAGTTTGGTGGGACATTGTATTTTAGCTTTCCATTTTATTATTCTTTCATTATGATTTTGGCATGTGAATTTCTTTTGTTGTTTATGATTCTGATATGAGAATGAAGTTGAAGTATGCCTCTGTTTGTATTATCCAGGTGCCTAGATCCTTTCTTTATTGGTTATGTAAAGCTGGTTGATATAGGGTTCAGCTTCTCTCAGATTTAATTTGGAGGGAACTGATGGCTTCAGAACAGCTCTCCAGGGGTACCCACAGAAGCCCAATTCAAATTACAGTTAGGTACACTCAGGCTTCCTTCACCACATGGAGGCAGGATCTGGGCACTCTCAGGCAGTCCATCCTCTCAGGTTATTGCCTGGATCTCAGCCTCAGCCTACCAAAACCAAACCTGCCCTGGGGCTTTGGGAGGGGCCTCATGAAATCCCAGGTAGGGGGATGGATATAGTGAAATTGTGGAAAGTTCACCACCATGTGGAGGCAGGATCCAGGGGCTTTCAGGCAGGCCCCTGCATTCTCAGCCCCTCTGTCACAGAGAGGCCTGAGAGAGGCCAGAACTGAGCACTCTCTGACAGTCTGCTTAGATCAGAGCCACTACACGAATGGAGGTCGGAACCCACCCTTTCAGGCTGTCCCATGTCATACTTATGCAATCATTTTCATTCTGGGAAACATTATGGGTGATCTGCCTCTCCTAGGTCCTCTAACTTTATCTTTAATAACCTCATTATGTCTTTTCTTGAAAGAGATTTTAGAAGAGATGTGTAGATCCACGATTTTCTTGCAGCACTTTGAGGACATTTCTTTCTCTTTGGAATTTCGTGTTTACGAAGATATTACTTGTAGTCCAGCAGCTATTTTTCTGAACGATGCTTGTCTGCCTTATGATCTCTTATCTATCTGGAATCCTCTGTAATTTCACTCCTTTTAGTGGAGCATGGATTTAAGTTTATTATTTTTAGAATTGGTGGGGATTCTAATTTAAAATACATCATATTTTAAATTATTTTAAAGAATTGGTAGTTTTTATCAAATCTGAAAAATTGAGTCCTTTTAAAAAAAAAAAAATAGTGCTATATCCTGAGGTGAAGATGTTGCTCAGTTGGTAGAGTACCTGCCTTACAGAAATCAGGCCCTGAGTTCAAATGGATATGGCAGCACACACCTATAACCTCAGCACTTAGGAGATAGAGACAGAAGGATCAGGAATTCAAGGCCACCCTTGGCTACAAAGAGAATTTCAGGATTTGAGGCCAGCCTGGGCTACAGAAGACTGTCAAAAGACAGATGAAGGAAAGAAAGAAAAAAAGAAAGGAAGGAAGGAAGGAAAGAAGGAAGGAAGGAAGGAAGGAAGGAAGGAAGGAAGGAAGGAAGGGAGACTGCCAGAGAGTGTGGGGTTCGGGCCTCCCTCTGGCTTCCAACTACCAGAGGACCTGAAAACAGAGGGGACAGCCTGACAGTCCCCAGATCTTGCCTCTATGTGTATGGTTTAAAACACACAGGACTGCCTGAGAGAGCCTGGATCCTGCCCCCATGTGGTGAAGGAAGCCTGAGTGTACCTGAATGGAACCTGAATTGGGCTTCTGTGAGTACCCCTGAATAGCTGATCTGAAGCCATCAGTTCTCTCCAAAATAAGCCTGAAAGAACCTGAACCCAGTACCAACCAGCTTTACATAACCAATAAAGAAAGGATCTAGGCACCCGGATAATATAAACAGAAGCATACTTCAACTTAATTCTCATATCAGAATCATAAACAACAAAAGAAATTCACATGCCAAAATGACAGTGAAAGAATAATAAAATAGCCAAAACATTATATCTCCACCAAACCATACCAATCCCGTAGAAGAGTTCTACAAGGAGAACCCCCAAGAGATGACCCAGGCCACTGAATTTAAAAGAACAATCATAAACATGATCAAGGAATTCAATGAATTTAAA
Organism: Nannospalax galili; assembly: GCF_000622305.1. Classification (NCBI taxonomy): domain Eukaryota; kingdom Metazoa; phylum Chordata; class Mammalia; order Rodentia; family Spalacidae; genus Nannospalax; species Nannospalax galili. The sequence continues at coordinate 326,025 of NW_008360326.1, forward strand.
GAACACACACACAAAAAAAAGAAAAAAATCAAAGAGCTAAAAGAAGAAAGAGATAAACTTCTGAATGAATTCACAAAAAAATATAGAAACATTAAAGAAACTCAATAAGCCAACTTGAAACAACAGAGGAAAGCCTCACCTCTAGAATGAATGAAATGGAAAACAGAATATCGGCACTGAAGGATAAAATTGGAGAATAGGACCACTCAAGCAAAGATTATGGAACATTTAAAAAAACACAAGAATGGACTATGTAAGAGATGTGGGACACCATAAAAGACCAAATCTATGGAACATAGGGCAAGGAGAAGAATTTCAGGTTAATCGTGTTGACCAGATCTTTAAAAGGATTGTAGAAGAAATTTCCCGAAATTAAAGAAAGACATCCCCATAAAAATACAAGAAGCAAATAGAACACCAAATACAGGATCAGAAAAGAAACTATCCATGACATATTATAGTAAAAACACTAACTGTACAGAACAAAGAGAGAATACTGAAAGCTGCAAAAGAAAAACAAGTCACATACAAAGGAAAGCCCATCAGAATTACAGCAAACTATGAAATGCAAACTATGAAAGCCAGAGGATCCTGGACCAAGGTATTTCCAGTTCTACATGACAATAGATGCCAGCCCAGAATACTACACCCAGCAAAAATGTCTGTTGTAGTAAAGGGGGAACAAAAACTCTTCCATGACAAGAATAGCCTGAAAGAATTCATGTCCACAAACCCAGCTCTTCAAAGACTACTTGAGGCAATATGGAGAGCGGAGAGAGAGAAACAGCTATACCTTGGGGCAACGAAAGAAAATAAACAAAGATATAATCTAGGAAACACAAAATTACACAGAGAACACAAATAGCAATCAAAATGACAGCAAGCAATACACACCTTTCAATAATAACCTTAAATATCAATGGACTGAACTCCCCAGTCAAAAGACACAGGCTAAGCAAATGCATTAAGAAACAAAATTCATCTTTGCTGTCTGCAAGAAACCCATCTCACCTTCAAGGACAGGCACCACCTTAAGGTAAAAGGATGGAAAAGAATATTCCAAGCAAATGGCACTAAGAAATAAGCAGGGGTTTCAATTCTAATATCTGACAAAATAGATATAGTAAAACTAATCAGAAGAGATAAGGAGGATCACTTCATTCTGATCAAAGGAACAATCAATCAAGAAGCTATTGCAATCATGAACATATATGCACCAAATTCTGGTGCACCCAACTTCATAAAAAACTACAGGAATTTAAGACACAGATTAACCCTAATGCAGTAATAGTAGGGGACTTCAATACCCCACTGTCTCCATTAGACAGGTCAGCTGGACAAAGAATAAACAGAGAGACATCTGAATTAAATGATACCATACATCAAATGGACCTAGCAGACATCTTTGGATTATTCCACCCAATCACCAAAGAATATACCTTCTACTCAGCACCTCATGGAACTTTTTCAAAAGATGACCACACCCTGGTCCACAAAATGAACCTCAACAAATACAAAAATATTGAAATAATTCCATGTATTCTATTGGACCACAAAGCAATAAAGCTCAAAATCAACACTGGACGAAGCTCTAGTCACTACACGAACTCATGGTGATTGAAAAACACACTCCTAAACAATGAGTGGGTCAAAGGAGAAATTAAGAAAGAAATAAAAGGATTCCTAGAATTCAATGAAAAGGACAATACAACACAACACAACCTCTGGGACACATGAAAAGCAGTCCTTTGAGGGAAGTTTATAGCTCCAGGTGCCTACATTAAATAATTGGAAAGAGCCCAAATAAATGACCTAACACTGCAACTCAAGGCACTAGAAAGACAAAAACAAATGAAATCCAAACCCAGTAGAAGAGAAAAGATGACAAAAATCAGAGCAGAAATTAATGAAATAGAAACAAAAACAATACAAAGAATCAATGAATCTAAGAGCTGGCTTATGAAAAGCTAAACAAGTAGACAGACCCTTAGCCCAGTTAACCAAAAGAAAGAAAGAGCAGATCCAAATCAACAAAATCATAGATGAAAGGGGAACTATCACAACAGACACCCAAAAGATCCAAACCATTATAAGGGAATATTTTAAAAACCTATATGCTACTAAATCTGAAAGGTTAAAAGGAATGGATGGATATAATCAGGGGAACCTCCAAAGTTAAACCAAGAAGAGATCAACAGTTTAAACAGACTTCCGTAACATAAAGGGAAACTGAAGCAGTAATACAAAGCCTCCCATCTAAGAAAAGCCCAGGACCAGATGGATTAACAGCTGAATTCTACCAGACATTTAAAGAAGATCTCCAACTAATACTACTTAAATTATTCAAAATGGTAGAAACAGAGGGAGAACTCCCAAATTCCTTCTATGAAGCCAGCATCACTATAATAACCACCAGATAAAGATGCAACCAAAAAAGAAAACTGTAGACCCATATCCTTATTCACATAGATGCAAAAATTCTCAACAAAATACTTGCAAACTGCATACAGACACACATTAAAAAAATCATTAACCACTATCAAGTAGGCTTTATCCCAGAGATGCAGGGATCGTTCAATACATGCAAGTCAATAAACGTCATTAATCATATAAATGGACTCAAAGACAAAAATCACATTGTCATCTCAATGGATGCAGAAAAGGATTTTGATAAAATTCAGCATGTATTTATGTTCAAAGTCCAAGAGGGAATTGGACTGGAAGGAACATACCTCAACATAATTAAAGCTATAGACAACAAGCCCATAGCCAATATCATTCTAAATCGAGAAAAACTGGAAGCATTCCCAATAAAATCAGGAACCAGACAAGGATGTCCACTATCTCAACTCCTTTTCAACATAGTGCTTGAAACTCTTGTTAGAGCAATAAGACAGGAGAAGGAAATTAAAGTAGTACTAATTGGAAAAGTAGGGGTCAGACTATCACTTTTTGCAAATGATATGATGCTATGCCTAAGAGATCCCAAAAGTTCCACCAGAAAAGTCCTAGAACTGACAAACACTTTCAGTATAGTTGCAGGTTATAAAATCAGTCTACAAAAATAAGTAGCCTTTCTACATACCAATAACAAGTAATTGGAGAAAGAATACAGGGAAATGCTCCCTTTCACAGTTGCTGCAAAAAAATTAAAATAACTTGGAATAAATCGGACAAAAGACCGATGATTTCTACAATGAACATTTTAAATCATTAAAGAAAGAGATTGAGGAAGACACCAGGAGATAGAAGGACCTACCATGTTCATGGATTGGAAGAATTAATATTATTAAAATGACCATCTTACCAAAAGCAATATATAGATTCAATGCAATCCCAATCAAAATACCTGTGACGTACTTCACAGAATTAGAAAAATGCATCCTTAAATTCATATGGAGGTGGAAAAGACCCTGGATAGCCAAAGCAACCCTGAGCACAAAGATCAATGTTGTGGGGATTACTATGCTAGATCCCAAAATATACTACAGAGCCATAATCATAAAAACAGCATGATACTGGCACAAAAATGGACATATAGATAAATGGACCATCATTGACACTCCAAACCTGAGTACATGCAATTCCAGCCACCTGATATTTGACAAAGGTGCCAAGAACACACAATGGAGGAAAGACACCATCTTCAACAAATGGTGCTGGCAAAACTGGATCTCCACCTGCAGAAGAATGAAACTAGATTCTTATCTTTCACCTTGCACAAAAGTCAACTCCAAATGGATCAAAGACCTCAATGTGAGACTGGAAAACCTGAAACTATTAGAAGAAAATACTGGCAGTGACTTACAAGATACAGCTGTTGGAAAGGATTTTCTAAATCAGACAGAAGTTGCTCAGGAATTAAGGTCAGCAATCAATGATATTTGACAAAAGTGCCAAGAACACACATCCAGAATATATAAAGAATTCACAAAACAAAGAATCAAGAAACCAAATGACCCAATTAAAAGATGGGCTGAAGATCTAAACAGAGAGTTCTCAAAGGAAGAAATAAAGATGGCTAAGAAACATTTCAAAAAGTGTTCATCATAGTTAGTAATTAGGGAAACGCAAATTAAAACCACGCTAAGGTATCCCCTTACCCCAATCAGACTGGCTAGGATAAAAAGAGCAAATGATACCAAAAGCTGGTGAGGATGTGGAGAAAGGGGAATGCTCACTGCTGGTGGGATTGCAAACTCATGCAGCCTGTATGGAAAACAGTGTGGAGAACTCTTAAAAAACTAAAAATGAACCTACCATATGACCTGGTTATACCACTCCTTGGCATATGCCCAAAGGACTCATCCTATTGTAGAGACACTTGTACAACTGTGTTTGTTGCTGCTCTTTTCATAATAGCTAAGAGATGGAAGCAACCTAAGTGTCCCTCAACTGATGAGTGCTTAACAAAAATGTGGTACATTTATACAGTGGAGTTTTACTCAGCAGTAAGGAAAGATGAAATAATGAAATTTGCAGGTAAATGGATGGATCTAGAAACTGTTATATTAAGTGAAGTAACACAGACTCAGACAAACAACATATGTTTTCCCTCAAATGTGGCTCCTAGCACCAAATCATTTTAAATTCCAGGTTTTTTTAATAAGATGATGCTATACAGCGTCTCTTCTGCATGAAATAACTAACATCATCACTACTTCCACTGAGCCTGATCGCTAAACATAGTCACAGTTGGGCTTGTTGACAGTTGTGCTCATTCGTTAAAGGACTGCTAATCTGGGAAACTGGACCCTCACCTAAATATCTAGCCACTCTTCCTAGCCAAATAGTCCAGACTTGGAAGACAAAAGAAAAATGAGGAAGAACCCAATAGAGGGATGCTTTTGGAAGCCCTTGTCAAGAAACTCCAATAGACTCTCATATGAACATTTGAAAATTGCCCTGTTCTGACTTTTCTAGTTCCCTGCCTAGAACTTGTAATGCTAATTACTCTTGCCTTTACTTCTCTTTCACATCTCCCATTCATGATTGGAGGACTTTCTTCTCCCCTTAGAGACAAAAGTTACACAATTTGGGAGTCTTATAGATAGACCCACTGAAGAGGTACTCCAATTGTCTCACCCTGCGTCCCTGTTCAGCATGGAAGAAGCCAGAGTGGTCTGTGTCCCTATTCCCTATTGGTAATTTGGGTAACCCCTTCATGGGATGGTGTGATAAGACTAGGAGGTAGGAATTAGCTAGGCGGTTAGGGTAAAAAGACCCCAAAGAAATGTAGCCAGTTTCTTGGCTAAAAGTCAAAATGTCCTTGGGCCTGTTAGCAACACATTCTGTTCCAAGGCCCAAAATATCAAAAGTATTTGGGAGCTTGTATCTAATCCTTAAAAGATTTTAGGGTTACCTGTTCATTGGGGGAATGTTGGAGGGAGGGAGTGGGCTGGATTTGATCAAAACACCTTATATGCATGTATGAAATTCTCAATAAAGTTTTTCAAAAATTTAATAAAAAAAAGAAAGAAGGAAGGAGAAAGAGAGGGAGCAAGAGAGAAAAGAGTGAAAGAAAGAGGGGGAAAGAAATAGAAAGAAAGGAAAGAAACAAGCACAATTGTCCCGTCATCTGTAATAGCTAATCTTTGTTGCCAAATTGATTGGATTTAGAATCATCTAGGAGATACACCTCTAAGAGTACCCTTGGAGGTATTTCCAGAGAGATTTAGTTGTAGGGGGAAGACCCACTAAAACACTAATTTAGGTGGTGTCTGCACATGGGCTGAGGTTATAGCCTTAGAATAGAAGAGAAAACATTGAGAACACAGTTGGAGGATCGGCTCTCATTTCTCTGTGCTTCCTGACTGTGGTCCCAATGTGACCAGCAGCCTCAGGCTCCTGCTGCTACAGCTAAGGTCACTTTCACCACTATGGCCTCCCCACTGTGATAGATTGTGCCTTCAAAGGGTGTCAAAACAAACCCTTCCTTTAGTTGCTTCTGTCAGGTATTTTCTCATAGCAACTGGAAATGTAAATAATGTTCTCTCTTATCTTTTCCTGAAGTGCCAGTGAGAAATATGGTGCAGTCTTCCCATTCCTTCCTTGTCACCTCCCTTTTATGTTTGCATCTGTTTGTGTCTGTGCTTCATCCTGGTGAGTTTTCTAAATGTCTTCTTGTTTATTCTGTCTCCCTTCAGCTGTGTCTACTTTGCTATTTATGTCATCTACTGAGTTTCTCATTTTAATCATTCATAGTCTGAGACTTCTTTTTTAAAAAAAAGAAATACTCAGTGTGTCTTTTCACTTTTCTGATTGATGTCATTAACTGTAGTCTTTGTCTGATTTGGGGCCTCTTATTACTTCTAATGCTCCCTTCCTTTCTTCTGCATCGAGGACCACAGGCGGAACATGCATTTGCACTCAATATATATTTCTGCAATGCAGAATTCTTTCCTAACTTCACATTGGGTCTCCCAGATGTCCTGTTTGCAATCTTATCTAATAGTTTTGATGTCAATGTTTAGATAACTGGGTTTGATTTTTTAATTGAATATTTTTTTAATTTCAAACTGCATTTTTTATAGTTTTTTGTTTTTAAAAAATATTGCTATTGAGTTTTTGTGCATTTCATATAATAGATCTTAATCAAATTTAGATCCTCTCCACATCTGCACCCCCCCATGCCTCCCCCACTGGACCTCATGCATTCTGTCATATATGTTAAGTTCTATCCAGTCAAGCATTTATACCCAGTTGTCCCTTGGTACAAGTTCATCCACTGGGCATCTAGTCAGCCTATCTAGAGTCACTCCCTTAAAGAAGATCTACTCTCCCTCATCCCATAGTAATCAGTTGACAGTAATTCCTTGGCTAGGGTTTTTGTGTTATTGAATCAGCACACTGTCACCATTATTGCAAGTTCATATGAGCAAGTTCCCAGAGTCCTGAAATTGTTTCCTTGTGTTCATGCAGCAACATTGGCTCTTACAATCTTTCCACATCCTCTTCTGTAATAGTCCCTGAACCATTGGTGGATAAGGTTTAGTATAAGAGTCCTATCCAGGAACATTTACTCTACAGAAACAAGAGAATAAATGACCCAATAAGAAGATGGGCCAAGGACCTGAACAGAGAGTTCTCAAAGAAATAAAATTGCCTACTTTTAAAAAGGTCCAACATCCTTAATAATTAGAGAAATGCAAATCAAAACCACTTTAAGATTTCATCTTACTCCAGTAAGACTGGCTAAGATCAAGAGAACAAAAGACACCAAATGCTGATAAGAATGTGGAGAAAGGGAAATAAATGCTCATTCACTGCTGGTGGGAATGTAAACTCATGCAACCATTATAGAAAGCAGTGTGTCTTCAAATACCCCTTGGTGTGGGTCCATTCACTGGAGCCTGATTAACCTACCAAGAGGTACACCCTTAAACAAGATTGACTATCCCCCTCCCAGCAACCATTGGTTGCCACTAGTTCCTCAGGTAGGGTTGGGAATTTTATCTGCTTTCCCATGTCTATGCTGGGATTTTGTCTGGTTTGGGCTTAGATGTGACTTGTGCATGCTGTCACCATTACTGTAAGTTCATATGAGTAACTGCCCAGCTGTCTGGAACTCTCCCTGTGGTCATCTACCACCTCTTGCTCTTATAATCTTTCTGCTCCATTTTCCACAATGATCCTTGAATCTTAGAAGCCAGAAGTTTGAGAGAGGTGACCAATTCAGAGATAATTGCACTACAACCTCTTAGTCTCTGCACGATATACCGTTGTGGATCTCTGGGTTAGTCACCATCTAGGGTATAAGGAAGACAATTATCTATGGGTATAGCATAAGTCATTAAGAGCCAGTATAATACTATATCTATGTAGCAGAATAATACTATTAGGCCCTCCCATATGACCTGTGATCTGTCTAGTCACAGGTACCTAGTTATGGTATCAATGTCATATCTGGGCCCTCTCCTATGAAGCAGACCTTGAATCCAATTACAAAGTGGTTGAATATCTCCATAATATTCATGTCAGTGGGCACATCTTGCCAGGCCAATTTTTGTAGCTCACAGGATGCACTGCTGGGTATGGCTGATGATTAATTTTCTCTTCCAGTAGTATGCATAGGACCTTCTGGCATTATGAAAGTTAGCCAGTAGTGATGAGACTGAACTCAGTACCAGCTTGATTTATCCTTGTTTGTTCCACAGTTTTAAATAACAGTCATTGATATGATTGCCCATCCTGTTTAGAGCCCACCTAGATTTTCTTCCGACAGGTAACTGGGTCCATTAAAGGACAAGTTTTAGGTGTCATGAAGAAGCACATAGATCCCCATGGCCAAACTCCTACTATACTGATCTGCTTTTCTTCAGCATCTTTATTTAGTTTTGGATTCTTATCCTTAAGATACAGCTCACCCTCTTCTATAAGCCAAGTATTGCATTTAGACGGTATTTTTGACGTAGCCTATGAGATATTGTTATACATTTTGTACAGAAATATTTTCTTTATAGATTTGGTATATTAAATTGTCAAAAGTAGAACCTGCAAGCCCTGTTTCTGAAGTCAGAGATATAGCCAGTGTCACTGAGATTCACACCACCCTATAGCTAGAACTCACCAGCTGTGGCTCCTGATGTTATGTTCTGCAGGTTTATTTCATCATGGAGAATCTACAAAGACTAAAGACGGTGGGAATCAGATGCAGAGTGGGTTTAAAAAGAGAACAGAGGGAAAACTGAATTTAGACTTTGTCAGGTTGATAAGCTGCCTCTGTCGTCGTGCTTCCCTTGTCCTACACATTGATGTTTCATATCACTACAATGATTGATGCCACTGAGTATAGATCACCTATGATTTCATAACAAAAGACCCATTGCCATCAATTCACTGCTTTTTTTCCCTGCTTTAGAGTTCATAATTCCAGCAACACTCATAATCATATTAAGCATTTACAGACATGAGAGTTTGAGATGCATCAGGGAACACACTATTTCCCATCTATCAGACTGTGTAATCCTCACAGCAACCTGAGTGTTAAGGGCCACTCCCATGCCTACTGTATAACTGGGCAAATAATCCCAGAGGTATGTAAACTGCGTTCCCAAGTTCATGTAGGTAGTTAATGATAGACAACAAAACATTAAGGCAGACATCTCCATGATTTTAAAAAGCTCATATAAGCTTGGCACACCAGGGAGAATGTTTTAACAACAAAACATAATCTAAGGCTATGGCTTTTCAGAGAGTATTTAATTCTCATGGCCATACCTAGCCTGTATTCCTACAACTATTAACTTTAAAATGAGTCGCCTCAAGGATCTATTTACATTTTTAATAGAGGATATATTGGAGAAACATAAGGCCCAAGTTAAATTTGTCAGAATCTTTGAGACACACAAGCAGTCAGAGCAACAGAGTGTATCCCCATACCCTATATATCATAAAAGAATTAATTAAATGTATGAAGGAAAATGTAGTGTCAGTTTACTCTAATTGAGAAGATTTTGAGAGAAATTATTGAAACCAGACAGAAATGAAGAAGGCTTGGTATGCATAATTTTCAGGAGACTTATTTGGCCACCAAGGAGCCCTTGTTAATGAACTTCAATGAGAGAGAGGAGAGAGAGAAAGAGCAAAACAAAGAGGGAGAGAGCGAGAGAGAGCAGGGGGGAGAGGAGAGAGAGAGCTGCAGTTGGTTTGCTAATGAGCACTGTCTGAATTAGAATGCGCTCAGGTACTCTGCAGCACAGATAATCCCCTCACCTCTACTTGTTGAACAGAACTTGCTAAGCAGTTTTACCATTTCCTTCATCCAGCTACAAATCGCCAGTTATGTCAACTCTCTAGGCAAAGCAGAATAGCTGTCCAAGGATGAGAGGAGATACAGGTTTTGGCGCTTCACTTGTTTCCTTTTAATGACTCTCCAAGCCAAATAGATGTATTCTGAAATTTTAAAGAACGGGATGGCTTGATATTTCAATCAATTTTAAGTATATCAGGATATTTTTAAAAAATAATGTAAACATTTTAGGTATTCAAGCATGTATCCTCAACTCTTAAAGAGCCACAAACAGAAATGCCATTTAAATGATGTCCTGCAGGGTGATGTCATACCATTTTAACCACTTCAAACAAATTGGAAAGCCTAGATGTTCTGTAACTTTTTGCCAACTTCAACTTTATAAACAGGTTGTGGGAAGGATTATTTCAAGTAATTTTTAAAGGTCTAATATTGCCTTTGAAGCAAGATTCCATGATTGCCTTACCATTTCATTGAGTAATATTTAAATCATCACATGTAAAATAATCTGAGGTAGTTATAATCTATTTGTCCAAAATTCTTTTGCTATGCAGTTTATATACTTAAAATTAGTTTACCAGGGTCAAATTTTTATTTCTAAGTGGATGGATATTCCTTAAGGTAAAACAGTTGTCAGAGTTTTAAATTGTCTTTTGCTCTTTACTATCCAGAAGCTGAATATTGATCAATAAATTAAACCCTTTCAGCTCTAATGTGTGTTTTCCTGATTTGATGAAGCCCTATTATTGCTCAAGTGGTTGGAATGCCAACAATTACATCATTTAGAATTGTAGTTATAAAATAACATAGACTCCTAGACTGGTACCCACACATGCATTTTTTCACTGTCTTAATATGCTTATCTTAGTATTTTTTGTTATAGATGACAATGAATTGCTAGTCCAACTACATCTCTATTTATTCCAACCCTAGTTCTCTTGTAGATATTAGGTGTCAAAAGCAATTCATTTTATTTACCTAAGTTGTTTGGTTGAAGCAGAGACCCAATTTGGAAGATTATTTTAGTTGACATAGTTGGACTCACAAATTTTGTGTCACTTTTTTTCTTTATACATACATACACACACACAAACACACACACACACACACACACACACACACACACACACACATATATATATAATTTGGCTTGTTATGCCCAGATCTCACAACCCCCAATGACCACCAAGGAGTCCAGAGTATATGCAACAGCAAAGATCCTTCATTTGGGCTTAAGCTTGGGCCCTCAGATTTCACCTACTCAGCGGATCTGTACTGAGAGCCCCGAACCAGGGTGGGGCAAGCTTTTAATAGGGAGTTTTGCTGAAGCCCGCGAGCGCCAGATGCACTTTAAAATGATTGGATGGTCCTATGTCCTGCATACAGGGAGGATTCTTATTGGTAGGGGCTGTCTTCAGGGCATTGGAATGTGCTGTTATCTGTAGGGCCAGAAGTTTCTGTTTCTACCTTATAAGGCTTTTACATGCCCTGCTTAATCCATGGCTTTTGGCGGGGAGGGGGGTAGCAAATGGAGATTTACAATGTGCCTGGGCTTGTCCAGGCTTGCCTGAAACAGCTAGCCAAAATGGAGTCAGTGTATTCTGACTCTTGCAATTTGACTCTTCAAGCTTTTTAAATGTTTTACATTTCCAACTCAAATCCAGAGCCTCTCCCCCATCATGCCTCCCCCATTCCCCCCACAGAACTCTATGCACTCTGCCATATTTGCTGAGTTTTATTCATTCAGTTGTTTGTACCCAAATGTACTGCAGTGTAAATGTGTCCACTGGTGTCTAGTCAGCCCACGCAGTGGTTGTGCTGCTTTTAAGCTTAAATTTGAAAAAGTTTTGAAGATTGTAGACATAATTTTATGTGTCTGAGATGATATCCCCATTCTTCTCTTTAATTCCTATCCTTTATCATTTAAAACTCAACTCAAAATGTATCCCTTTTCTCTGAAGTCCTTCACTTACTCCATCTAGCCTCAATCTTTATACTAATACTCATTTGTTTTATATGATAGTCCATTTAGAAATAATTATCACTTATTTATATATCTTATCAGCAGCTATAATTAAATTTATAATTGAAATTATCATAATAATTGGCAATATCTTTAAAGACATCCTCTTCTCTGTTGAAGAGAATATACCACTCAATATTCTTGGTTATGATACTGACTGATCTTAAAACTTCTTTAATTTTTAGGAGCAAAGTTTTATTTCTCTGACATATCAATTGTCTATTGTAAGGGAAGAAGTTTTCTGATCCAGGTCATTGGAAGCACCAGAAACAGACTAAGAGAGAGAAAAAAATTGACAAAACATGTCACTTCCATACTCTGATGTTCAAGACCAGCAAGTCACCTAGCCATTCTCAAATTGAATAATGTCAGTGTCCACAGAGGAACCAAAGCCAGTTTTATAGCCAAGCTACAATTTTATTGGAAACACAAAATACAAATATAAGTAGACCCAACTCCTGGAACAGTGTGATGATTTAAAAAATATGCCATTTCAACATAAAGTAAGAGCCATTTACTAAAAATACACTTAATTTGGAGACATTTAAAATAATCTGTTTTCTCTATTTCCATTTCTAAGGTTGACTAACATTCATCACCTTTACTTGTCTTATTCCAGCTGTATTTTCCCATCAACACTTTTAATTTCATCCTTTGCCATTTCTCCAGAGTTAGATCCATCTTTTCTCTGCTCATTCCATAGCTTTAATTCCTACCTTTCTGATACCGGGTTTTCTTCAGCTCAGATACCCACCATAAGTAACTCTTCTCTTGAACATATCCATATTTCACTTCCCTTATATTTTGAGAACCTCTTGAAATAGAAATTTTAGCATATCCCTGAGATTCTTCAGTTCTCACTATAATCTGCCCTGGCCATCACTGCATCAAAATTGTGCTCACCCAGAGGGTTCTAAGTAACTGGATCCAATTATTTCTATTAGTCCTTGATTTGGCCCTGCTGGTCACTCTCTGCTTCTTTAAGTAATCTTTTGTTTTAGTTTTTGAAGACTCTTCCCTAGTCTCAGTATACATGTTTTATTTATTATTTAAGAATTGTTTATTTTAATTGAAGGGCTGGAGATCAAGACCAGGGCCTCACACATTATATGCATGTGCTGTACCACTGAGAAACACACCAATATTTGAAAGATACATATCCACACTTCTAATACTATTTAAAAATTGATGATCCCTGTAGAGCTGTGTATTAGTGAGGGTTATCCAAAGAAACACAACCAGTAGAATGAATATATATGTATAGAGATTTATCAGCTTAGCTCACAGGATATAGTCCGAGTAGTCCAACCATAGCTACACCACACTAGAGAAGCTGAGAATCCATACTCTCTCAGTCCACGAGGCTGGATGTCTTAGTAGTCCCAATCTGGCGCTGAAGGTCTGACGAATTCCGAAAGATCAGCTAGTCTTCAGTCTACGGCAGCAAGATGAACTCACCAGCGAGAGAGAAGGCAAGCAGCAAGAAACCAGGCATTCTCCTCTGCCGTGGCCTTTTATACAGGCTGCCATCAGAAGGTAACACCCACATTTAGGGTGTGTTTTCCAGCTTTAGATGATCCAATCAAGAAGATCTCTTTCATTTCAGTTAATCCCAGATCCAGTCAAGTTGACACCCAGGATTAGCCATCACAACCTGGATTTCCATTTACCAAGTAAATAGCTTACATGTACTTAAAACCTGCAAGGTCAAGAAATGCCTCAAATATATTTCTTGTCTGTTACTCACTAATTTTAATTTGGTTAATGGGTTCATCATTTCTCCTGATTAAGAAACTCAAAGACAGTAGATGTTTCTACCTTCCCATCCTCAAAATGATGTCATTCCATTTTCTGTTCTATTAAATCATGCTGCAATTCTTCCTGTTCCTCTCCTTCCATCTGATTATCCACAGTTATTGATAGTTTATGACATATAGTTGGTTCCCAGTAATATTTGATAGGTTAATTCACAGATCTCTCCCTCTGGGTTGTTGCCTCTCTGTCAAATACCCTTCCTTACTTGTAGAAACTGCTCAAATCACACTTTTTCTGTATATTTTTCTGTCTTTCAAATGAGGATGCTGGTGCTCTTTTGTGTTCTCAGAGAACTTTGTTAATAATTCTGTTAGAGACAAGACTTATATGTCATGGACATTATTGTTTGTTTTCTTATTCATTTCCCGCTAAACAGACATTGAACTTCTTCTGACCAGACATCAGAAAGTTATTTATTTTTGCTATCCTCACCATCATTATAATTTGAAGGCAAATCTGTGCCTGATTAAATGTTTGGATAGATGTGCGTTTACAGAAAACATCATGTAAGAGACAGCATTTAAACAGGGGATCTTGGGTTGGCAAGATGGCTCAGTAACTAAGAGCACTGACTGCTCTTGCAAAGGACCCAGCAGGCTCTGTTCCCAGCACCCACACAGCAGCTGACCATCATCCATAATTGCAGTTCCAAGGGATCTGATGCCCTCTTAAGGCCTCTGCAGGAACTGTATGCATTTGGTGCACTTACATATTTGCAGGCAAAACATACACGTAAAAATAAATAGATCAAAATAAAGTAGTAAATGGGGGATCCATAGAGATGGATTCTATCATTACTTGAGAATGTCATTTTGAATAAACTGAAAGTAATTTTTAAAGAGTTTCCAGATGGCTACATCTCTGCCAAAATATGGAAGAAGAATTCAAAGCAAAGCACAATTGGGGGTGGTAGATGAAAGAGGACTATGGCGTGTCTTGGGTGATAGACAAGTTTATTCCCTTCTGACCACTGAGAAACTTGAGAAGAGGTGAGGTACACATCATTTGTGCACAAATAAAAGTAAGGGATTGAAATGTGCAACTTTATAAGAACATTTTAATTTCAGGATGTCTTATAAAATGGACTGTAGGCTGCAAAAGCAATTAGAAAGCAATCACAAAAGTTTGGCCAGAAAGAAATATGTAAATGAGAAACGAAAAAGAAGGAAAGAAAAGACTGTTGGAACAGTCTGTTGGAACAGAAGAGAGAGAGAAATCAGCTAAGGTTTCAAGCCTGAGATACGGAAGGGATGCTCCTGCTTTTTACAAAGATAGGAAATACAAAAGGAAGCATGAATTCATAGGCAATTTTAAATTCAGTTGTGGACACAGTGAATTTGAAAAGCAAATATGAATTTGAACTTCAATATCATCACTTCCTTCAGCCCCTTCCATTAGGACTGCTTTCCTTTCTTATTAAGTGACAAGAGAAGCTGTTAAGTTCAAGACCATAGTCTTCTGTTATCAGAGGACTTCAACAAATGACCGATATTTTGACTGAAAGTTGTCATCCAAAGGTGATGTAACAACTAAACCATAAAGCACCATTGGCAATTAATGAATAGCAAAATTCAAATAAGACATATAAAGTGTAACTTTAAAATTATAAGTAGAAAATCCATGTTTCAGAATTATCCCTTATATAATAGGAGATGACATTAAGAACTAAGTAAAATGAAAAAAATTAGTCTACCCAAATTGATTAAAATGATTGCTTTTCACAGTATTTCCATTAAAAATATGAAGACGACTGATGACTCTATCCCTATACTTTATATCCTTTGAAATATATTAATATTCCCTGTTATGATAAATGACATTCAAAAATAGGGTTGTAGGGAGAGATGACATCTTTATTATTCTGTCATATAAAACCTGTTCTTCATTCTCTTCAAGGTCTGCTTCTTTCCAAAAGTGACAATCTGATGTATTCTATTATCTAATTCTAAGTAGCCTTTCTAAAGCACCAATAAATTTGTCCTTACAACTGAAAATAAAATGAAACACTATAAATGCACACCTAGGAATAATATGAAAGACTGGCCAGCCAAGCAGCAATTCTTGTTAGGTATGTTTTAAAAGCCCCTTTCACTATGTTTGCAGAGTACCACCAAAATTGTGACAGTTGCCATGTAATAGGTGTGTGGCTTCTGCCAAGCTTTTCTACCACTGACTGAAAGCTTTGATATAACCTACTTTTGCAAACCATTACAAAGACCAGAAATATTAAATTTCTTCAGACAATAATTAGCTAATATGTTGAATATGGTGTATATTTATCAAATTAATACATATAGTCACTTGTCTATAGAATTGTATATATGCTGTATACTGTATGTTGTACATAAAATATATAACATACATATTGTATTAGTTATTTTTCTTGTTGCTATGACAAAACACCTGAGAGAAGTAAATAAGGAAGGAAGGGTTTCTTTTGGCTCACAGTTCCAGTAGTTACAGTCCATCATGGTGGGGAGGACAGGGCTGAAGAGGCTGAGGTGGCTGCTCCTAGTACTGCCTCCATCTGGAGGCAGAGAAAGAATACTGGTGCTCTGTTCTCTTTCTCCTTTGTATTTAGTCCAGAACCCCAATCCATGGGATCATACTACCCACGTTCAGAGGGTTAAACATTTCTGGTATCACCCTCATAGACAAACTCATATATTTTTCCATGGTGATTCTAAAGCAAATCAAGTACACAATGAAGATGAAGATTAACCACCACAAATAGAAAATACAAAATTCAGAATTCTATTGGCCAACTCAGGGAATTTGGGACTTTGATAAATATGTATCAAGTTATATCTGTACATTGCATCATTGATTAATTAAATATTTTGAGTTACTATCAGATCTGCCAAAGTATAGCTTAAACGCTGCATCAACAAGCTTCAAGACACTGGAATGAAACAATTGGAGCAAAGGAGGGGAGGGAGAAATGATAGCTGAATGCACAGAAAGAAAAGTCCTGGGATTAAATATCAACTACTTAACTCCTACCAACCACTGTAAATTAGACTAAATGGAGTAGCTGAACAGGTCAATAGCCTTGAAAAATCTCCACTTGGTAACACGAATGCTGCCCCCAAGCAGTTCTTTCTAGCATGCTACATTCCAAAGTCTGTTGGGAAGACTCAGATTCAAAGCCCTAAATTATGAGTCCAAGAAACAGAAGTGGTAAGAGCAAAATGATCCATCTCTTGTTGCCTTGAGCCCTCATGCAACAGAGGGCAATGAACAAGAAGGCCACAAATGGTCAAAGGGTGAAGAATAAGAATTGGCAGAAGTGTTGGTCCTTGGACAGGACTCCTATAATAAACTTCGTCCACTCAATAGTCAGGGACCGTTGTGGAAGGGTGGGTAGAAAGATTGCAAGATCCAAGGAAGGAGGTGCATGACCATAAGAAATAGAGTCTTACAGGCTCCTGGGACCTTGCTCATATTAATCTATAGCAATAGTGTCAACATGCACAAGCCCTATGCAAATTTAAGCAGACAAAAACTCAGCATAGAACTGGGGAAATGGGCAACAGCCTCCAATTTTGGCTAAAGAATTTTGGGCAGCTGATTACTGCTAGGTGAGAGAGAGCTGATCTTCTTTAAGGGTGAGACTCTAGATAGATTGTCTAGACTCCAGTGGATGAACTTGCACTGAGGGATATCTGGGGACATTAACTTGACTTAATAAGTCTTAAAATAAACACAGATGCATGAAATTCAGTGGAGAGGCTATGAAATTCAGTGGGAGAGGCCAGTGGGGAAGGGGGTATAAAGATGATTAGGATGTTATGTATGAAATACACAAAATTCAATAAAGAAAAAAAATGACAGAATGCATGGAATTCGGTGGGGGAACTATGGGAGGGTATGGATGGAGGAGGGGTATGAAGATGATTATGGGGACTGGAGAGATGGCTCAGCAGTTGAGAACACTGGTTACTCTTTCAGAAGACCCAGGTTTGGTTCCTAGCACCAACATGGCAGCTAACAATCATCCATTACTTCAGTTCCAGGGGAATCTAACACCTTATTCTGACCTCCGATGGCATTGCATGACATGGGTTCACTTACATATATGCAGGCATTACACTCATGCACATAAAATAAAAATAAAATATTTTAAAAGATGATTATGATGTTGTATATGAAATACACAAAAATTTAATAGTTATTCCAAATATTTTAATTCCATCAATTTTCATCTCTTTCCATAATTCATGCCATTCTCACAACTCTGTAACATTCTCTTCCAGTTCTCTGACCTGTCTCTTAAAGTCCAGAGTGATGTTAAATACATGATAGAAAGCTTTGAAAGCTTTTGTGTGGGTGTAGCAGAAAAAAAAAACGATGGTCGTTATCTCCCCAATGTATGCCATAATTTTGGCTGTTTTCTTTTCTCTTCAATATCAACTGATTCAAACTAGACTCAAGCAGTGTCCTGCTTTAAAGCAAAGCCTCTACCCAGATCTACTTAATCCCACTCTCAGAGCAACTGCTATGCCACTCTCTCCTATTGCTGGAGAACTCAATGCCCAATTCATAGTTTACTTCTCTAATCTAATACAGTCTACCTGATTCATTAACTTCACAGCCTTTTATTCCTTAGATCCCAATGACAAAATTAGATACCATTGCCAGGGTCACACTGCAGGCCTCTGTAATAAGCTGACACCCTCTTCTGTCTTAGAATTTAAATTCTGAAGCCCCTATCTCATCCTATAATGCGATCGCTTTACAATTCTCTACCTCCCTTTCTCTCCTTTGCCTGCTCTTTACCAGAAACCCATCCATAATCCCTCTGTATTCACACAGTGCTTCCCCCGCTTGGGACTGACTTCTCAACTTCTGCAACAGCACCCCATGGTCACTTATTTCATGTGCTGTTCCCTCTGCCCTCAGGCCCATGAAGTCATTTATCTCTAGCACTGGTCTCGTCAACCTCCAGCTGAAGACTAACCTCAGGGCTCTCAGTGTGTAGATTGTATATAAAGGAAAAGAAAAATAACAGGCTTGGAGTTCTAACTTAGACTAGAATCTTATTCTGTCATTCACTAGTTTTGTGATGTTTAAAGTTTTAGTTTTCTTATCTTTAAAATGAAATTGACTTTTACTATCGTATTGTAGTTTTTTTTTTTTTAAAGAAAAATGAAAGCTACATGGCATGAATATGCTGGTTCGGATCACTCAGTTCCTGAAGATCCCTCTGTCTTTTCTCTCCTCAGCTACTTATACCAGTCTATGACTTATTTGCTTTTCTGATTATTTCAATATTGTTCTTTGTCTTTATTTTGATTTTATACAGTAATTAATTTCACTTCTTTTCAAGATGTGACTTACATATAGTTTCTGATTCTCAACAAATAGAATGCTTTTTTGCTTTTTATCTTTAATACAAATCATCCAGTGGTGACTTTACTCACTTTTCTTTCTCACTTTATCTAATACATTAGTCTTTTATGTTCTAAGATCCCCAGGGAATATGCAAATATTACTGAATCCTATAATCCATGTATATAGTATCTATACTCTATATGGTTCTTATACATAGATACCTATAATAAAATTCAGTTTATCAATTAGGTACAGTAACAGATTAACAATAGCGGAACAAAATGGAACAATTATAACAATGCTGTTCTGAAAGCATATATGGTATCTTGCTCAAAATATCTTATTGTACTACATATACCTTGATGGTGATGGTATACCGTGATGGTATAAGATGATACAACACATCTATGATGTCACAGGATGAATAACATGGGCATTGTGGCATAGTACTAACCTACTGTTTATCTTCTTGATAGAACATGTATACCATAATACCAACAGTAGATCTGGAAGCCGAAAGAGCTACCGAGTGACAAACGATTAAGTACCATATAAGTGTGGACACACTGGACAGTAGCATGAGTCATGTTCTAGGTGAGACAGAGCAGGAAGACAGAAGATTTCCTCATTCAACTCAGAAGACACAGAATTTAAAACTTATGAATTGTTTATTTCAGAAATTCTCCATTTAATAATTATGAAACGAAGTTGCCTACATGTAACTGAAATAGTGAATACTAAAATCACAGCTAAGTGTAGGTGGGCAGGAGGGCTGTATTTAACGGGGTGATCCCCTTTCCTCAGCTCTCTATCAGTAAAATCGATCTTATCAGCTCCTCTATGATGTCAGCCTGTCAGAACTTTCTAGTAAGCACCAATATCTCTCATTTTTAGATCATTCCTCCGCTATCAATCGACTTCATCCTTCAAAACAATTAAAAATTAAATTATGAATTTCTACTCTCTCCATAGTATTAAAACTGTATATCAAAAGTTGTAGACTATTTGAAAATTGGTAGACCCTTACATTTCATGTGTTCCTTGACTCTTCAGCTCTTGACACTATTATCCAGAACCTGCTTTATGATGATGTTCTCCTAGAATAACTGTAATGTGTCCCTTCAGTGCTTTCTGTCTAGTTTCTTGACTGACCTCATTTTTCCATCTTTATCAGTTGCTCTTTTGAAATTCTACCTTAAATATCCCCATGGTGGGCTGACATTATGAAAGATATAGTAGAATAGTACCCATTTTTCAACAGGGTGGATCTTTAAGAAAGAAGTCACTAAAGAATTTTTTAAAGTTATTTCTCTTTGGCTACACTCTTCCATGCCTAGAGTCCAGTCTCCAACATACATGTCACTTTAATTGCTGTACTGTGTATTACAAAGCTGCAGGTCTCACCAAGACATGACTCCATTTTTATTTATGCATAAGTAACAAACAAAATTATACGTGATTCTGGTAGACAATGTGATGATTCATACACATACATAGTGAAATGGCAACCAAGACCACGTTATTGCAGTTAACACTTCTATCATCTCTCCTAGCTACCATTTCTTATTTTTGTTTTGTTTTGGTAAAGACATACAAGATCAACTCTTGGTAAGTTTTAAGTACATATTACAGTATGGTTAATATAATTATCTCTCATTTATATTTGGAATTTTACAAAGCTCAACATAGTGAAACACATAGAGTAATAGCCACCAGGAGCTGGAGAGTGGAGGGAATGGGGAGACACTGGCCAAAGAGTACACAGACAGACGCATGGCGGTGCACACCTTTAATCCCAACACTCGAGAGGCAGAGGCAGGTAGATGTCTATGAGATCAAGGCCAGCCTGGTCTACATAGTGAGCTCCAGGCCAGCTGAGGCTACAGGGAGACCCTGCTCAGAAAGGCAATAAATAAATAAATAAATAAATAAATAAATAAATAAATAAAGTACATACTTTTAGTTGAAGAATTTGTTGATCTTTGTTTATGGACTCAGTCTCCTTGGAAAATCTAACAGGTTGCATTTTTCGTGGGCATGTGTTACAACAAATAATAATATGAAGTTGTTGAGGGGATGAACAAATGAAGTCATACTTCAAGTCATATTATAGAAGTTCCAGCTCTGTTTAAAGGCCTGAATATTCTTCTACTGGAGCATCCATCATCAGGCTGATAGACTTAGGCGTATAATTGCTGTAGTAACTCATGTCTGATTGAAGACCCCTGAAATGTGCAATAACTCAACGAAGCACTTCCGGAAACTCAGTCATTTTTGCATAATAACAGATCACTCTGCTTTACCAAGCATGTGTTGCATATTAGTAGGTGGTCTGCTCCAGGAAAATAAGCAGATATAAGTCAACAACATAAAATACAGCGCAGGGACCAGAGAAATGGCTCAAGTAGTTAAGAGACCTGGCTGTTCTTGCAAAGAACACACGTTTGTTTCCCAACACCTACATGGTCGCTAATAATCTAAATTCCAGATTCAGGGGATCTATTACCCTCTTCTGGCCTCTGTGGTCATTGTACATACGTGGTACACTAACATACATCCAGACAAAACACTCACAGGAATAAAATAAAGATAAATAAAAATTGAAATATGGTATATATGTTCACAGTGTGAAGTTTGTTAGTAGAATTTCCTTATCTTCTCTTAATTTGAGATATATCCTAATGTAGATCTCTCCTATTTGGAGAAAAATTGATATTCCAGATAGAAGATGCATACAGCAGTCAGATATTAGTGATTCTGTACTCAGTTGGTTCGAAATTGGAAAGGCGTAAAGTTCATTGAAGGTCTTAAATTCATACTGGTTTATGTTGTTTGTATACTAGTAGCAGTGTGATGAGTATATACTTTCATCTGTTTCCTTGCCATGGTCAAATGGGACAAGCAGTGCTCCCAGCTCTGCATGAAGTCTATGGCAGTGTAAACAACTACTGTCCACCACTGCTGCTTCACAATGCAGCAAGCTTCCTTCCTAAAGCCAAAAAAAAAAAGTTAAACGTGTGTAATCAACGATGTAACAGATGCTTGAAGTTGAAAGTGAAAAACAAGTAATATTTCTGTTTAATGAGACTTGAAATGTACCTCTGAGAATTGTTTAAAAGAAAAAGAAACACAAGTTTTATGTTAAGAATTCAAAGGTGGGTGTCAAGGTCAGCACATAAGTACTTTCTCAGTGTTATTCATTTATAGATTCTGAGAGAATCCTGTAGGTTTAAGAGACTTGGTCCAGGAAGATTGCAATTTAAAGCAAAAGAATCTGTTATTCTATTGTCTGTATCATCTCACATATCAGTTAAAAGGGGTCAAGAAAGCCAGATATATAGAGATCCAGATCCAGATGTTTATTTCCAATATGTAGTGAAAACTCCCAGCTCTTTTTCCATTGTCACTGTCCACTCTTCTCCTCAAATAAATAAAACCAGATTTATTCACCTATCCTGCTATTTTTAAGATTAGAAAGAAAGCTTCTATTGAATTTGAAATGCTCAAATATATGTACCAACAAAATGGCTACATACATTTACTGACACTCTGGAATGGTGAAGGAACATTCAAGAGAGAAGGATAATCACAGTGAGCATTTTGAATAGATATGTCTATGAAAAAAATCAAAGGTTATATCAAAGAATGTGGCAAAATTATACATGTTCATATTGATGAAATTCTAGTGATGTTACACAGAGTAGCACTCTCTTAATAAAGAGAAATAATCATTAGAGAAAAATGCTTTTAGAATAAACTAGCAATACTGATGAACTTGGTCAATTTTATACTATTTTTATCATACCTTTAAAAATGTCATCTTCTTATAGCTAACGGATAGTAAGCTGGTGATAGAGGTGCTGGGCGCCAAAGCAAAACTATAGGCTTTCTTTTCCTTTTCGTGCTATGATTGATCACATGAGACACAGGACATGGCAATGAGACTGATTACAAGAGCCACACGTTGCATGTAGCATCGTCTGCTTCTAATGCAGAGCTCCCTCTCAGAACAATATCAAATCAAGCACATTCGTACAGGATCAAAGTTAACAAAGTATCTATTAATTTGAAAAGAAAAATACCTAAAATTGTTATAAAGACATGACCTGGAATACTAATAATTATCATTTATCTGACAAGGAACAGAGAAATCATATAGCAAAGCTCCCACCACACTTAAAGAACAGCCCTTACATACTAATTCCCAAATTCCGGTAGGTTAGCCAGTGACAAAGAGAAAGAAAGATGACTTTGCTGCCAGGACTGTGAACTGGAAGAAGTGGACAATTTACTACCTTTGCTTCACTTTTTTTTTAATCTCTTGCCAATGATGAATGAAAATAAATGGATATCAGATTTTACCTTCTCATCACAATGGTTGCATTAATCATGGTTATAATTCAAAGAATATAAATGATTCTTCCCTTTATCAGCAATCATTTGAGCATCCACTGTGCACAGAACTGAACTGTGTTCCAGGGATTTGGAGGCAAGTAAAACAGACATGGATTTTGCCCTTGAGCTTATCCATCAAATGGGAGGCAAAATTAGAATGTAGCATGATGAATTGCAAGAGAAGGAGGAGCCACTGGACATGCGTTTCAGATGCAGAGTGAAGGCAGCTTAGCCAGGGATATACCTTGACTCCTATGCTAAAGGACTGGGTTTTATAAACACTGGGCAACTTTAATTGTTTTAAATGAACTTCCAAAAGTGCCATATGCCATGCAGGGAATCTGGAAATGAATCTGAAAATATATAGAATGATTTTATTCAGATTGAACTCTCAAGCAAGCAAATTTATCATAAACCTCAGTAGTTTAATTTTTTAAAATTTACTTTCTTTAATTTTATGCATATGAGTATTTTGCCTGCATGTATATAAACATACCCATGTCGGTCAATACTTGAGAAGGCCAGAAGAGGGCTTCAGAGCCCCTGGAAGTAGAGTTACCAAAAGTCATTAACATCCATGTGAGTCCTGGGAACCAAACCCAGGTCCTCTGCAAGAGTAACCAGTGTTCTTAACCACAGAGCCGTCATCTCTCTAGCCCCAGAGTTTAATTCTTAAAATGAAGTGTAACTGATTATACATTGATCAGAACAGCAACTTTGAGGAGCTACCGGCATATGAACTTGAACATCTCTGGATACATAACAGCGTTAAAAAATATGTTCACATTTAGATACTTCATAGGATAATTCCTCTAGTTCCTGTTGCCTGACAAACTTGCTTCTCTAAAATATTTCATGCTATAAAAACTTTTATCAGATGGATTGGAGCCAAGTAGAATATGAAAAACTAAATTTCTTAAAATGTACAAAATGCTGGAGATGTAGCCTGCACCTGCAGCCCCAGGAGCAAATGTGTTGAATAATCAGAGATCCCAAACAGAGCCGCACTAGGGTAATTTACTCAGCTAATCATTATATGAAATAGAACATTTGATTTCCGCACCAAAGTTGCATTGAAGTAGATGCATCCCTCATTCAATTAAATCAGACACCACAAACAAAATCATCTCACTCAACGGGTAATTCTTAGTAAGCACTCAATAAATCTGAATTCCATCCTCAGTGCGAGCATAGTGTCTCTCACTTTTATGCACATAGAAGAGAAACAGTCTGCATGAACTCCTCACCTGTTGAATGGCACCAGAGTCCTTTGTGTATTGTGCAAGGATATACTTTACTTTTATTTAAAATGCCCTTAAGAGCAACTTGGTATCAATCTGCTGGTATGCAGTTGAATCTGGGTCTTTGAGTACTCATGTGAGAACACAGAACAGGACTTCTTGCCTTTAATCAGCCACAGAACTAGTGTTCAGCACTGGTGTTAAAGAGTAAGGTATACAACAGCCCCAGCTTTCTCTCTTTCTCTGGCTCTTGCTGGCCTTCCCAAACTTATCCAATTTTGAAGCAGTAGTATAGTTTCATTTTCTAATGCAAATTAAGAAAGTTGTATTTCTAAAGAAAAACTATAATAATAAGGAAATGTTAGAAATGTAAAAGTTAGAGTCTCTAAAATGAGTTAAAAGAGGTCTGGAGAGATGGCTCAGTGATGAAGAGCACTGGCTGCTCTGGCAGAGGACCCAGGTTCAGTTCCCAACACCCACATGGTGGTTAACAACAATCCATAACTACAGTTCCAGGGATTCTGATTCCCTCTTCTGACCTCCCCGGGCATTGCACGACATGGGTGCACCTACCTACCTACATGCAGGCAATACACTCATACACATAAAATAAAAATATATTTAAAAAATAAATTAAATAAGTTAAAATGGCTTTCAGGAAGTTTTATTATAGAATAGCTCTCAATGCCTCTTTACAAAGTGGAGAGGAGATTTTTCTCCTGGATTTGGTTACTCTTTCCCTATTTTGACCTTCGCATGCTCTCTTCATTTGCAGAGACTAGAAAATAGCTTTGCATGACTTATCAACCTTTACAACAAGTATTCTCTCAACCCATAAATGAATGGACACTACACACAGACACCAGCATACACACATACACACCCTTAGTTGCTGTATGTAAGGAAAACCCCTCTTCTGCAGCAGTGTTCCTGAAATGTGATGTATTAGTCCAACTGTGGTAGCTTAGTAAAGAAACAGAAGGCTCAACCCAGTGTACTCTGTGGTCTGCCAATGCATTTATAGATTTTTGGACATTTATTTCATGAAAACTTGGAAACCACATAACATCATGCCTCCTGTATTTTATTTTCTTGTTTTTCCCATTCTGTAGTTGATACTGAACTAGACACTGTGGTTACTTCATATTATGGGTGGTTTTCATTTTCTCATGATTTCCCTTCTTTTACTTTTTGATAAAGCAGAAAGTATTAAAAAAAAGAGTGAAAAAGTAATGCAAAATGCTGGAAAATGAGATAAGTTAATAATGGGATAGTTCGTGGCAGAATTAAATATTATAAGATACATTAAATATATTTTTGTTATTTGCATTCCTGTCTTATGTCTAATTAGAGTACAAGAGACCAGGACATCTTAATTACTTTAGAACTGCCTTTGGGATGCAACACACTGCCTGAAACAACATTTTGACTCAGTTAACATTGGTTGAATAAATGGATTATTAAGTGAATTACTTTTTAGCTATATTAAGCAGTCATTTTTCATATTTCTCTGATTTCTCAACCCTTTTCTCCAACAATGCCTCTGTTTCCTAAGAAGAAGAGATACACAGAGTCTTTTATAAGTGATTAAAAATACAATAGGACCAAAGCAAATACTGCTTACCCTTTGTTTCTCGATAATCTAGTGTTGCATTGATATGTCCATTGGTACCTGGGATGAAAGACTCTCTCCAACAGAACAACCCAAATGAAGGTTAAAGTGACGACCCATCTCTGTGTTCCCATGGCTTCCACTACTACAGCACTCAATGCTTTCCCAGCTACCTTTCATTTTCAAAGAGGGAAAAAGACTCATTCCTATTTGCAACTGAGCTATTAATACAGTGCCTAACATCTGGGATACGATAAGTTTTAGATGAATGACTGAATGAATGATGGTTCAGGTAGTAAGTAGTACTCACCGCAGCGCAGCAGATCAACAGGTTCTCTCTCCCTTAGGAATTTGCCTATGTGGCTATGCTAAGCACACGTAGACAATAGAATAATGGCCATTCAAAATCCACATCCTCATCCTCAGGATGTAAACAACATCACACAGTGAATGGAATTTTACAAATGTGACTACAGTAGGGGCTCTTGAGATGAGGGATTAGCTGGTTGTCCTGGTGGTCTAGTCATAATCGCAAAGGTCTTGGTAAGAAGGAGGCAAGAGAATCAGAGACTTCTGAGTCATTCAGACATCTGATGCCCAGAGTCCTAAGAGATTACATCTGTGTCTGAAGCCACTGTATTTGCAGTGGCATGTTAAAGTCTGATAGGAAATGAACCAGCATGTAAACCAGGGATTTTTGGGGCAGGAAAAAAAAAATAGGAAGTTTTATTGGACTACATGGTAAAATAGCAAAAAAGGGCATTAGAAGTATTAGGACAGCAGATATGGACAGAGCAAGTTGTTCCACTGGCTCAATTTCACCATCAGTAATAGCACTTACTTCTTTCTGTATGTCTGTTCTATATTTCTGTTCTATTGGCTTGTTCTATTCATCCTAACATCAGTTCTTTTATTAAGTTGGGAAGATTGCCAGGAGGAATTAGAGTTAAATTCTAGCTGGTTCACTTTTAGGAAGCAAGAGCTCAGCTCCTCATGATTATCAACTGTGATAGACTGACCCAGGCACATCCTGGGGCCCTCCACTGAGGGCCCTATGACAGAGCAGATGCCTGAACAACACCTGTGTTGTGTGAGGAGAGGGAACGAGAAAGGTTGTGCCAGATAAGATGCTATCAATGCCTGTCCTGCGATTAAGGAACTATAGAGATGAAAGTGGTTAAGCAAGGTCCAGGGACACAGTGCCCTTAGTCCCCAGTCTAGAAAACAAGCTCCAGCTTTTCCTTGGCTAGGATTCCTGCTACTCTGTAAGGACGGTTGTTTAATAGAAGGAGCAGGAGCAGTTATTAAATCTCACAACTCACTCTGCCAGGCTGAGACTGCCAATTAGTCTGGACTTTTCCCCACCTGGGTAATGGCAGAATGCCCAGCACCTTGGCTCGTCATACCACCGTCTGGCATACCTACTGCAGGTTGCTGAACTCTGGATTGAATTGACAGAAGATAACCTCATGAGAATGATCCCTAGATATAGTGTATTCCCTTTGAAACCTGATAACCATTCATTTTTGTCTATATATTACTGCATTTTTTTGATGGAAGTCCTTTTTCTAATATATGTTTTACAATTATCTGACATGATCGTTCTGAGGAAATTCCTACCCAACCTACTTTGTATCAAAAGACAATGCAGGGAGCAAAGAAAACAGAGAGGAAAGTAATGGGATGGAAGGGAAGGTACGCAGTGAGCTGTGCACTTTATGAGCTATCTCATTTAATTTTCCACTTTTAGTGCATTATCTTCTACAGTTTCACAGAAAAGAGTACTTAGTTGCAAAGGTACAAGACTGGTCAATGTCAGAGCTTTTATCAACTTTTCAGTACTATGATTCCCAGGCCCATGTTCTTCCTTGGTGCTTCTAAGAGGCTACCCCAGTAACTGAATACCTGGGCATCATTGACTTACAAGATTATCCCTATGACTGCAGGTTTATTTCAAGTCTTACCAAAAATGTCCTACAGAGAAACAAATCTGAAAAACATCAAACTTTCCCCAAAATTTGCTTACCTTAAAGGGGAGAGATGAGAAATGGTCTCTTTAGACCAACATCAGAAGACCACAATGCGTCTAGGACCCTAGAGATCCTCTTAGGTCGCCTCTACCTAAAATTAATTGTAAGAGAAACCTTAGTGTAACAGCGTGATCTTTGCAGGTGATTATGGTAATTTGTCTTGCCAGATGGGGACGCCTTCTACCATGGCCCTGGTCATTTGAAGAAGATGAACATTAAGGATAGAAAATTACTCTTTAATGCCCTTCTATTTATGAGGATCTTTCCAGAAACAACACATAATTTGCCATAGCCTATATATAAAGATTAGGATAGCCCAATCCTCCAGAAAATGACTTCAGCATTAATGAGGTGAACAGGCTAGATTACAGGTTTCATAAGGGCAAATTCTAGATTTTACAAAAAATGCACTCAAGTTCCAAGCACAATGCCCAACCCACAGCAAGTTATTTTTATTATTTAAAGGAATGAACTAATGGGAGAATTGACAGCTTTGTAGGCCTACATTTTGCCAGCAAAAAGGAAGGCAAAGACAGAGCAAGGTGAAGAGATGGGGGCCACAGGTGCTAGACTGGTGTCATTATTCAGTAACAGTTATAGACAACTTTAATGACCTCAAACAAGGCAGACCAAACCCACAGTGATGACCTTTAACCCAGTACAAGTTCTACTGTTGGTGTTTATGGAGTAGAAACTAAAGGTCTTTTTTGCCCAATAAACATCACATGAATTTTCATGCTTTGCAAAATGTTAGTGTTTGAAAAACAGTTCCAGTGACTGGCAATCTGCAAGAAAATGCCTGAAACAATTTTCAGAAACACTTCTATTGAACTACTGAAATTGCATTTTATGTAGTCCTGTGTGATTGCCTCTGCTCTATTCTTCAAGAACTGTTAATAGTGAGTGAGAGTTTTAATATGCAAAAAAATAGCGACAAAAATGAGACTTGATATTCTTTTATTTTAATAAAGATCCTGTTAAGAGTCAGTTTCCAGAGATAATTTCCCGGTATATACATCTAATTTATTTCTTATTTAGAGACAAATCAACATTTAAAGAAGAGAATATCTTCCAAATGATCAGAGGCTCTAGGAGTTTGTGAAACATCTTCTCACAGTGGCTGTGAGTTGAGATCACAGAATAAGAATTTCAAACACTGCAGTGTATGTCAAACAGTAACTACGATTCAAACCCCTGTTTGCATCACCATTTCTAGTGGATGTATTCCACAACATGAAATCTCTTATTGCTTCCACTCCTACATTAGTGTAATTGGTTCTTGCTCTCCAGAGGAGAATTTATTAAGGCAATTTCAGTAAATAAGGGAAAAGAAGTTCCGATTTGCTTCTGAATCCACTGAGTATAGGCAATTTCTCCACTGTGCATCCAGATCCCGCAGGGATTCTTGGTAGTGTTGCGTGTGTAAAAACTCTTTTTCCACTTTGCAAGGGAAGGAAGAATGAATATCTTTTATTCAAGAAAATTATTCTTGGGCTGGAAAGATGGCTCAGCAGTTAAGAGCACTAGCTGCTCTTGCAGAAGACCTGGGTTTGATTTCCAGCACCCACATAATGGCTAACAACTCTCTCTTACTCCAGTTCCAAGGAATTCAATATCCTCTTTTGTCCTCTGGGGGCATTACAAAACACAGGGAACTTACATACATGTTGGCAATACACTCATATATACAAAATAAAAATAAAAACTTTTTCAAAGGGGGTTGGGGCAGGAGAGATGGCACAGTGATTAAAAGCACTGGCTCCTCCTGCAGAAGACTCAGATTCAGTTCCCAGCACCCACATGGTGGCTAACATCTATCTGTAACTCCAGCTCCACTGCATCTGAAGTCCTTTTATGACTTCCACGGGCATTGCATGACACAGGTACACTTATATATATACAGACAATACACTCATCCACATAAAAAATAAAAATAAAATATCAGCTAAGAAAACAATTATTTTCAATACAGTTCTGAGAAAGCATTTCCAAAGTGTTGATTTTCATGTATGTTTTTGAAATGTTTTTGTGTGTGGTGTATGCATATGTGTACTCACTCAGCTGTGTGTACACATGTGGAACCCTGAGGTTGATTTCTGATGTCGTCCTCTTGTTCTCCATCTTACATTTGAGACCCGGCCTTTTACTGAACCCAGATCTTACAGTTTCAGCTAGACTAGCCCTGAGGACCCAATTGTCTCCACCTCCCTGTGTAAAGATGCAGGAGTGCATTGCCACACCCCAGTTATATGTCTGAGGAGCTGAACTTAGCTCCTCACGTTTGTGTGGCAGGTACTTTATCCAGCGAGCCATCTCCCAAGCCCTGTGTATTTTAAAACACCCTGAAGAGAATTGCAGAAAATAGTTCAAATAAATAGACAGAGCACGTGCATTTTTAAATAGTTTAAAGTTCTCAGTTGCTATTAAGAATATCCAAGCTGAATCTAAACTTCTAGCAGTTTCTGCATCAAACCAGATCCTTCATAACTTAGCAAAATCAAGAGGTGGTTTTCTTTCACTACAGTTATTCCAAGTATGAAAGAGCAACCACGCTTTCCCATGTGGGCAAATTTCTTCTTGCAACGGGAGTGTGAGACACGAGGAGGCATAATTCCCAAAGACAGTTGCTTTTCTTCTGCCAACATTTTTCAGTTTGAGTAAAATATTTTTGAAATGCCCAAGAAATCTCATTATTCCAATAGAGAGATGAAACTCCACGTTATAGTATATCTGGCAAACTTTGAAATGTGATGTAGAAACCAGAAGCATCTATAAAATTGTCCATGTGTTCAGAGCTTTCAATGCTGAGTGCAGACAGATTTAGTGAGGGAAGCTAGATTAGTGTCCAGGTGAAGTGCAGCATCAGACCCCATGCCATGTCCCAGGGAAAACTTGTGGCTATAGAATGTCTGGCCCTAGAGTATAATAAAGACTCCATTGCTTAATTCAAGCCAACCAAAGCAAAGCAAACCAAAGCATTCTTTTGGGTGTCAGAGCAACTATGCTAAGGGCTGGATCACCATATGTTTCCAGTGAGGGCCAGTAGCTGTACCTCTGTTATATGTAGTGCTGCTTAACTCTCCACTCTGCTTTGAAAGTCAAGCCTCGTTTTGCATCCTCAGAGCAATATTAATTCAGATCTGACTTGGGTTTGTTCCTTGGGCAAAAGGTTAAGTGATCCATAAATTTATTTCCCTGAAGATTTGGGGAAAGAAAAGTAAATATCACAGTGATTTGTTAGCCAAGTTCTGCAGCAACAGAATCATCGGAAATCCGTCCGGTAGCCAGAGCCGGTGGAGTGTGGTGAATAGAAAATAATTAAAATATTTACAGCTCACCCTCATGAATGATGTCAATGACCAGAAAGATCAAATCTGCCAAGAAATTTGATTAATAAGGAATGGTTCTAACCTGCTTCATGTTTGACTAAGAAGTAAATTCCATTACAAATGGCAAAGAAGCATATTTCATCCCTGCAAAATAGCTTTTTGTTAACAGAAATTCACTGTGTAGAAATGCTCAGTATCTCTAAACCAAAATATATACATTGAAAAATGGAACCTACATGTTTCATGACCTGACGTTAGGCTTCATGGGACTCTATCCAGAGTCTTACCATTAGTATAATAATTACTTTTGTAACTTATGGCAGTTGATGCTATACGCAGCAGATTTTGTGACTGAAGGTAATAGCCATCAGTAAATGCTCTTGTGGAGGAGGGGGTGTTTGAAAAGATAATATTGATGGAGAGATTCTTAGAGATGGCCCCGTCCTCTCTCACCACAATGGCTTGGTTATTGAGAATCTTTAAAGCAAAGTAGCACTGGTCTGTGCTCATTGAAAGGCTCCATATTGAATTCTTGCCTCTTTTTCTAAATGAATAATGTTGTTTCCATGTCTCATTGTATCTCCAAATAGCTGTTCAATATGCAGCCAGAGACTAGGCTTTTTTTTCCTGTGAAAGTTGTGGAAAGAGAGATTAGAAGAGTCTAGATAGAATAGAAATCAGCTTGTTTGAGCTTCTGTCTCTCTGCCCATTGCTAATCTTTTTCATAAAGGAGCATTGAGCATCGCCAAAACCAGGGTTGACCATGCCTGCCCAAATACCTGGGTCTTTGTTCACTCTGAAGCTGGCACCCTACCCCTCACTGTCTGTCCAATAGGTACACTTCCTTTGAGTCAGAAAATTCATTGAGCAGAATATACTGTGCTTGTCCCTGGGCCTAGGGGAGCAAACAAATCAAACAAGCTAATCTTCGCTGAACTTACAGTCTACTGGAGAAGATGGGCATTATATAAGATTATCACAAGTAATTAACTAAACATATGTTACATTGTATTGGAGAACTGTTCAGATATTGTTATAATTCAGATATGAAGTGTCTGTTAAAACTCACATGTTAAAGTCTTAGTTCCAAGCTGATGGTGATGTAAAGACATGATGGAATCAAGAAGGTAGTTACTTCATCAACAGGCTCACTGGCCTAGTCTGAGAGATCAAAGGAGGCGTATCAAAAGAGAAACATTTAGATTAGTACTTAAATAAAGAAAAAACATTGAATAAAGAAAAGGAACTTCTTGGAGAGAAGAGTTCCAGTCAAAGCAAAGCCAATGGGGAGGTGGAGTCTGGTAGTGTCTTCAGCACTGTCCTCCATGCCTGACAGCCGTTGTTTTCATCAGAGCAGCTGTAACTACATGCAAGAGACTCCTGTGATGGGCCTATTGACTGCTGATGACTCTCTCATAGAAAGAGAAGATGGTGGGGAGGGTCATTGAATACTCACCTAAAATTCTAGTTGCTCCCTCCTGTGCCTCCTGAACCCTGTGTATGTGATTCTGTTCTAATTTCAAGTAGCCACATGGTCTTGGGAGGTTCTAGAGTATATAGACTGTGGAAGGCTAACTGAGGTGGGCACTCCCTCTATGTAGCTATGGAGAAGTTATCCATGCTGGGGTGAGACTTTTAGTGATAAAACTCCTTTAGGGGTCACCTATGCTTCTTTAGGTAATCCCTTACCATGCTCTGTAATTAAGCCCAGTAAACTCATTGGTTCTCCAAGTCAGACTTTATTGGAATCCTGCTTTGGTTTGTCCGTGGTACCTATAATGCTGGGGTAGAACTTTGTTTATGTCTCCTGCAGGAAAGGGGTTTCCTCAACAGGTGTGAAGAAATGGTATGAGGAGTGAATGAAAAGGAAATTCTGTTGAGCACAAGGAAGACAAGAAATCTTCAAAGTCTATGAAGTGATTAGATTAAGATTTCTTAAAACATATTCTCAGTATTGTGTATATAGCTATTTAGAGAAGTAAAGACTCAGAAAGACAGAGACGAATCTGTTGTAGCAATTCATGCTGTGGGCAAATTCTCACTCAAGTTGATAAAACAACTTTTTCTTCAAGTCTATTATCACTGACAGATTACCACTCTCATCCAGGTGACCTGTACATATTTAAGACACTCCTAAAATAGCATCAATATTTTGAATGTGAGCTGGTTATTTGCTTAAGACCAACTTAGAACATTCCCAATTAAAACCAAAACTCTGTTCTTTCAGAAATATATTGATGAAAGACACATAAAAATAAAATAAACTCTATTTTGCTACAAAAGACATTATTTGAGTCTTCCATTTCTGTGACTTGCTGTTTACAAAGGCATACTACTTATCACCTGTACTATATTTAGTAGTTTTCCTCATAACTTTCATTTACAGATAGACTTCGACATTTGTTATCAGTTCTTTTTCTAAAGGGATATTGTGACATTCCAAGGTATAGAAGTTAAATAGAACGCTTAATATGAGTATCCTACTAGCTACACTTCTACCTCCAGAGTGGTATGTCACTTAGGAAAGCATGCAGGGCTTCAAAGTCACACCATGTTTCATACAAAGGCGGAAGTCTTGACCAATGGTCCTCTACCTCTACCAATGGTATCTCTACTTTCCTGCTGCCTAGTCTACTTACATGAAAATCTCTTAAGTATTTTAGATACTCAACTAAGAAACATTCTGCCTCTTTCTCCAAGCAGAAGGTGTATACTTACATGCCAGTGACAGAACCTGTTTTCTAGGCAGGAACACTTTTCATTTCCTCAGCTTATGCAATAGGTCGTCAAATGTACCATCTGCTAATCCAACTTCCAAAGCAAACAGCTGCTTCCTCCATCAGCAACAGTGAAGAATAACCAAAAGAAATCACATCAAGGAGAAGCTGAAGTGTCTGCCACTAAGTCCTTCCGCTCTTATTATCCCTGGATCAAGTTGCAGTCCAAAAATCCTCTTCTTTAGAACTAGCAGATTTGACCTTTGGAGATTTCTCATCATTGACTTTCATTTCAGGTTTTCTACTTTTTAATATTGACAGCAAGAGATAGCCATAGGAAATCCAAGGCTCACCATCAATAGCATTTAAAGTGTCTTCTGTCCTCTGCAGTAACAATAATATCATTACATATTAAGCACTCAAGGTTGTACCAAGAACTGCCTCATAGCTATCATTGTTTCAGAGCTCCAGCAGAGCTCCAGCACTGGGCCACCTCAGTTCAAATTCACTGGGCATATGCTGTGGAGAGTTATTTTACTTTCAGGGCCTCTTTTATAAAACAGTCAGAAGAAAACAGCATTTCCTATGTTTGAGGTTGTTGTATGGATTGCGTAAATTTATGTAAAGTATTCATTCAGCCCTTAGTACAGAGTCAACATTATTATTATTTGTCTCTTTTAAAAATATTTTTATTGTTTTTATTTTATGTGTATGAGTGTATTGCCAGCATGTATGTAAGCACACCCACGTCATGCAATGCCAGCAGAGGTCAGAAGAAGGCATCAAATTCCCTGGAACTAGAGTTACAGATGGCTGTTAGCCACAGCCACCATGTGGGTGATGGGAACCAAACCCCAGTCCTCTGCAAGAGCAATCAGTGCTCTTAACCACTGAGCCGTTTCCCCAGGCTCTTAGTCTCTTCTTAGTCCAGGCTCTTAGTCTCTTTTTTTAAACTGCAGAAACTCTTCACGATATACGAAAAAACTGAGGTACAGGGAACTTTAGCAGCTTCCACTAAGGAGTTCAAATCTAGGGTTTATAATCTCAAATATTTTAAACATATATATGCAAAGATTTAAGAGAGACTACATTTTTAGTTTTTGCGTTATTCCTCCTTTTAGTAAAATTATAGGCTTATTTTTTGAATTGCTTGTCAGCAAACAGAGTCAAACTTGAAGTTTAATAACGAAGTTATTGTCTTAAATTTGTTGGTTGTCATGTGTTCCCTTTTCTAATGATCTTGATGTTTCTACTAATATTTTGATCCGTCTCTTACATCCAACATGCCTTTTGTAATAATCACCACGTAAAACAGTTCCAAAAGAAGAAAAGGCATAAACACAGTTTTTCAAGAACATCTTCCAATGTAGAAAAGAAAATTCAGCCAGCTATGAAAAGCAGAGTTTATCCAAAAAGAAATTTTGTTGTGACAGTGATCCTTGATGAATGCAAATGTGGGCGTTTTATATGCTTGTAAATCATGAAGGGCTTCTCATCTTTCATTAAGTCAGTGGCTCCTATTAGTTGTGTAAAGTATTCTGCACTCCAGAGCCAATCAATTTAATTTCTGCAAACAAGTCAAACTCCTTTACACATTTATATCTTTTTTGAGTTTTTGTTTTTATTATTTTAAAATAGGGTCTTCTTGTAGCTCCAACAGGCCTGGAACTCACTATGTAGACCAGGCTGGCCTCCATCTCACAGAGCTCCACCTGCTTCTGCCTCCGAAGTACTGGGATTAAAGGTGTGCACCACCACACCAAGTTTATCATCCTATAACCAAAATGTTCTCTGTTTACAATTTTCCTTTTTAAACTTCCTTTATTTTTAAAATTTTACTTTGGGGCTGGAGAGATGGCTCAGCAGTTAAGACCACTAATTGCTCTTGCAAAGGATCTGGGTTCAGTGCCCAGCACCCACAACTGTCCTGACTCCAGTTCCAGGAGATCTGACAACCCCATCTTGTCTGTGCAGGCATTGCATGACATGGGTGCACTTATATATATACAGGAAATACACTCATACACATAAAGTGAAAATAAAGTAAAATTTAAGAAAATTTAATTTAAACATCAAGTCTTCTGTGATGCAGGCATTGTGTGACACCCTAAGGCATTTATTAATCTTTCCTCATTTTGTACTTTCATGATGCCATTCACAAAATACTTTAAGGAATTTTACCAGTGCATTTGTTCAATAAGTTTTCATGGAGTTTCTCCTATTTGAGTCTGCATTAAATGATGATTACTAAGTATATATTCTTTTCAGTTTTAAAAGTAGAGTTTTGGGGCTGGAGAGATAGCTCAGCAGTTAAGAACACTGGTTGTTTTGCAGAAGACCCGGGTTCGAATCCCAACACCCACATGGCAGCTAACAACTGTCTGTAACTCCAGTCCCAGGGGACCCAACAACCTCTTTTGACCTCCGCAGGCATTGCACCACACGGGTGCGCTAACCTACATGCAGGCAATACACGCCTACAAAATAAAATAAAAATAACAAATTTTTAAAAACGTAGAGTTTTGTTTTACCTACCAGGAATCCGAAATAAGTCTAATTCTTTTTTTTTTTCCTGGTTGAAGAAAAAATTTGACTATTCAATCCTATAATTTATATTCATATTTTACTTTTTAACGTATTTAAGCAAACTTGCCTATTACAGTTTAAAAAAATTCAAATTCGTTCTTAAAACCCAACTATTTGCTATCATTTAGAAAATGCAAATACCTACATGCTGGATTTAAAGGTCTGCATGTGTCATGATCTTTTAACTTCTCCAGTTTGTTAAAAAAAAAAGAAAAAGAAAAAAGTATTGGGGATGGAGATACGGCCCAGCGGTTAAGAGCACTGACTGCTCTTGCAGAGGACCCGGGTTCAATTCCCAGCACCCACATGGGGGCTACAAACCATCCTTAACTCCAGGTCCAGGGGAATCTAAAGCCCTCTTCTGACCTCGGCAGCATTGCATGACATGGGTGCACTCACATACATGCAGGCAATATATTCATACAAAAAAATAAATGAATAAAATATTTTAAATAAGGGAGATATGGATAAAAATTGGGTTAGTCTAAGGGAGGGGGGAGGAAAGGGGATATGAGGAACCTAGGGGATAAGGAGAAAGAAGAAGCTCAACAGAGGTAGGATCATAG
>NW_008360326.1:364770-365464 GCF_000622305.1 Nannospalax galili
AAAAAAGTGGAGAAAATGAAAAAAAAAGTATTGTTATTTTTTTAATATCTTAAAATGTTACCATTATCTTTACATGCATTTCTTTTTCCTGTTAAAGAGTCTCACATTTATGGGAATGCTAGAACAAAAAGCTTACACATGTTCCAGATTGACTGGCTTAGAACTCAGGAATAGCTCTAGGTTTGGCATAAGTTTATGCATAAAATGTCAGGCACCGTCTTTCAGAAAAGTAAGAACTAAAGTGTGGACAGAAAATTGTTAGAATCTTCATTTCACAAAGTCTTGAAGGAACCCATACTAAGGACAGTCTCTAAATTTCATGGTGTACTAATTTCATGATAAAACTGTCTAAGTGCATGATTTATTGCCAAGAAGAAAAGACCAAGTTAAAGAAAATATTTCAAGGCTTCCTGGGTTACAAGTAGGCACACAACCAGGCCTCACTTAGTGAGGCCCTGTCCTAAAACTAAAGACAAACAGGGGAGAATATTTGTGTAGCATATGTGAGTTCCATGTCTAATCTTCAGTACAGAACAAAAAAAGAATATAGTCGCATTTTCTAAATAATAAAAGCTCCGTATATTTTTATGTTTTTATAACCAAATTAAAGCTATAGGCTGATACAAACTGAAGTATTAAAATCAGTGCTGTCAAATAACATTTCAGCCCCAGGGTAAGGTAAGGTAACATAAGG
>NW_008360326.1:365519-382183 GCF_000622305.1 Nannospalax galili
TTCTTTATTTTCTTTATTACAGTAATAATGTGTTACCTTTTAAAATGTACTACTTATTTTTTTAAATAAAATTTGAGTAGGGTTTTAAAGCATGTACATATGAATAAATTCAGACATAATTCTTCGGTTAATCCAGGATAAGTCCCCATTCTCCCAAGGTGACTATGTGACTATACCACATGTACCAGTTTTAGAAGTTCTATAATATTTGCTACAAAATTAGCTACATTCTTTCCTGAGTACATCGCCTATATTAATAGCCTTCTCCCCAGGCCTCTCATAAACACATGCCTCAAGAGAAGCAGATAAGAAGAGAAAACATAAAAGCTCAATGACCTACCCAACGGGGTGCCAGAAAACCGTCTCTGGTAAATAAAAGACTGCCCAGTATATCACACGGAAATTACTTAAATCAATCACTTTTTGAAAGCAAAGGGAACATTCCTCTCTAGATAAGACAAAGTTAAAGATGAATATAGAGGCATATATAACAAGAGTAGACTATAATCAAGACAAGCCAAGGCAGATCTATCTCTAGACTTCCATGAGTTACCCCTTAACTGTGATGGAGAAAAACAATACACATTCCTAATTAGCTTACCATAAGAAGAAATTAAAGCAGAGTCATATCAAAAAAAATAATGCTTTTCAAATTAGTTACTCCTATTAGGATTCCATCCGACCTGGGTGATCCATATATGCCAACAGCATTTTTCAACAGGCACTGTTCCACAAGGCAGGGTTTCACAGCAGTCTGAGGCCAATGATTACAGGGTATGCAATGGTTATACCAGCCTCAGCTCCGAACATGAAAGCAGGTGCCTCTCGTAGGTGTTCTGACAGGCAAATATTAAAGAGCAGCATGTGTCAAGAGATGTAGGAAATCACCTGGCCTTTCTGACAGGTTTTATAGTGGAGTGTTTGTACTGTCAAGGCGTTGGGTATGACAACCCTGAGAGGTGACAGTAACAGGAGCATTTAGGTAAGAGAGCAAGCTTAATAGAGATGCCACTTTTCTCAGTACGTGCTTATGTTAAAAGAGAAGCACTTACTTGTGTTTTCCACTGGAAAAGGCTATTTTTTAAGTGTGGACTTTTTTTCTAAATCTTAAAAAAACACTTTTTAGTTGTTTGCATGGCCGAAGACTAAACCACAGAGACATGGTCTCAGCTGTTTTCAGGCTACTCCAGACCATCAGTGAGTCCTTTAGTTGGTCAGAGCATCAGGGCTGAACTGACACTGGAATTACTCAGAATTTGAAGTGACTGTGAAATGATTTTCTATTTTTCCGGGGTTCTTGTCACATTAGCCCTGGAACCTAAGTTCAAGAATGGTTATTGCTCAACAACTGTTTGGAAGCCCAGAAGTATGTGCAGGATACATATCTTTTTAAACAACCCTCCCATTATTATGTACCACAAATATAATGTACAAAAGAATATAATCTTTCTTTCCATACATAAATATAAATTTTATACTCATACATTGCTGTGGATATTCAAGTTAATTGCAGGGCCTATCTCTCATTTCTAGCATGACCTATTTCCTTGTTATTTGAACTCTAGATACGTTATACTCTAACTCTGTATGCATGCTCAGTGGTAGAGCATTTGAGAAAATGAACTGCCAGTTGTGAATTGCTACTAAATGAAGGGGTAGGCTTTAAAAACGAGTACTTTTCACTCGTGGGCTTTAATATCCATCTAATTATAATGATTTCAAATTCTCTCAAGGCTAAAATTAAACTTGGCTTCCTAGATAGCCAAACAAGTGACTATTCTTCTATACTATCCAGTTCCTATTTTATCTTAATCTCACTTTGAAGATAAATTGGTTAAAAAAAATCATATTCTGAATGCTAAATTAGATATCACTAAAATTATCAACTGCAGGATCAGTTAAAGTTCCATACCTTCTAATTAGAGCCACAAGAGAGCATTGCCATCTCCCTCCCTGATGAAGTGAGAGAGGAAGTTGGTGGTCAGGGAACATAAGATTGGTCATGATGCTAATGTTCAATTGAGTTGACTACATGGAGCCAAAGGGAAAGTTACCAAAATCACAGTTCCAAAGAAAGAGTCAGATCAGAGTCAAAGAATGACTCAGAGTTGAACTGCCAAGCTGTGGAAGAGTTGCCAAAAGAGACAAACCCATCATGAAACTGATAGGAGGGAAAAAAGTTGAATTTTTGTTGCTGTTGTTGTTGTTACTATTATTGTTTTTTTTTTTTTTCTGTCTCATGAAATAAAAAAGGCTGGAAGT
Organism: Nannospalax galili; assembly: GCF_000622305.1. Classification (NCBI taxonomy): domain Eukaryota; kingdom Metazoa; phylum Chordata; class Mammalia; order Rodentia; family Spalacidae; genus Nannospalax; species Nannospalax galili. The sequence goes on from NW_008360326.1 coordinate 367,782, forward strand.
AAGTACAAAGGAAACTTCACAGAGTTCAGAGAGACCACCTGATTAGAAAGCCCAGGACTTTACAAGCTATAGAGGGCACTATTATAATGTACATAAATGATGGCCTAACTGAGGCCTGAGATTGGACAAGACATATGCCTGTGGTTTAGAGCAGAGACCTCGGACCAAACTTCCTGGGTGTAAATCCTGACTCTGCTCAAACTTCCTGTGTATAAATCTTGATCCTAATACTGTCTAGCAGTATGATACAAGGCAACTGACTGCTTTCTCCCACAGATGCTTCTATAAAATCAAGCATCATTAGGGTGATTTTTAAGGAGCAAATTGGCTAATATAGGTAAAACGCTGAGAGTGTAGAGTTAGGAAAACATATTTTGGACATTTTTTTCATTCAAATTGCATATTTCTTAGGGTTTTGTGAAGTAATTTTGATAGTAAAATCCTAAAATATAGATTGCCTAATTTTCTGAATCACATATAGGTATAATATTGGCATTATTTATCAATCAAAATATAAATAGCTCTTCAAAGAATGTGATAAATGTGGTAGATTAAATACCAAAGGTTCAACACAGTGACATCAAAAGAAGCAACTAAAAGGATTCCAAGTGGGTACATCTGGGGAACAGCCTACACAATGGGGAAAGGTTTGTGTATAAACTACTTTTCATTATAAGCTTCAAAGGTTTGTTGCTGTTGTAAGCCATGATATGTATTTTCTCAGTAAGAATAAGAATTGACTTAAAATGTGCATATTTGGCTAGAAGCAGTGTTGAGCTAGAGAGGCAATTCAGTCAGCAAAAGTGTTTGCCTTTGAAGCACAAGGACTTGAGTTCAATCCCAAGAACCCACTTTCAAAAAGTTGGATGTGGTGGCATGTTAGCAATGCCAGCACTGGGGAACCAGAGTCAGGTGGATCCCTGGAACTTACTGGCCAGTCAGCCTAGGTTGCTTAGCCAATTCAGGGTCCGAGAGGGACCCTGTCTAAAAGAAAAACAGGTGGAGAGCACTTCCAGAACAACAACCAGGGTTATTCTCTAGTCCATATACATGGGCACACTTGTAGGTGTACACCTACACTTACACACACATAGAGTCTGTCTTAGACTTTCTTATTGAAATTAGTTTGAAGATACTTCCATAGCTTATGGATGGCTTATCGTTATCTACACTTAATACTATTTGTCTTCCTATAGCCGTGCCCTGCTTTCTGACCAGCACTTGCTGGAGGTAGTCTGTCAGATTTGGGGTTTCTTCTGTCTAACATCACATAGAAAACTTAGCTTTAATAATATCTAAAATTGTGTTTTAAAACCTACTTTTTTGTTGTTAACTAGTTTATAAAATAACAAGCATAAAACTAAGATATTGGGAGAACTAGGCATGTGATAGGTGGGAAATAATATTTCAGAAAAGAACAAAATATTTTAGGTTTATTAAAGAGGCAAAATGATCTTCTAATAATTTGTCATGCATATTAGTTACGATTACCTAAGTAAAAATGTATATGTATTTTATGGACAGCATTAAATATGACCCTGTGTATCTTTTGAAGGGCTTTGCATTTTATTGAAACTAAGATTGTTTTAGACCCCTCATGCTGTCTTACATTCATGGAAAGAAAAACACAAGACAATGTTTATACAGGGAGTATGTTTAAGCTATTGATTAATTCCTAGAAAAATAAATATATGGAAGTTTAGATTTGCTCTAAAAGCAGTTTCAAAGGATTACTATGGTGAAATTTTGATGAGAATTCTCATTTTCTAGGGTTATTTAATTTTCTAAGATTATTTATGTGTATGTGAATATGTGTCTGTATGCACATGTGTGTGTGCACGTGCACACACAGAGGCTAGAAGATGGTGTTAGGTGTCCTCCTCTCTCACTCTCAACCACCTCCTCTGAGACAGGGTCTCTATCTGAACCTGGGACTGGCATTGTTTTCTCAGCTAGGCTGGAAGCCAACAAGTCCCAGTGATCCTTCTGTCTCCACCCTGCCAGGACCTGGGGTTCAGCCATTTGCAGGAACACCCAGCATGTTATATGGGTGCTGGAATCTAAACTAGCCTCACCATTTCAGGGCAAGTGCTCTAAAACACTGAGCCTGTGGAGTTTGTTGTGTTTTGATTTTGTTTTTTGTTTCTGTTTTAATGGGATCCTTATCTATTCCTAGGAAGGTACCACCAGAACTATGCAATCAATGTGAAGCAGATGGCGGAGAGATTATCTGACATATTTGAGAAATATTATCAGGCAGTTTATATACCATAGGCCAGGAATTACACTCACCTGTTTTGTAGTTTCAGTCTGTCTTTGTATTAATTTGTTTTCTGTTGTATAAAAATAAGCCTCATCAAAATCTCTCTTTTCCCCCTTCTCTCTCCTTCTTCCCTTCCTACTCTTCTCCCTCTCCCCTTTCTCTTCCTCCAGCCTCATCCTCCCTTGTTCCTCCTCCCCTTCCCCTCCCTCACCTTTCTTGTCCCTCTGCCTCTTCCTTTACTTCTCTGTCACTTAGAACTATACAATGATGAGTTCAGGCAGCTGGTAGTTTGAGCTGCAGTTTATGATTTATTTCTTAATATTAGCAAGACTTGCAACCTATACTAATGTACCAATTTATGTTAAATAATATGGTATGGTTCATATTTAAAGAAGACATTTTATTATTTATTTATTTATTTATTTATTTAATGTATATGAGTGCCCTGCCTGCATGTATGAAACCTCACCAGTGTCCTGCAAAGCCCACAGCGGCCAGAAGAAGGTGTTGGTTCCCTGGAACCAGAGTTACAGATGGTAGCTAGCTGCCATGTGGGTGCTGGAAATCAAACTAGGTCCTCTGGAAGAGCAGTCAGTGCTCTTAACCACTGAGCCATCTTTCCAACCCCCATGACATCATATTTTGAATGCTGAGTAAGAATTATACACAAAAGTAAAAGACTTTTTAGAGTATCTACTCCAAAAAGATATTCTGTGCTTAACATGATCCTAAGCCTATAAGTGATATGCATTTTGTTTTTTAATTATAATTGAAAATAAGCTGTTAACGTCATTTGGTTTCAAGTCTTTAGTTCTGTTTTTGAGGACTATCTCTTTTTAGAACATAGCAGTACATTTAAATTTCATAGCAGTATTGTGAAGATGCAGAGCTTGTCCATGAATCTCCTATCTTGCACTGGCTGAGCTGCCCCTCCCATCATTAACATTCTCTATCAGAGCGGTACCCTTGTCACAAGTCATGAGCACTTTGATGCATCATTATCATGTTCCTTACATTCAGGTTCATTCTTCATGTTCATTTTTTCAACAGAATGTGATATCCCCACTATCATAGTATCACACAAAGTAATTCTTTACTGCTCTAAAATCCTGTGTGCTCTGCCTATTCATCCTCATCCCAATAAGCCCTGTCAGTCACTGTTTCCAAAGTTTTCTCTTTACCAGAATGCCACATGTTTGGAGTGGCACCATCCGCAGCTTTTTTTGGACTGACTTCTTTCATTCGTCATAATATACATGTGAATATCGTCATGTCTTTCCACGGCTCTGATGTTCGTTTTATCTTAGCATTGAATAATACTCTGTTATATGGATATGCCATAGCTTTTACTTGTCACTTTCTGAAGGACATATTGGTCCCTTTCAGGTTGAGCATTGTGACTAAAGGTGCTCTAAATATCTGTGATTTGATTTTTTGTTTCCTTCAGAGAGTGTGTGTGTGTGTGTGTGTGTGTGTGTGTGTGTGTGTGTGTGTGTGTGTATACAGATATACATTTTTAACTCCTGGATAAATTTCAAGAGGTGTGATAGTTGGATCCATATGACAGTTTGTTTTATTAATTTTTGTAAGAAACTACCAAAAGGCCTACCAAAGCAACTGAGCCATTTTGCATTCCTACCAGTAGTGAATGGGAATTCCTCCCACTGTTCCACCTTCTGTTCATTTTCAGTTGTCCACATGTTTGTTTTGCCCATCTTCCTAGAAATGTAGTAATAATGATTGTCACTCTATTTTGCATGTCCACAATGGCACGTGATATACAAGATGATCCCATACATGTATTTATAATGTGTATATTGTTTGGCAAGGTGCTTGCTAATGTACTGTGTCCATTTTCAATCAGGTCAATGGCTCTTATTCAGCTGCAGAGTTCTTTGTATTTTCTAAATAATGATTCTTTGTCAAATAGGCTTTTACAAATATTTTCACTCAAGAAATGACTTTTCATTTCCTGATGACATCTTTTGTGGAGCAGAAACATAATTTTAATGAAGTCTTCAGGATGCCTTTCTTTTCAACACATTATCATATTTAATATCATCAAATATCAGCATTTGTGTACATATACTGGCAGAATTACCTAAACAAATTGAGTTCTAGAACATATTGTACTTCTCTGATAATATTCAAACATTTTTGTTGTAAATATGAGAAATGACTATAATAACAGCAATGTTTGCCTTATGTGATTAATATTTTAAAACCTTAATTTTTTTTTTTTTTTTTTTTTTTGGAAATAGAGTCTCACTGTGTAATCTTGACTGGTCTGGAACTTGCTATGTAGACTAGACTGACAATGAAATCACAGATTTCTGCCTGCCTCTGCCTCCCCAGTGCTGGGAACAAAGGCATGTGCCACCACAACAGGCACTTCTAATGTCTATTAGTATTCTCCAAACATTTGTAAAAGCTGAAAAACCGTGTAATAAACTCAACTTCCCATCACCCGAATGTAGCAACCATCAACATTCAGTTTTCTCTCACCAGTTTCCTCCTTTCACATTTCCATGTTTCATCTTAAGTTTCTGAACAAAATTCCAAAGAATTTTTTTTTGAGACAGGGTCTCCCTGTAGCCCCAGCTGTCCTGGAACTCACTATGTAGACCACGCTGGCCTTGAACTCATAGAGATCTGTCTGCCTCTGCCTCCCAAGTGCTGGGATTAAAGGCGTGCGCCACCACGCCCAGCCAAAGAATTTATTTTTAAGTTTTAATATTGATTATGTCAAGATGATGCCGTTTTAAAGATAACTTCATAAAATAATCTTTATAATCTTGTGGTAATATTTTGTATATTATAATGGTCTATTTTTAGAAGTAATTGCATTTTTTCTTATGCTCTGAACTCATAAAACCATTAAGATCTTTTGAATAATATTCTATTTCATATAGGTACCAGATTTTCATTATCCATGCATCTCATGCAGGTATGCTATAGCATTTAGAAAGGAGAATAAGAAAGGGTGATTTTAAAAGGCATACTAATGAGTTCGTATATACAGTACACTTCATATAAGTCCTTTAAGTCCTATCTCAAGATATAATACATTCTCAAAGCAAAATAAATCCTGAAGTGAACAGTGTTCACATGTGATTCAAGAAGAGGCTATAACCTTAAAGTGAAATCTGAATTTTAATTATGTTTTTTCATTCTTTGAATACTTCTACATGCTGTAGATTTTGTGACTTCTCACAAATGTTAATAAAAGAAAAATAAATTTGGAATATCTTATACAAAGTAATCATCATTCTATAATTTATCATTTCCTCTGTAGAAAAATATACTCTTATTTTTGTTTTCTTGTGTAATATATTTTATTACATCTTTAATTTTTTTAACTGATAAAATAAAAAGAAAAGACAATCTTTTGAACATGTGCAAAATTCTCACTGAAACATAAAATATATCTAAATCTCAAGTGATCAGCATAAACACATGTACACACGAACGCCACTAAATGGATCCAGTGCAGTGTGTGTGTGTGTGTGTGTGTGCGTGTGTGTGTGTGTGTGTAAATCAAAGATGATGAAGTGGGCGAAGTGGAGGGACAATGAGAGGAGTTGGAGAAGGGAACTGTGAGGAAGGGAAATGATACAAATATAAGATTTATGTGTGAAATTCTCAAAAACAAAGATTATATATTTTAAAATGATAATACATAATAAAAGATCCAACATTTGGAATATTTGTATGATTTATATAATCAGTATTTTCCAGATTCTCAATCTACCATGTTACAAAATCATGAAGAAAAAAATCAGTTCAAATTTAAAAAGAGATCAGGAGGTTTCACCACCAACAGTGTACAAAAAGTTGCTTATTTCTCTTTAGATTCTAAATGGTAAGTGAGTTTTAGGTCACTACCATTTGTCATGACAAAAATTATCAATAATTATCTGAAAAATTCTATTAGTTTCCTGTTTCCTACTTCATATTTGTGTGAGGCCAAATTTTCTTCATGTACTTCAACAATAATATGGTAGCAGATTGAATGCATCAGTAAATATGAGAATGTAGTTGTTTTCTAAGAAGTCAGGTATTAAAGAAATTTTTAAAAGATATTCAGCAATGCCAATCCTCTTACTAAATCCTTTCGTTTTGGAAAAAATAGTTTTTTTCATAAAAATATGCCACCGGGCGTGGTGGCTTGTGCCTTTAATCCCAGCACTCCGGAGGCAGAAGCAGGCAGATTTCAATGAGTTCAGGGCCAGCCTGGTCCACATAGTGAGTTCCAGGACAGCTGGGGCTACAGGGGACCCTGTCTCCAAAAGACCAAATAAATAAAAAATAAAAATGCTATATAACATTTAATAATTTTATTAGTGTAATAAATCTGTAACTAAATGTTAAAGAAACTTAAAATATATCAACCCTGATGGACTATCCTTTAAAGAAAGCTTTTTTGAATTTTTCCTAAAGTATGAGCATTATTAGATTGGAGTTATATAACTAAAACTATGCTGTAGTTCTAATTTCAGAGATAATGACTTTTTTTACTTAACTAAATAAGGATCAGTCAATGTAACTTGCAAGGACAGTGTTTCTTTTTGCATGACATATGAATCACATTAATATTAATAAGCATTAATATCTAGTTAATGCAAAATTGGGCTGACTTTGTATGATAGTTTCCTTTTTTAACTTCAGATCGCTGCTCACAAGAGTGTTCAAGCTCTTTCTGTTCCTTTGCAACTGTAATCTCCCCTCTTTTGCATTTTGTTGCCAAATAATAAAGTAATGGACCCCAGGCATGGACACTCCATTTAACAAAACAATTATACTGATTTCTTGGTAAGCCTAGAGGCTGTGCAGGAGTCTTGCAGGAGACAGGAGACTGGATGAGATGGATCATGGAATGGAAGACTACCGGCTCACAAAGCATTATTTCCATGGCCTCAATCCTGACTGTTTTTCTTTTCTGATAGAAAAATTGACTTTGAATTGTATCTCTTGAATGACTATCTAAAGTTAATTTGATTCGTGGCAATTTCTGATTCCTCCTAAAACTGAAGCATTTTTATCTCCATTTGGAAAGCTGTATGTTTTCAATTTTTATGGTTTACAGTCAGCCACAACCTTCTAACTTCCAGCCACATGATTGAAGTAAGAAATTTGGGAAGTTTTACTAATAGGACACTGCTTGGAAATAAAGGTACTATTTCATGGCCTTTGAATTTGGGAAGCTATGATATGTCTTGTTGGGTCTACCATATGCAGAAAGCTTGACTAAAATGGCAGTTCAACCCAGAAGGAACTGAGAGGCAGACAGAGGTGCCCTAAAATATCATTCTGACCACTCATATTCACTAAACACATTTTAAATCATTTTCTACTTTGCCACATTGAATAGACCTTCACTTGCACATGAAAAAGTCCTGATATTCTGACAACTTATATACCCTTTTCTAATCCTTACAATGTTAACTTTGCCAAAGTTCTGCCTCATGTGCATATTTAAATCCTGCCTCATTACTTAACCCAAGTACTCAACAGTGGCCACCTCCTCAAATCATCTTTTGACTTTTAGCAAAAGCCCCTTGATCCATACAGTATGGGGATTAAGAGATTGAGAGCAAGAAAATGTAATGAAGAAATGCTGCATAAAAATGAAACAGTCACATGTTACTTTAAAGTTTATAAGAGGTGCAAAGCCAACCCATTACACTACAATACTAGGAGATGACTTTAAATTCCAAAAAGATGGATTCATATAATGATTAGAAAATATAGATTTATTCAGCATTCTAAGTAGCAGCCAAATTGGCTCAACTTTCTGTCTTGACTACTCCCATTTAGCTTTAGACTGCTAGATAGAGAAGACAAACTTGATAGGCATTATTGTTCTAATATTAGCTCTGTATTCTTGAAGAAGTTGCATCACAGCTCTAGAATTCACTACTTTGATCTATAAAATACAAATAATGCTTCAATCATATGTGATTGTAGCACATCACCTGATACAGAAAAGTGTCCTAGCTTTCTCCCCTGTTGCTGTGATAAAATATCCTGACCAAAAAACAAATAGGGGAGAAAGGGTTTATTTTAGCTGACAATTCCAGGCTGCAGTCCATCAAAGTGGGGAATTCATGGCAGCAGGAATTTGAAGCAGTTAGTCACATCACATTCACACTCAAGAGCAAAGAGAAAATTAATGCATGCATGCCTCCTGCTCAGCTTACTCTCTCTACACTTATACAAGCAAGGACCCAAACCTAGGGAATAGTGCCACTCACTTCTCCACTGGTTCTTCCCACATCAATTAATGTCATCAAGATAATACCTCCCATAGACATGCTCATATACAAACCTACTCTAGACTATCCCCATTGAGACTCACTTCCCAGGTTATTGTGCATTGTGTCAAGGACAACTAAAATTATTCACCACCAAAGGGTATAAAATTTTCAAGAAAACAGGTAATAAATGGAAACTAGTGCTTAGTGCCTTCATCTTTATTTTTTTTTTTCACCACTTTAGGTTATTTTGAAGGTAAATATACATTAGGTAAAAGGAGGAAATTCTAAAAATGAGAATGTGACTATTAAAAATTAATTACCTTAGAGGCTAGAGAGATGACTCAGTGGTTAAGAGCACTTGCTGCTCTTGCAGAGGACCCAGGTTCAGTTCCCAGCATCCACATGGTGACTAACAACCATCCATAACTCCAGTTCAAGAGGATCTGATGCCATCTTCTGACTTCTGTGGGCATTACACAATACGGGTGCATTTACATACATGTAGACAATACACTCATACACATAAAATAAAAATAATTAAGTATTTTAAAAATACTTAACCATCTTAACATTAAGTAACAGAAGTTGACAGTGTACTTTTCTCACAGATAAGCCTTCACAATCAGAAAGGGGGATTCATTTATGATAAAATTAGTTTCCCCATCAGTTTTAACATTCAGAGATAAACCCTCAAAAATATTAGAACTATGACTCTTACAACCTTAAAATATAGTCTTTGTTATGGCATAAATAATAAGAGCTGAGAATACTAAAAAGTGATTTTATTATTTCCTATAATAAAAATCATTAAATTTTAAATAAAATGTTGGTATCAATAGAAGCCTTCAGATCCTTTCCCTATTCAGAAATAATGGGCGAGAATCCATCACAGCCGACAGTTTGCTCAGAGTTGTACTTTGCCTTACCTTATCTAATTCTCAGAAATGAACCAAAACCTGAGTTCCCTTCTGACAGCAGCACTCGCCTTACTGCAATGTTTGCAAGGCTCCAGGTGTATGAGGGTCCCCAAATAAATATTATTTCAACACTGATCAGCATAGGTGAAGATCACATTAGGAAACGGGTCTACAAGGATTCCTTAATGAAAGCAGGTGGTTAATAAGATTCAATAATTAGTTAGAACATTTTTAGGACTTTCAGTGCATCTCACAAGGGATTTCTACAATATTCAGAAAATAGCTCATGTAAGAGAACACCTGTTCAAGAAGCTCTTCATTCACAATCTCTTAATAGGGGGAAAATATTTTGAAAACTACACATGATATGGCAAAAAGTTCTGTCTCTGGAAAGGAAAGATTTAAATTTTTTATTTATTTTACCTGCTACAGTTTAGGAATTTGGAAAGCACCAAAGACTTGCTTTCTGTGATAGATGTGTGTTTCATGTGAAAGACAAAATTGGTTTATATATTCTTTCAGTTACTCTTTCTGAAAAACTTATAAAATATACACTGGGGAATAAAATTTATGTACTTAATAAGTAACATTCCATTCTAAATTTATGTGATAGTGTATTTTATCTCAATATCTCAGCTGCTTGTATAATTAAAATACGGTGTGTGTTCTAAGTAAGGTAAACATCCCTGCTGATCTAAAATCCTACATAGGATAGTGAAGCTTTCCCTGTACCCACTAGTACCATTTTTATGACATAAGCTACTAAGAGAAATTAAAATTTCATTCTTTACATTTTTACATATTTTATATGACAACAGCAAATAATTTCTATCCAAAGTGTATTCTGTACAAAAACAAAGGTTAGGCCTTCATGCAAGAAAACACATAATAAAATGTATACTGGAAATTATATAAATTGTTACTAGCACTTAGCCAAGTTGAATTCCTGAGTAATATTTTTTATAAAAGTATTATATTGATCAGCAGTAGGATACAAAATAAACTAAATCACATTTCACATCTCCTTCAATAGTGTTTTTTTTTTATTCTAAGTAATGACCTGGGTTGAGCCATTAATGCAAATCTTCAAAACTTAAGTAGTTTCTTGATACTTTTCATTTTGAGGCATCTTTTAAAGAAATAACAGATGCCTCTCCACAAGCATTCAGAAAATCAATACAATTAATCAATAACACTCTCCACAGGTAATAAATGCTGAGAAGCATTTCTGCCTATCTGTATTGATTGAGAGAATTGCTTCAAATTGGTTCTGATGTGTATAAAAATCATTTCCTTATTGATCAAAGCCTGTCTTCCCTTTTCTGATATGTTATTTCATATAAGGCACACAATTGTTTTAGTCTCCATTCATGTATTTGTGATAAATAAATTTCCTGTGATCTGTGTATGAGACTAATTTGGATGAAACAGAAAATGGGTGTTTTTGTTTCTTTGGGGAACACATTGCTCAAAGCTTAATCTGAGTGAGAATAATAATGAGAAATTATTGTAGTTATTCTAATGAGAAATGTAATGATGGACTTCATTTACATTTTCAGTATTTATAATAAGCTTAAAAGTTTTGAGTCTGCTTCTATTTCTTATAACCGAACTCTGTTCCTGCAGCCACATGCATCTGGTCTAGAATGATACTTCCCAGTGATAAAATAACAGAAAAGTGAATAGTTTTAGTCAAAGTTTGATTTGTGATACTGTTATCAAATTATATTTCTATAAAATTTCCACATTTAGAGGACTTATGCAACCTCCTTACTAATGTGCATGTGCAGCATATAAATGTGGAGAAATAAGACAAATTTCTTCAAAATTAATTTTCTGCACAAATGGATAGTTGAAGTTTCATTAGATATTAGATTTAATAAGCCTCATTAAAAAGGGTTCAGTTCACTTTTGACCCAACCAATATATATCCCCTTAGTTGCACTAACAGCACCTGATAACTGGTGGCTCACTGGAGGAAACTTCATTGATCAGTTAAAAAGTTCACCAAAGTAGTTCAGTTCCTAACAAGATATGCTAGCTACTGTTGTGCGTTATTCTTACAACAACAACAACAACAACAAAAGTCAAAGATCTCTGTTAACAGGATTTAGGGAATTTCATAACCAATATCAACCAGTTTTCTTATCTGAATATTCCATTATGAAATGACATAATTTTAGCAAATAGCTATCCTGCCGTGAAAAGCAAATCTATTCTTAAAACTTGGCTTGATTAAAATATTTAACGCGTTTTAGTGACTTTTACTTTGAATTTCTTGGAATCTGAATTGTAATATTGACAACTGAGGCCCAGTAACTTTGCCATTGATATTTTTACTTTGTCAATCTAGAAAATTAAGTTTACCTTAATACTGAAGAAATGGTTCGTGTAAAAACAAATTAAGTTGAAATTATTCAGCAAAACAAGAATGGTTGCTCTTTTCAAGAGCAATTAGCATTAAGAAAGTGGGTAAAGTAAGTTCACTGTATTCATAAAGGAGGCCACGGTATTCACATTTATGTAAGAGAGGGGAATCTTCCAGTGTTAATAGGGAGAAACATCAAGAGGGTGATAAATTCTTGTTTGTTTTGCCTGGAGCAAAAGTAAAATGATAATTTCTCTGCTATGTGACGTTAGACTACATACCTGGTGATTTGGAAATGCCTTTGCTGTTCACCAAGGCATTGTAGATTCCTGGGAGCATCAGGCTTTAAAAGAATAAAGGCTGCCTTAAGAAGTCTTTCACTTATTCCCAGCAAGCTAGTTGTACAATGAAATCTTTGGAGTCAGGAAATGCCATTAAAGTGATGACAGACTGGAATTTTTAAAATACTTCTTATATTCAACTTAAAAGTTATTTTAAAGTATGTCCTAGGAGCAAGCACAGGTTCAGCTGGAAACTGGAGCTGCATGCACAAGAATGTTTACTCTGAGTCATGTTGAATTTTAGTAGGGGAAGCTTAATCACAGATGTGTGTGGAGATGACATTGAGCTAATCAATAAAAATGCATCCAGAGGTATTAAAGCCTGACGTAGAGGATAGGAGCACAAGCCATGGAGCTGCAGGGATCCAAAATCCAGACTCTGCTCATCACATACTGTGTGGTCTTGGAGAAACAGATTTAATCTCATTTTCTTCCTCTATAAAACAAAGTATTTGTGCCAACAGACACAATAAGACACAATAGAAGTTTCCAATAGAAGTATACATATAGGCCAGCATGGTTGCAAATATTATGTTAGTCGTATTTTCAAAAAGGTGAGATTAACATTTGTTTTACTATATTGCACACATTTCAAATATATCAGTCTATTTTATTAAATATCATGTATTCAAAATGAGATTGCTCTGGCATGTGATCAACATAAAGTTGTTAATGATGCACTTTACATCCTTTGTTCATAGGAAGTCTTTGAAATCAGATGAGCATTTTACAATCATTGCACACTCCAGTTTGGTCGTTAGCTGCATTTCAAGTACTCAGTAGCCATGCAGCTGTCACAGTGGGTGGCACAGGGATATATCCACCCCATAGGGTGATAATAAACAGAGGTAATTCATGTAGAGACTTAGCCCCCAAAATTGATAGTTGTGATAACTGTATCATTACCCACTGAGTATTGACTAAAGCTGTCTTCATGCCAAGTTGGAGTAGTTCACAAATACTTGTCATGACCCTTGTCCATAAGAAATAGCACAGTTACAAATCTAAGACAAGATGGCTGACCATAGCCTTTGGGATCTCATTACCACATGAATGATAAGAATAATATGAAATGCAGAGTCCCAGGAGGACAATCTTCTACTAGGGATATTTTGAACCAAATTACTGAAGAAAATTATTTTGAACTGAGATTTAGTAGATGAACTGACTTCTGTTAGGAAAATATCCCGCAAGCAACATTAACAGACGCAACAATGCAGAGGTGGTAAGAGTGTATAATGAAGGTTTAAAGGAAGTGTGAAGATCTTTAAAAGCATGCTGAGGCTTGACATTCTCCAGTGCAAAACAAATAGTAAAAAGAGCACCAACTTAGGAGCAAAAGATGAACAGATATATGTGAAAATGATTCTTGTTAAGAATGAACATGTATTAAATTCTCAATAAAGTTTTTGTAAAAATTAAAGAAAAGAATATGCATCTTTTAGTTTCAGAAATTTGCAAAGTAGTAACATCAACACAGAATAAACCAGTTATGAAGTTAGCATGAGCATTAAGCTTGAGAGTTTATTTACCTATGGACTTTTATTTTTTTGCAGGGAGAATCCCAAAATTGTCACATTTAGTGTGAGACTTAATTTATGAAAGAAAATCTAAAGCCTATAAATGAATGAGAAGAAATGAACTTACACTTTTTATAAAAATATACTCTTACAGCAAGCTATAACTCAAAAAAGCATGTATTAAGCACTAATTATATCAAGTTCTATGATGGTTAAAACTACTGTTAAGCATGCAGAACTCCTGAATTTCAAGAGGATTTATCTGGATGGAGAAAGGAGTTAGTTTTGATAAGCTTCAGATTTCTTTGGGTTATTCTAGGCGTGTGCTCTCTGAATCAAATTGTATTTCCACACACCTAGGTACCAGAAGTTCACTGAAAATTCTTTATCTTGACAGGGTGCCAATTTTGTTGGCAGGGAGTGGAGGAGTTGTTTATGTTAGCTCATAGAACATGATCTTATATTCAGATAGATGTTACCACTCCCTTTTACTGTGTTAATTCATTTTGTAACTTCTTCAAGAGATCTGTTGATAGTGAGCTCAAGTTACTACATGCCAATATTTGAGTTTTATGATAAGTTCAGTTAAGACTGCTTTGATAAAGAGTACATCATAGATAAGGGAGGGGTCTAAATTTGATTAAGAGCTATTGTGTAAAATGCACAGAAATTCAATAAATTATTAAAGTAAAAAGGGGATATTAGTAGGATTACTTTTTTCCAAAAAAAAAAAAAA
>NW_008360326.1:382281-410431 GCF_000622305.1 Nannospalax galili
AAAATCACGTTACAGCAGTATAAAGAAATTTTGTTCTTTAAAGAATGCTATAAATTTACTAGGAAATAAGTTCTGATAGATCCACAAGCTTATAAAAGTTGAAAGGTTCATTTAATTGCAGATATTAGAAGAAATTTAGTTCTTCAATAATAAAATAGGCAAATTGATCCAATGACATACAGTGGACAGCCATGCACAGTATCTTCCTGAATCCTCCTGGTCTCCAGAAAGGCATCAGCTTCCTCAATAAGAAAGTGTCCTAGACTGTTTACAGATAACATCAAGTACTGAGCATGATTTTTGGAGATGTATGAATGGAGAAGCACTCATAATTTCTAATTGCTGATATATACTGAGTTACTTATAGTAAAAGAGCAATTTTAAAATTAATGTGCCACCAAACCATATGTTTTCTGATTTGATGAATATTTGAGTATCATAATTTCCCAAATGTAAAGAGGTAAGTCACCTTTTTAAAAACAGCAGGTGTTTACACAGTAATTAAAAATACCAGAATGGTGGAACTAACCTTCTTGGATGTTTAACAGACATACCTTGAGATCTATACTAATTGGGTCAGAGGGATACAAAGGACACTTTTTGCTCCCTGCCCTCCTAGGTCGATTAGTTCCCAGGGATCATGAGCATCTCGCAAAATGTCCTGTAATGGTGATGGGTCATCTGACCTCTTGATCAAGGAGGCCAAGGAGACCCCACTAGAGTGTCTTGAACCAGTGTCCAGTCTATAAAGAGGAGGGTCAACACGGAGGAATCATTTCCTCCATGCTTCCAAGAGAAGCCAACAATGGTCGAGCAGGACCTTTGACTTATCTTCACGTAGATGAAACTGGTAAAAGAAAGGAGCCAGGGGCTCCTCCCAAGCCCATGGGACCCCTGAGGAACAGATCCTCAAACCACCTCAAGAGTAAAAACAAATCAGTTTACCTGGTCCAATGGTATGTCCTTAAACACCCAAAAGGGAAGGATAATCAAAGATTAAAGGGGCCAATATAATTTCATAAGAGCACACATATATATAACTAAAAGTTACTTGACAAACAGCAAAGCCAGACAGGCGATACCTTCAGTCGAGTTCTTGGCCAGGATGGATAAAGGCTCTTCCAGACAGTAACCCAACATACTACTGGAAATATTAACAGCAGACCCCAATTCTATCCAAAGGAATACTGACAATGGATTGCCGTTGATAAGGAACAGCTGATCCTCCTGGAATAGGGACCTCTGGCTGACTAGACTTACCAGAAGGGCAGATAGGGGGGAATGGATGGGGGTGCTGACAGCACAGTGGACAGTGGCAGGGATAGCAGAGTATGGAGGCTCTAGTGGGAGAGGAAGGCTATCTACCTGATGAGTTTGTATTCATGCTCAGATGCCGAGGAGCTCAGAAGGTGGGTGACTGTGACCAGTGATAGTCATGTATATAGAGATTAGAAATGCATGTGAAAACGTCTCAATGTCAAGAGCCCTGAAATGAATTTTTCTGTATGAAACTGTGTGTTTTGACAACGCAGTGGAGATCTTTTTTAAACGTTGGAACCTCATTTAATTTTATGTCTTATAGAGTTTATAATGAGTAAAAGATTATATAAGCGTAATAATTCATCTGTAAACCTAAAAATGTACAGCCAATTTTGAAAGAGATGTACCGTAGCTCAGAAAAATGTTATTGAATAGGTTAATGTTGTTGTAATGAAATGCTTCTTTTAATTAAAATAAAAAAAACAGCAGGTGTTTAAATACAGCGTGTTTTATTTAAAATGACAATATATGTGGTTCTGAAGAGATGGTAGTGGAATGCACCTGGTATGAAAGCAGGAGGTAGGGCTCCAGGGGAAGGAAAGGGATCCGAAAGAGGAGAAGCAGAGGGATGGGGCAGGGAATGGTCAGTGGGATTCAAAGAAGGAAGTAAAACGATGGGCGTGGTGGTCCATGCTTTTGATCCCACCACTGGGAAGGCAATGGCAGGCAAATCTCTGAGAGTTCTATCTAGGCCAGCCTGGTCTATACGGTGAGTCCAGGTCAATCAATGATACATAGTGAGCTATTATCTCATAAAAAAAAGAGTGAACAAAAAGAATGAAATACAATGACAAGTATGCATGAAAATGTCATCATAAAAACCACTACTTTGTATTTAATAAAGCTAATTACCTTTATGAATTCGCTTTAGCTATTTTTATTTTTAAACATTTCCAAACTTTACTATATATTTTCCATCACATGCCAGGTGATACTTGTAGAGTATATTCATTCATAATTTGTTATAATTTTCTTATTAACTACCAAGTATAATTTTTATATTTATTCAGGTTATTTATATCCCAAGACAATTATTTTGATTATGTTTTGTTTTAATTAATATTTGGCTCAAAAAAATCAAGGAACTAAAATAATGTAAACTAGGATCTTCAAGATCATTAAAACTAAATATATTAATAATCAGGAAGAAAGGGAAAATTTATTATCTGGGAGCACACATGTGCCACAGCACATCTGTGGACGTCAGGAGGCAACTTGCAGAAGTCACTTCTCTCCTTCTATCATGTGGCTTCCAGGTTCTCATACTTGGCAGAAAGTTCCTCTACTCGCTGACTATCTTTCAGGGCTAGATAAATGTTTAAGCAAGTCAGTGTTTAAGCAAGACATTGTATAACATGCAATAATCCAACATGCTTGAACATGATTATAATGTATGCTTGTTTTTGGAATGAGT
Source organism: Nannospalax galili (assembly GCF_000622305.1). NCBI lineage: Eukaryota > Metazoa > Chordata > Mammalia > Rodentia > Spalacidae > Nannospalax > Nannospalax galili. The sequence goes on from NW_008360326.1 coordinate 385,016, forward strand.
TGAGTGTGTGTGTGTGTGTGTGTGTGTGTGTGTGTGTGTGTGTGAGGCATGAGTTATTACCATAAACTTACTGAATCAGATGTTCTAGCAAATATATATTTAAAACACCTGATTGCTATATGCTGCTGGATTATACGACCCTGTAATTACAGTCTAGTATTATCATTTTTCTCAATTTTATTGTAAAATCTCTCAAAAGTTTCCTAAATTTTTCTACATATGATTTATAATGATTTGATTTCATCAAAAATCGTTGTTTAAAAGTAAATTTTCTTTATGGGCTTTGGTTCTGTTTGGTTTCAAAATTAATAAAAACTTTATAACAAGTACTTTATAGCTATTGTGTAAAGACAGGAAAAAAGTCTTTGTTGAGTCTCAGGAAAGTCACAAACAGCAGTTGCTATAGAATGAAGCTGGAAGTGAAATCCATATATAATGCTCTGTCAGCAAACACTTGGTAGAAGAGGGTTTATAATAAATATTCACATCTGCTGCTTTGGACACTCTAATCCATCGTAAGGATCTTTGCTGTGTCAGGCTTTGTTCTAGATGAAGAAGCCCAGTACTTATAAAGGTTTGCAAATAGGCCGTATTTATCATGGTTAACTGTATTCTTAACCCTTCTCTGTTTCAGAAGAAGCCATGATGATTTGAGGATTATATGTAATTATATATTTCATGGCAACAGCATTCTTGAATTCTTATTATAAAATGGACAAACTTCCTTTCATGATAATCACCTACCTAAAGTCTGTCGAGAAGGCATCACTGATAGCAGGGCTTTACTGGATGTGGAAAACACAATGGTCACAGCTGTAGACTTGAAGTGCTCATGGCTAAATGTTAGCTTCTCCTATACAGAAGGTGCATCATGAGCAACTTGCTCAGCCTCCCCTAGCCTCTTTCTTCATCTACATAATGGGATTATTAGTACTATTCCTTCTGTCATTGTGTTACTCTGAGGACTGTACACAACTATTTGCACCAAGTACTAGGTGTGTGGTATCTAGCCATGTTGAAAGAGTATAGTAAGTTTTAAACATGTTGTTTGAATGATAATATACTTTCTAAGTGTGATGACATAATCTGATGCTTAATACCAATGTCCAAGTTTAGCTAAGTATTTTCTATTACATTTCTTGCTTCCAAACCCCCAGATAATTTCCTTTTGGAGTTTTTCAGTAAAATTACTCATTCGTTAGGTTATTTAATTCATTGTTTTTTAGTCACTAAAAATATGGCATAAAGATTATGAAAATATCATATACTAAATTTATTCTGTTTCATAAAAATTTAATTTCAAAGAACTTTGAATTTTAAGCTAGACTTTAAACATCCGTATAATTTTGGAGAGGAGATGTTTATTTTCTCTTTAACTCCAAAGAAATTATATTAAAGTCATGAATGTTACAATTTTAAAAGCAGAAATATATATTATTCTCAAGCAGAATTATGATGAACATTTAAATCAGGCCAACTTGTCAAAAAAGAAAATTTCAAATATAAATTTTCTAAGATATACACCTATAGATATATCAAACATATATGTTATAGTTCCTATTTAGAAAATTATTCCTTTTAAATGTTTTAATATATTCATTTGGAGATAGAAAGCTGTCTTCCTTAGTTGCTTTCAATCTCATTTCAAGATGATTTATTACAAATATATGGAGAAGGATGGGGCATTTACTGGCTGCCAAATATTTAAAATAAGCAAAGCATTATGTTTTATTTCCTCATTCCTAAATTTTATAATCAATTAGAGATTATCTTAGTTATGACTCAAATTGTTTCCATACAGATAGGAACTAGGTCATATTTAATGAGAATTGACATTAAAGTGAGTCTGTTGAATAGATAACCAAGATAAAAATATTTTTTACATACTGTACACTCTGACTGTTTGAAATTGATCAATCTCTCTCTCTCTCTCTCTTTCCCTCTCACTTTCTCTCCCTTCCTCCCTCATTCCCTCCCTCCCTTTCTCCCTCTGTTACAGGTCGAGTTTTAGCCCAGGCGAGTGCCAATGGGGTTATCCATTTGCTGGATATTCAATCTGGACAGATTCATAAATTGATGGGCCATGAGAGCCAGGCACAAACTGTGGTGTTTTCCCATGATGGGGAGAATCTGTATTCCGGAGGTTCTGATGGCACCATCAGATTGTGGTTTTGACCGTCAGCAGCATACCTCATTGCAGAGGACATTCCCTCTAAGGCTTGAAAAATGCCTCCTGTAGTTGGTTCCCAAGGCAGTAAGTAACTGGTTAAAACTGCCATTAAATAACACGTTTGTTTTAAAACAAGCTTCAAACCAATATTGTAGTGCCTATACTATTACCAATAAAAATAATAACTTTTTGCTCATGTAGTTGTCTGAGTCTTTTTTCACTCCCTCATTTGGTTAAGAATTTATAGAGAGAGCATCTTTACTGGGGGTTTGAAAGAAACAGCTTTACAATGACGCCTAATGACAGACTAGATGAATTACAGGAGATTGATTTTTAATGTTAGAGAACAAGCTGCAGAAAAACGCGGCTACTTTTTTTTTTTTTTTTTTTTTTTTCAATGAAACCCAAGCTGCAGAAGACCCAAAGTTTAATTATGTATAGCACAGGGAAAGTCTTTCTGCAACCAGAGGGACAAACAGAGCCTGCAAGCATACATTTTCACGGATTCCTTGACAGAGATTGCGCTTTATCTATTAGTAATAATCAGGTACTGCAGCTGGCTTAAATCTAAATGCAAGTCTCGGGAACTTTCATCTCTGCAGCCCATCTAAGAATGCATTAGGTGAAATTACATTTTTTCTCTAATATTTTTATAGTGATTTAAATGCAAATAAGTGTCTCTCACGTAGAATGCTGTCCCCTGAACCCTCCTGACGGATGCACGCATCTGCTGTATAAAGTGCGACTGCTTAGAGAACACTCTAGCCCAGTCTACGGAAGCAGCTGGGGATTTTGACCAAGCTGGGCTCAGAAGCCAGTTGGCGCTGTCCGTGGTGCTGAGGAATTCCCGGCTGCCGGCAGAATGAGCTCCGAATCAGCAGTCTGCAAACTGCTCCCAGGGATGCAGAAACCCAGCTAAAGTTCCTCCTTTCCTTCACGTCCACAGTTAGCATCTTTTGCTGTGTGAGAAGGGATTCAGTCAACATCCTGTGAACGATGCTGATGGTATTGCCGACGGAGTGGGCTTTAAGCTACAGTATGCTGTTTCTGTTTGTGATCCTCAGAGCCTAGCCAAATCACCTCTGCTGCCGTACCGAACACTGTGTAAGTGAACTCATGTGTGGAGGAGGCGTAATCAGCCAGGAAATTTCATAGAAGGATCTAAGAAAATGCTAAAAATAAGTTCAACATGATTCTGCTACTGAGATCTGGGTTTCCACAGGACCGGCTTTGCTTCTTGCTTTGAATTCTGAAGACAGGTCCAAAGCCCATTTCCTATGTGTGCCTGCTGTGTTTCTCTCTGGAAGGGTGGGAGGCTGCTTCTTGACTGTGTTTTGAAATGGGGAGTAGAGAATGGCTTATCTTTTAATTCATTCCTGAAAATGCATTCTTTGGGTGATTGAGGAGGACCTGCTTTCCTAAGACATACCTGATCTTTTAGTTCAGATTGGTCTGTGACCCCACCACCACCACCATTAACCTCCAAAGTGATTCGGTAAGTGAATCTTATGACATGAGTTGTGTTTGCTTTCTCAAAGAAATAGATGCAGTCATTTTAAATCATTTGTAGCAATATGGGGAGGGGGAAAGTTTCGCTGGGAAGTGATCTTCAGTTTAGCAGTGTTTGCTTTCTTATTTAAAATCTTCAGATATACATGTCATTTGATTTCTCTAACCTTTCTTTTCATAAATAGTGTCTTAAGTAGTACCACAGCTCAGTTATAAAGAAGGTTCTTTTTAAAATAGCCTAAGAACTTTGTTATATTAAAAAGAAATGTATTCCTCATACTAAAAGCAAGCCTAATATTTATATAAAGTAGATATCCCACTCCAATTTTTGCCTCTAACTTTACATTTATCATAAGCTGGCACATTAATGCCTACCTGTAGCTTATAAAGAGATCATTTTCTGTCTGTGTCCTTTTAAAGAAGAATCGTATGTATATTTCACATGGTTTTCCTTGCATGTATTGATGGACATTGCTAGATACTGTGAGGAGGCATGGTAGCTCCCTTTTCTTACAAGATAAACTTTCTACATATGTGAAAGGTGCATAATGTATGCTTTCATTGGCAAAATATATTTATGCTTTTTCAGAATCTTCTACTATGTTTGTGGCCTCTGTAGTAATTTAAAAGGGAAAAATGCTTTGTCAAAGGGAGCCTTCAGCTCCTCAAGTAGAATTAAAGGTTTGCATTTTTTTGTTCTGTCATGACTCATTATTTTTGACATATTTTAAGAGAAATCCATCTCCTTTATCATTAGCCAAAAGAATCCACTCAAAGTGAATTTTAATATCAGAGAATATTAGACAAATTCTAGTATCAGCTTTCTTTGAAAAGAGACCATGAATATATTGCCTTCCATTTTACTATTGCTAGAATTTGCATATCTAACAAAATGCAAATCTAATGGTTTATGAAGTTTTCTAATGTCATCTTATTCTTATTACAATCATCATCTGTTTATGTTAGGCTTAAAATCAGTAGTTTATCACTGCTTTTAATATAATTTGGAAATAAAACAATGAATGACATATCTGCAAATATCCTATATGCGTCTTAGTGTTACTGGTATAAAGCAAATAGCATTCACATAGATAAATGAAATATTTTACATTTTTCCTTATCTTATACTCCCCAACGTTATCGTTTACCCCAGAGGCTTTGCATAAGTTAGTTACAATAAATATTTAAAGGAGAGTTCACCACTACCAACACTTAATACCAAACAATACCAACTGAAGTTCACAACAGTCATTGCCATACAAATAGTAACATTTATATTTTGTAAAAGCAATGCTTCACTATTTTTTAGAGAAACTTCCACAGACAGTTTTAAGCTGAAATGATTGCTCAAATAGCCTAAATGCATTTTTTTCATTTCAAGGAGTTATATTTTCAAGAATGTATGAATAGTATTTATATTCTATAGATGTAACTGAATTCAAATAATATTACACGAATATTAGACCTATGTTATTATAAAAATTTATAGGTATATCTTCCCTGCCCACTAGGAGCTTACCTCCTGAATAAAATAATATGTGGATAATAATAAAAATAAGTTTGTTTTTGCAAATTTCTTTTAACAAGTTTAATTCTCTTGTGTTATTTATTTTGAACTTCCTTTCCCTTATTCACCATGATTGATTATGCTATTTTGCTTATTCACTATGTTCCAAACTCCAGATTATGGGTATATATAAGAAAGAAAGCCTTTATAATGGCTCCATCTCAATTAAAACATACATCCAATATTTTACGTTCCCTTTCTTTCAGAATTTAATATTTCACATTAATGTTTGAATCCAGATGACTATAGTTCAACATTCTATCACTGATTATCCAGTTCCAAGAAAAATAGGGGCTTCTAGTTCAAATGTCCTTGAGCTTTATCTCAGTAAAACTTGCAATCACCTTTTAAGGCTCAGTACAACCACTTTTTTGCAATAGGCTAAGACAGATCATTGAAATTCAAAGGGAAATTATGAACTGAAGATCCTTACATAAAATAATTCCATAAATGACCATTTAGGACCACTCTTCAAACTTCATGATGAAGTATAGACAGTTGAATGAACTTCATCTCTTTAAGGTCTTGGTGTCTTCCAAACTGAACCCAAACGAACAATTTAAGAGCATGGGCTTAAATGCATCTATATTCTCTTTATATATGTCCAATTATCTTTTAAATATTTATTTTCAGCCTACCCCTCTTGTATTCCCATGGAAGGAGCTGAGTGTATTTAATATTAGGAGCACACCCAGAAGTCTTTGAGGAGGGGGATGGCTCTTCATATTCATGAAGCTTGCATACTTCTATTGGTCATCCCTGGATTGGTCACCTCTGCCGCCATCAGTCATGAAGACTATCCTGCTGATGAAGGTGACCAGGCCTCCAGTAATGACAATCTGATCTTTGATGACTATCGAGGGAAAGGGTGTGTGGATGACAGCGGCTTTGTATACAAGTTGGGAGAGCGGTTTTTCCCAGGGCATTCCAACTGTCCGTGTGTCTGTGCTCTAGATGGACCTGTTTGTGACCAGCCAGAATGCCCTAAAATTCATCCGAAATGTACAAAAGTGGAACACAACGGATGCTGTCCCGAGTGTAAAGAAGTGAAAAACTTTTGTGAATATCATGGAAAAAATTACAAAATCTTGGAGGAATTTAAGGTATGAGTTACCCTCCATATTTACTGAATTTTCATTTTTACCATCACATGCTTCCCAGATTGTTATATTCAAATCAAAACTGGAAAATATATGCTAATAAGATTCTAAGCAGCAAAAGGAGCACCATGGTTGATGGATGACCGGTTGGCTCGTTGTCAGTGTGTCACAATAACCTTCTTCTTCAGAAGTCTCTGGCACATGCTTAATGTCTTTAATTTTTAAGCCTTAAAAATTTCTTGTTTTTACAAAATATGTTTTGAGCGGGAAATTGTTTATAGGGTGTGTCTGTTGATTATTATCACAATTTGTTAGTTTTTTGTGACTTATTAGTCTGTATTTGGAGCCATTCATTGGTGGTCTTGAATATTTGTTTGCTGTATGGAAACATAAGGGCTGTGGAGATACACTCAAAGCTGTGATCTTTATACTGAGAAAATGCATTGGGCCTACTTGTTTTAAAGCAGGGTTCCATTTCTCTGCAGCAGACATTTTACAGGAATTCCTACAGAACTTTTTTTTTATCATAGTTCATAAGGAACCTACACAGTATTAGTTTTTCTTTCATGTTTGTTTTCAAAAAAATTGGAATTCATTTTTATCTATTCTTGGATTCTCTTTTCTCTAATGGCTAGTTTTAATTAGAATGTCCTACAAGTCACATATGAGCCCAGGGGGCACGAATTAATACATCAAGAACATCCTAGTTAATTGTAATGGCAGTGTTTGCCTTTCAATGTCTGTTATATGAAAGTTTAATATAAAAGTTTCATGTTTCATCAAAGTTCTGTAACAAGGTGCTCAAAGCAATATAGGCAAAAGAAGTTATGCACTTAGTTTTGATGTGGTTGTTTATGTTTTAGAAAAGATATTCAGTTTTTAGACATGAACTAACTTCTTTATACACCAGTCAGTATGTCACTGAAGATTTTAACTGATCATTATTGCAGCATTTGCCAAATTTGTGTTTTATCGTATTTTGTGCATTCTGGGTCATGGGTTCAAACCAGCCCTAGATTATACAGGAATACCTAACCTTTTACACTACATTCCTTTAACTATAGGGAAATTTTTTAAATGTATCATATCAACTTTCTTAGACATAAGTATTATTCTAGACTTTTTTCTTATGTATTATACAATTTTGTTGTACAATATTAAGAAGTAAAAGTTAAGGCTAGGTGTGGTGGCACACACCTTCAATCCCAATACTTGGGAGGCAGAAGCAGGCAGATCTCTGAGTTCAAGTACAGCTTGGGATACACACTGAGTTCCAGGTCAGTTAGTACTATGTAGTGGACCCTGTCTCAAAATAAAAAAAAAAAAGTAAAAGCTAAAGAGTCTAGAAAAAGTATCATTGACAGCAAATACTAGTTAAGAACATACTATCACATATTGACATGACTTCATGGTCTCTAAAATATAGTATACACTTTGACATTAGCTATTTTTACTTGAAAGTAAGAAAGTACCTAACACATCATGGTTGGTAAGGCCATGGGTAGAATCTGTGTCATGAACATATATCTAGAGTAAAATGTTCTTGAAACATTGTTCATTCTAACATGAACATATATCTAGAGTACAATGTTCTTGAAACGTGCCTAGTTCAACTCAAAAATCATATGAGATAAAAGTTTTGAGATTTATATAATTTGGCATTCAGCATTTAATATCTAAGGGAAAAGATGGTCTAATTGTATCAACTTAGAGTCAATCTACCACTAAAACTGCTGCAGTTTTCTCTCATTAGATTTGTTTAATCAAAAAGATAACTGTAAAAAAAAAAAAACAGAGCCATAAGACCAAAAGGTGATCATTTCTGCATGCCTTCCAGTTAAATTCCCACCATAATCTAATCCCTACTACATCCCTCCCTAATAACACAGCCCCTGTACCTGTCTACATGTTTTAAATATATAGATACCACTTTATCATAAAAACACAACCACATGAAACCTTGGAGATTATCAAAGACAGACTTTAAGAATGGGGAACTAAGACCAAGAAAATTTAAATCACTTCTTCAAAGTCATCAAATTTTTAAACCTATTTCTACTTCCTCTCTGGCAATTAAATCTATTCAATTTCTTGAAGAACTTTGACTGCAAGGTCAGATCCACATGGATTCAAAGACCAAATTTTCTAGTAGGACATAATATGTGAGTCACAATAGTAATACTATGAAATAGTCATTGTAATGATTAGTTGCTGTGCAAGGAAATGCTGAAAATATTTAATGCAATATACTTTATGTGAGGTCACTAGGATCAGGATGACCAGAATGTTTAAGAGTTGGATGATGGTGGTTGTCCTCCTTTAATCTCTGGTATTTTCTCCTTGTCCTGACTTCTTCTGTGCCTTTATCTAAATTTTATGATGGAAGTTCATGAAAAGCATTGCAAATGAAGATATTTAATAACTTTTTAAAATGTTCTACTTGTTCATATGAACTATATAACTAAGTAAATATTTGTCATAATCTGCCATCTTCATTGTCTTCCAACTCACTTTGCAAAGAACAGTAACTAATGTTTAAAGATTTATAGAGCTTTCTCATAATGTTTCTGATACATTGCTGAGGAGGTTTTAATATGAGATGTTCTTTGCATATGATATATTCATCCAGTGAGCATTTGCCATGCTGTTTAATATTCAAGACACTGTACAGGCACTTATATTGGAAATTAGGGCATATAGAAGTCAACATGTTCACAAGGAAGGCATGACTGATGTGGAGTGGAAAGGGGAAGAAAAGTAGTTAAAAACTGAATTCATGTACCCAAGTGCAGTGATGAACACTTGTAATTTGAGCATTTGTGAAGCTGAAGCAGAAAAAGTGTGAGTTCAAGAGGGTAGCCTCAGCTATATAACAAGACATGTTTTGAGGAGCTGGAAAGAAGGTTCAGCTGTTAAGAGCACTTACTGCTATTGCAGAGGACCTGGGTTTGATTCCCAGCACCCACATGGCTACTAACAACCATCCATGACTCCTGTTCCAGGGGATCTGATGCCCTCTTCTAACTTCCATGGGCTCTGCATGCACACGGTGTGCACTTACATTCATCCAGGCAAAACACTTATATACATAAAGCAAAAATAAGTGAATAAAAAAATAGGGAACCAGTATATTTCCCAAGGTACTGTGTTGTCAGAAACATATTAGCAATGTATGACACTTGATATAGCAAGACATTTTTCTAGAGAATGGTCAAAATTGAGTGTTTGTCTTTCAAAAAATAATTGAAACTGATCTTGAAAGAACAAAATTCCAAAAAGGAAAGTGCTGGGGAATAACAAAAGATTGGGCCAGGCATGGTGGTGCATGCCTTTAATTCCATTACTTGGGAGGCAGAGGCAGGCAGATCTCTGTGAGATCAAGGCCACCCTGGTCTATATAGCGAGTTCCAGTCCAGCTGGGACTGTAGGGAGACCCTATCCCAAAAAGGGCCAAATAAAATAAATAAATAAATAAATGAAAATAAGAGATTGGGAGAAACATGACCAGAGAAGACAGGAAAGAAGCAGGATAATCAGAATCAGGCTCTGACTAAAAAGCTGGAAGTAAGAGAGGGGTAAATTTGGAAACGTTATTGGTGTGCATGAGCTGGGAGAGGCTAAAACACCAGACCATAAGGTATAAGATTCATGGGGTTTTGTTCCCTGAGGGATAGCATAGACTAAAATGCTGGTGGTTTAATCTAGAAATAATTTACTTAAACAGGAATTTTAAATAAGCTCGTTGTAAAGGTTGTGGGGCATGTTTCCAGTTGCTGATGCAGGTTTTGGAAATCTTTGCTCCCTACTCTTTTGCAAAACTCTAAATTCCCCAGGGTTCTGGTAATATTGTAGTAAGATAAAGGTTACCGTGTTCCAGGTTTGCTTATCTTTTGTTCTAATGTATACCCAACCAGTGTGAAACCATAACCTACTTCTTAAGAAATAAAGTGTATAAATAATGCGTTGTAATATAATACATAATAACATATATAAAAACATTCTTTGGAAATGTAAGGTCTGTCAGCTTTGGCTCTGTGCTTAGCTTTCTCATTCTGAGTTTCCCAAAGGAGAGATAATTTCTTATTTTTCTCAGTACTTTCATAACTCTGACTAGGGTAGATTTAGCCTTTGTGGATATTTCTCTATACTTTAAAACTTGTACTGATTTAGTTTTAGGTCATACATAAAGTTTATATTACATGTAGCTGAAAGAGCTCTTATTCAAGCTTTTGCACAGGCTGTTTTACTTTGAAGTGACTCTCTACAGTCAATGCAAAACACCCCTAATCAGTACTCGGATTAGTCCCAGGTCTGCCCTTCCCTGTTTGGAGTGAGTTTTGTGCTTTTCCCTGCTACTGTCCAAAGGCAGTTGATAAGATCTTATGTTTTTATATTTGCAAGCTCTAGTACAGACATTTTCTCTGTAGTTTTGTGCTTAGTATTTAAATCCTGAGGAATGAATCAGAGAGAAAAAAAAAGATTCAACAATCATGGTATTTTGCCAAATCATCACATCCTTAAAAATATTTTGATGCCAGTTTAGATTTAGAATTGATGATTTGAAATGGGTATATTCACAAGAAGATTGGATTTCCACTTCTATCATTAACCAGTACCCCATCATTAATGCCCAATACTATGACATTCTACCTATTAAAATATTTGAATGGGAAGTATTTTTGAAATTAGGTTGAGAGATTTGTTCATAGTTTGGTTATTTTTTTCAATATGGAAAAAGACTGGAAGACAATGTGTTTGGGGAAACTGAAGACTGGGATTTATGAAAGAACAGGGGAAAATGAGCCTAGAGGAAAGTCTCAGCTGAGAGATCTAAGAGGTAACAGCTTGCCAACCCAACTCATCACACCTAAGGATCTGCCATTGTTCCAGAGCCTTCAAAAGACAAAAGAACTCAGTAAAATGTTTGCACAAGGCAAAAGCCACCAGAAATAATCTTTCCAGAACTGTGAATGTTGCATTGATTTTAATAATGGAAATGCCTTGATTCTTAGAATATGGGTAGGTTTAAAAAAAAAAAAACTGTCAGTGAAAATGTATACATCTTCTCAATTGATGAATAGCAGAATCACCAGGGGCCATTTAGAAATACCATACAAAGACAATCCTGGAGGATACCATAGTTACATGTAACAAAGACAACTGATGTCTTGTGAAGAACTTTAAAGTAGTAATGGGCTCTGAGAAATACAGTTCCTGTTTTGCAGGACATGTTGGGGTTTGAATATGAATATGGCCTTCAGACGACCTAGGGAATAGCTTCTTTCATGTTACTACAGGATAACAGTGAGCCACTGCTACTGCTTGTCTGAGGTGCAGCCCCAGCACACGGAATGTCAAGGCTCAAAGTGAATGTTCTCACCAAGGAATTCTATTTCTTTAAATAATTAGGGGTGCTATTCTCCAGAAATTACAAGTCAATTTTATGTAAATCCCTGTACTATTTCTTCTTATAAAATATTGTTGGCATTTTTAAATTTTTTTATTTATTTTTATGTGTATGAGTGTTTTGCCTGCATGTATGAAAGTGTACCTGTGTTGTGCAATACCTCTAGTTGCCAGAAGAGGGCGTTGGGCATCAGCTCCCCCAGAACTGTAGTTACACACTTGTTAGTCTTCAGGTGGGTGCTGGGAATTGAATCAGGTTCCTCTAGAAGAGCAACCAGTACTCTTAACTGCTGTGCCATCTCTCCAACCCATGTTTGGTTTGTTTCCTTTTTTTTTTTTTTTTTTTTTTTTAATTTCACAAAATACAGTGGGTCTAGGAAAGAGATCAGATTTCAAGAAATAAATTTTTGTTTTCAAAATTTCCCCAAACAAGAGACTAGAATTATATGAACAAATGACTTTAGAGTACGGAAAATAGCCCCTTTGGAGTCAGAATACCTCTCCTGATTTTCATTTCCCAGGGACAGTCAACTAGTGTGCAAGTGTGGCAGCTCTTCACATTCACCCACCAATATTTATCACTGCCCTTCTTATTGGAAGATGCAGCTATTAATGGTGATAACTGTCGTAAGTTTAACTTGGAGATTTGTGACTGGGGTTCTGTGCCTTGTGCATATGGGTAGGCTGCTATTGGATTAGCATTCCCCTTTGAGATTTGCAGAGCATGTGACTGTCAGTGACTACTTGAGGTCAGACTTGGGAAATTTTGAGACATTGCTGTCCATTTCTTACTCATTACTTACCAAAAAAAGCATAATATTAGCACGAATATTCTTCTCTTTCCTATATCTTATTTCCTTTCAAGTCTGCATGTTGTGAAAATTTTGTAGATTAATATACACAGTTCATGTAATTTTGATTTAAATTGTTCCATATAAGTCTTGATTAGTGTGTGTATGTGTATATCTGTGTGTATGTGTGTATATGTATATATGTGTTGTATATATGTGTGTCTGTGTATGTATGTATGTGTATATATGTGTATGAGTGTGAGTCTGTGTGTATATTTGTGTGTGTTTATAACTGTGTATATGTGTGTCTGTGTGTATGTTTGCATGTATGTGTGTCTTTGTATGTGTCCATGTCTGTGTGCTTATGTGTGTTGTCTATGTGTATGTTTGCATGTGTATGCATGTATGTGTCTGTGTGTGTGTGTGTTTGAGTGTCTGTGTGTGTGTGTGTGTGTGTGTGTGTGTGTGTTTTAAAGAGATGGAAACAGAAATGTTCTTGCCTTACTTGAGAAGTTTCTACTTGCAGATTAGGTGAATCACTTGTTTGTATTCCTTAATTGTACTGACCACAGTTTTTAAAACTTGCTTTGTTTTCCTGAACCTTGATTTATATGTCAGACAGTAGTGTATTTTATGAAAGACAGCACAAGAAAAACCTGTCCAAGTATTTTTTTATTTTTGCTTTGTCAAGCTTTCAAGGAAAGATTTGAGACAAATAAGTAAGAGCCAACTTGAAGTGTTCGCTGGGCTTGCGGTCTCAAACAATAGTGATTACGAATTGGAAGTCAGCTTATTTTAGAGTCTATAGTTTGGACTTTATCATCACTCATGATTAGCATCAGTAATTTCAGTCTGACACACCTCCATTGTTGATCTCCTTGTCTCTAGTCTGCTGTATAGCACATCACAATAAAGTTATCTTCCTAAGGGTTTAATGACATCATGGAAAGAATGAATAAAATACTAAAAGAACAAGGAAGACTATTCATGTCCTTAAAAAGATTTCAGATGACCTTATTTATGGTGGTAAAAATTTGTCTAAAGCATAGTTGTGCATGCCTGTGATCCCAGCACTTGGGAGGTGGAGGCAAGATACCAAGAGTTAAAGGTCATCCTCAGCTACATAGTGAAGTTTGTACTTGTCAGACTAGCGTGAGGACTGGATTTCAAACCCCAGTCCTTGTAAATGCTGAACTGGTGTAGTGGCCCACCTAAAACTGAGCACTCAGGAGGCAGAGCCTGGGGGGTGGGGGTGGATCCTGGGAGCAAGGTGGCTACTCGGACTAGCCATATCAGCAAGTTCTGGGTCAACTGACAGACCTGGCCTCAGTAAATAAGGCTGAGAGCAACTGAGCAAAATGCTTGATGTCAACCAACTTCAGACCACCGCATACATACCACACTCATGAGAACACACACACACATACACATACACATACAAAAATGTATTTATTTTATTAAATAGTATTTGGATTTGAGTTTTGAAATAATCTCAACCAATTGCTTCTTGACTTGGGATTGTATCTTTAAGAGCTGACCACAGAAATTTAGTTTTATAAAAGAACTTTTAGCTGGTTGAACCCTTTGTTTTAGAAATGGTAAAACTAAAACTAATTGAAACAGTGGAAACATCATAAAGTCACAGCTCATTATTTGCAAGAGAAATATTAATATATCACTTTCTTGTGGTTTTTGCCACGTTTTACCACCTTCAGATTTAATACAAAAAGTCAAGCTAATTTGCATCTTTTTCCCATTAAATATGTTGTATACGAAGATTTATTTCAGCCAATTGTCTATAGAAATGTGATATCAGGACTTATCACCATGGCAACCCAGAGTTACAAGTATACAAGAACAAGAAAATACTGGCACATCTAAAATCCATCTTTGATTCCGATTGAATAAAATATGTGAAACAAGCTTAAGTTTGCAAAGGCTCTGACAAAATGGGGATCAGTGTGTAAAACTTAAAACTCCTGTAATTAAACCAACTTTTGTGGGTTAAATAAATATTAAATTCTACTCTTTTTTTACTGAGACCACTTTATACCAGCAAGCAACAGAGAAATTACATTAGGTGCTCTTACACTATATTTTGGTGATTCTTAAAAAAAAAAAAAAAAAAAAAAAAAAAAAAAGAACTTTTGTGGGGAATGGGGGAGGGGTTGTTTTTTCACTCAACAAATTCCTGCTTCTCACTAGATGGTAGAAGTGGAGTGTGCAAAATGGATATATACAGAGATTTGTATCTCTGTGGTTTTAGAAACAGAGGGATATCACTGAGTTCCCTGGTAATCATTATCATCTATGGAAGGTATGTTGCAAACGTTTACATTCCTTGACCTCTCTCAATTTGATTCTGATTTAAATTGTTTAAATTTTAAGAGTGAGACTGAAATTTCCCAGATTAATCTCTGTTATAATGTAGACCACCACGGGATGTTTCCTTGTTATTTCTGGTGAAATTCTTAGTAATAATATCCAATAATTTCATGTTTCACCTAAGTTGCAGAAACTATGCATATTTTAAGATCTTTTGGAAATGCTAGGTGGACACTGAGACAATATATTTAAAAGTCCATTTGAGAGCCAGTATGTATCTTTCAGCAGTTAAGAGCTCAACAATATGGTAGAAATTGGATTTTAAAGCAGGTTCTGCCACTTAGCTGTCAAGTGACTTGGGCACAACTGCTTCTCTTTTTATGTCTCGACATACACACCTCCCAAACAAAGGTTGTAGGAGATGAAACTTGATATACAATAAATAATTCATAAAGGTCCCCTGACATCTTTACTACTATTACTAGTAACCTATTATTTGATCCAAGATTATGCAAATTTGTGTAACAGTAGAACACTTTTTTCTGCAAGATATCTATTAAGATTTTAAAGTTCATGCAATTTCAGTGAAGCCCAATTTAAGAATTACCTTGTAAATGATTCCAAATATTTGAGTCTGAGGATCAGTTAGTAAAGAAAATTTATCTATCTCAACTAAATAACCTCTTATTTCTTTTTGAAGTTGCCAAAATTGTATTTATCAGGTTATTTATGGCAATTTATAAATCTATGTTACATAAAATGGTTCACTTGAGAAAAGACTCTTCAAGATAATGATGTGAGTTATGTATACCCAATAATCTAAGGCTAGAGCTAGTAAACTGCAGTCCGTGACCAAATACAGCCCACAATCTATAAAGTTGTGTGGAAAACACTCATGTTTATCCATTTATGCATAGCCTGTGGATCATTTTGAGGCATTCCAAAACTCTTTATCCCTCTATAAAAATAGTTTGCTAGACTTCAGTTGTTGTCCCTTTATACTCCCCTCAAATTGATCTGTCACTACATCATTTCAACCTTTATCCTGAAGGGCACACATTCTTGGGGCTGCCAGAGATGGATCCTGTTTCATCTGTGAGTAGACTACATGTAAATTCAAAAAGACATACAGATTTGCCTACTTAACAACAGACACATTAAGACATAGCTCTTTTTATTGGCATTTAATAATAATTTTCCACTTACTGAAAGTAGAAGTTCCATGTATTGTCTGATGAATAGAGAAGCAAATTATAAAATTCTGTCTCTTTACTCTCTAGTACTTCCCTTTGTGTAACAAGGTAAAATGTTTCATTTTAATCTGTTATGTTACTAAGCAAAAATATGTATACAGCCAGGCATGGTGGCGCACGCGTGTAGTCCCAGCACTATGGAGGCAGAGGCAGGCGGATCTCTGTGAGTTCAAGGCCAGCCTGGTCTACATAGTGAGTTCCAGGACAGCTGGGGATTACAGGGAGACCCTGCTTCAAAAACACCAAAAAAAAAAAAAGTTAAAAAATATGTATACAGTCTGTCTACTTACTTAGGAATTGAGTTCATCATTGCATTTTAAAATGCCAGTTGTCATGATCCATCCTTAGTTTCTTGCATGAGCGATAGTGATAGGTCTTTCAGCATGTACTAAAATATGGAAAGCATCAAGCTTTCCACAAGATGCTCCTAATCTACCCTAAGGAGTAGAAATATAGGTGTCACTGATGGTGGTGGCTTGTTATGATTGTTCTAGGAATTTGAACAAAGACAGGGGAGTTTAAATCTGAAAGCTAAAGGAAAATAGCTGCAGTGGGAATTTTAATGTATCGAAAGCATTTTAGACAAGCCTGAAAAGTTAGCTAAGATAAACAGACATCTTGACCACAGAAAAGTGAACCAAGACGAGTGGCCAGAGCACCAGGGTGTAGAGTGATAATAACAGGGACCAGTGCACAGAATGGAGACTGGATAAGGCAGCCGTGTCAGATGCGGGGCTGATGAGTGAGCTACCGAAGAGCATGTGTCAGGGAAATTAACAAAACCAGGTCTGTGCTAGCCACAAACACAATAATAGTGGCCAAACAAATTTTATCTTGTGTCTTGCAAGTACATTTGTCAATTGAATTATTTAATTCTAAGATAATTTTAGCCCTATTTTGCAAATGGCATTCAAGGGAATCTGTATTTTTGCTCTTGTCATATAGAGTTTTTCAAGCCTGACAAATCCAGGAAGCATTTGTGACACTAACTCCTGGGTTGTCTCCATTGCTCTTAGCAACTTTGGTGAGTTCACTGTAACATGTTATGCACGTATGTAGTTGAGAGACTTTGGTTTCCACTTGAATATATTTATGTTTCCTCACTGTTGAATATTCAGTTGCAAGTTATTTCGTCTTTACTCCCACATCTTTTCCAAAGAATGTACTATATTGATAATACCAGGAAAATTGTTTCCTTTACCACTTTTTGCATGGCTCAGTAGGTTTCATTTTAAAATTCTCATTGTTAAGACTTATGGGGGCACATCTAAGGCACACACCTATCCATTTAAAACTAATAGACAAATTGCATTCTGAATACAATGAAGTGGGATTATTTAATTTTTTTCATTGTACTTTAGAGTTAGGGAATTGGCACAGCAGGTGAAGCACTTGCCACAAAAGCGGTAGAACCTGGGTTCAAATCCTCAGACCCTATTAAAAGCTGGACTCAGTAGCATGTGTTGTTCATCCTAGGGCTCTTACGGGGAGACAGGGGTGAAGGCAAGAGCATCTGCAGGAGCAGCGCAGCTGGCCCTGTGTGTGCAGCAGGTGAAGAACAAGAGACTGGTTCAAACAAGCAGGGTGGAGGGGACCCACATTTAAGGTTGTTCTCTGACATCCACACATATGCCACTGCGCACACACACGTCATACACTCATTACACACAGAAGGATAATAAATAATAAAAAATGTAAATTTCAACAACAATGAAATAGCAACTTTTCAAAAGACAATACAGAAAAGTTTCACAAAGTTACAGTCTTTGAAATGCAAACACTTTTATGCTCATCATCATAAAGACTTCCAGTAGTTACAGAAATGTATCCTTTAGAGTGAGTAGTATGCTTTCTGAAGCTCCGCTGACTTTCACTACAAGCAAGCTTCATCACCCCTCCTAAGTATGACAGGGAAAAATTAAAATTGTTCAGTCTAACCTTAATTTTCCTCCAGCATTAAAAATAAAATTCTACTAAAATAGCAAACCTTTGACTGCTGAGATATAGAAAGCTTCATTAAGGAGAAAAAAGACAATCATTGAGAGTGTTCCTTTTGTTAATGAGACTCGAGGACATTCACATTAAAACTGGAAGACGGGAAAAGCAAGACTTCAACAAGTGTGAGCTAAAGTTACCCTGTTCAAAAAAAAATTGTTTTTATAAAAAATCTGATGAAGGTGGTAGTTTCATCTCTGTGAATAGGAATCCTGCTGTCTAAAAATGTTGACCAATGTCATCTCAGTCTTTGAATTGATTGAACTAAATGTTATCTCAATCAGTTTAAATGCAAACATTGCAAGAGTTAGGAAGAATAACAAATTGCTTTCAAAACTCTGAAAGATATCATTTTCACAAAGTCGACATTTCAAATAACTCAAAATAGAAATAATGATGGCATAATTTAATTAAATGATCTATGGACACTATGTTTGCTTGAGAAATACAAAGACATTTTAAATAAACATGGGGTGTTGGAGAGGAATAAATACTGGTGAACTGAGAAGCTTTGATGATAACATAACCAATGCCATGTATTTTACCTATTCTTCAAAAATTGCATTACCCCATTATAGTCTTGTAACAGCTCAAAGGAAATAAACCGCTAGTAAGAGTCTATTATTATCTGCATTGGCATGACGGCTCAGCTGCTAAAGGTGCTCACCTCCAAGCCTGACAACCTGAGTTTGATCCCTGGAACCCCATGGATGAAGGAGAGAACCAGTTCCTACAAGTTGTCATCTGACCTCCACATGTACACATGTACACTGTGTCACACACACACACACACACACAGACACACACACACACACACAAAACCCACAAAATAAACAAAATGTAATAAAATAGAAACCTTAAAGATTATGTCATTATCAATGCCTTCTTACAAATGAGAAAACACAAGCTGAAGAAATTGGATCTGTCCAAGGTAAAAATCAGAGCATTTGATGGCAAAACTTTATCTCCAAGTGTGATGATTCTATGTTATCATGTAGCCAAATTCCACTGTAAGACAGCACTAAAAACGTCTATGCAAATTTACAAAATTACATGTTAAAGTCAAGGCCAGCCTGGTCTACACAGAGAGTTCAGGCCACCGGGGGTTACAAGGAGACACTGTTTCAATAAAATAAAATAAAAAATAAAATAATAAAATAAAATAAAATAAAATAAAAATAAAAATCATGAGGAAATTGTTTGGCCTTAAAATTGGAATATTATATATTTTAGTATTATCAATTATAAAGCACTTAATATAATTAACTTTTAATTATCCCTTTTCATAATATGTCAATGTAGAATGTTACTGCCAAATTGAAAGTGAAGAAAATAATTCAGTTTTTAGAAAATTTTGTCCTAGAAAAATATAGATAGTGGCAAAGAAAGAATTCTTAGGACATAAACTTACTTCTACTCTCAACACAATGGGTATGGTTGTCCCAAGCTAGTTATTCCCATCTCTTAGACTCTAAAGGGCCTGAATTGACTGCCAACCATGCCAGGCTAGCTGACTGTGGTCTTACTCTCTCTCTCTACTTTCTGTTATCACTTCCTTTCAATGTTCTCTGCAGAAACAGAACTGGTCATATTTGTTTCTTACATGATTCTTTGAGGACGAAGAATTCTCATGACCTCGTCTTTTCCCATAAATGCATTTGACCTTGGTTTAGTACTGCTGTAGATGACAGGCTCTTTAACTGATGTGAGAAGTCTGTCTTTTCTGGAGTCATCAAGAAAGTTTTGCAGTTACACAGTTGTGCACTTTCCCCGTGGTGCATAAATATGTAGTCCATGGAGCATCCTCACTACAGAGAAACAAACTCTGCTGTGCATCTCAGTCCCATTGTCAAGAAACACTCATGTTGCAAACCCATTTTCAGCAGCTTGTGGGTAAGGACTATGAACTCTGCTTTTCTGATCATTCATAGGCATGGGTGTCATACGTAACAAAACCTTTACAGTGACCTTTCTCTATACTTTTGGATTCCCAACAGAAGATCTCAGCAACAGACAGTTCCTTAAGTGTACTCAAAAAATATACCTGTTACTCCAACCAAATGTATTTTTACTTACATTTTTCTTATCTATGTTTTATTTTTTCTGGAAGTTATTGATATTTCAGAAAAAGATGTATCTCTGATACATTCATACATTAATACATACTTGCTCATCAACATAGGTGGCTAGAATATGTGTGTGTGTGTGTGTGTCTAGTTTTTCTATTTGTTTCAGCACTGTTAACACTCCTAAAGTTCTAGCCTTATGTGCATAATTTGATAAGAGTTGCAGTTTTAATGTTCCAAATACACTTCAATCAATAGGGCGGCTCGCTGGAGGGGTCATCACAAGCTCATTAGATCAGGAACACAAAGGAACATTTTAATCAGTGATATTATGGGCCATCTTTCAGATGATTGTGAATTTTTGTTAAAACTCATTGGGTCCATTGATTATTAGGCAGCATCTACTGCATGCAAATCACCAGCTTCAGGAGTGGTGGTGGATGCTAAATACTCATGTTCTTTGTAATTTAATATATATTTTAATGACACGAACAGTGGGATTCCTGACAGGCATCAGCAACTTTGAAATAGAGTCTTTTCCAAATTTCTCAACCAGTTTGTAAGTAATGAGATTTGTTCTGTAACATGATGATATGTATGCCATAAATTATCTCCAGAAGACGAGTGCTTCATAAAGCAGCATTTTTCATTTGTTTGGATTAGATTTTTAAATAGTTGTTTAATGGGGTTGCTTTCTAAAAAGGGAGCTGAACTATATTTTTTGATCATTTTTGCGTGTGATCAAAGAAATTAAGCACCACAGAAGTCCATGGAGCCTGATGACACTTTATCAGATGGAAGGTCATTGATACCATTAGTGTGATAACACCCCATCCTTAGAATATAGCCCATCCATTTTTTTATTCATCTTTTGACCTTCAATAATATTTTCAGAGGTTTGCTAGGTATCAAGTTTTGTTTCATACAATACTCAGACGATGTTTTGTAGGGCTTTCTACTTTATCCCTTCCTTTAGGAAAAAAAAAATGGATATATTTAAAATTGGGACTTTTCTGAAAATATGTTTTGTAATACACTAAAGTCATTGTAATCACTAACCATTATTAATCTTGACATACATTACAAAGTAAGACTAAGTTTTTCTCAGGCCCTTTAGCAACTCTTCTGCATGCATTCTTGCTGTAAATTTAGTTAACACGGTATTTTCTAATGCAATAAAAGTCTGTAATCATCTACTGCAAGATAAGCTAGTGAATGCAGTGCTTGAAGGTTTCCTTACCTTGATCTGTACAACAAATGCTATGAATTTAAAATTGCCTTTACTGTGTGAGTTTATATTCTTCGCCATAATACTGAATCCCAAATAGTTATTTCATGACTCATAGTCAGAAATCTGTTTTCCCAAAGTGTGCATTATAATATTTAAATAAATGTAAACATCTCATGAGTCAAAATCCTTTTCATGCATAATGAACACAGGAAAGCTGCTGGAGGCTCAGGAAGAAAGGAACGAAGAGTGTAAATGATTGTATGCTTTCGTAGCAATTATTTATTATGATGTGATAAAATGTCTTCTAGGTTCTGAGAATTCAGAAATGAGCAATATAGTATAAGCTGCTAAGCTGCTTAGACTCTATGAGGGCAATAGTCAAGAACAAATGAAATAATGTTAAAAAATCATTAAAACAATTTCATGAAGATGGATTTTAAATATGTAGCATAAGGGACAGAAAATATGGAAGGACTGGATTATTGGATAGTCAGGACGTCCCTGGGTAAGGGACAATCATCTTGACATCTAGGTGATAAGCGTTCTTTTCTCTCTCTCCTCTCTCTCTTCTCTCTCTCTCCTCCCTCCACCTCCTCCTCCTTCTCCTCTTCCTCCTTCTCCTCCTTCTTCTGACTTATAATGATCTGTTTAAGCATGAGCAACTGCTCCTTATCTGAGTCTTCTAATAACAATTTTATTTCAGTATGTTCCTGACACAATTAATCCTATTACATCAAAAGTGATCCTAACAAACCAAGGCTGTAAAACTTTATTTCATCACCTCCATGACCAGTTCCCATTTTCAGCAACATACAAATAAAGAATAATATAACATAAATTATTATGTGTGTTTTAGTATAACATATTAATATTATAATCTTATTTTTCACTTTATATCTTTTGTTTTCTTTCAGAAAGCTATCAGAAGCTAAGTATAAAAGTAAATAATATTTCTCAACAACTTTTCTGTGCTTCTCAATAACTCTGAAAGTTTGTTTTATAGTTACACTTCCATTAAAATTAAGTTTAGGAAAAGGTCTATAATTTTCCCAAGATTTTCAACTAGCAAGTACAGCATCGGAAGCTGGCACTTAAACGTATAAGCCACCTGTTTTCAACCGCTATGGCACAGTTGCCCAGACAAAGTCAACTTAGTAGTATTTTTCCTATATTCTTCACGTAGAACCCTGCATTTGCAAGAGTATTGTTATCATAAACATCAAATTCAGACAATAAAGTATAAGAGTTTGAATGCTTGAATTCTTCTTGTCACTTTGGGGTTTGAATGTTATGACATGCCTGGTAGACAGTAATCATTTTTTTCTGGATACTTTGAACAGACGCCATATAAGTACCAATGTCTCAATAACTGCAGGGATCACGTATGCAGGCATTCCTCAGATATGGATGGGTGTGTCTAGTGTGTCCAGAATACAAAATAACTGTGCATCTTTATAAACACATGGAAATTTTTAAGCAAACAGTCTCCAAAACCATGTTCTCATAATCTTACCTTGACCCCAGTGATAATAATGTTAGCCTCCACATTCTCCCAAAGAACATATTTGACTTTTCTAAAATTATTCAATTATTCCAATAACCTAAGCTTACAGTTCTCAGGCTACACTCCCCGTGAAAATTTGACAGAGCATTCGTTCTGGCAAGTCCAGGATTCAGATGTGGTCTCTCCTGTTGTTCAAACATTCTCAGATAAAGCTGATTTTGAATTTTCAGTTTCGAGGTCTTCAGAAGCTAACCATTTTGACCAAAGGCATTTGCTGTGTTTTCATTCTGATACCAAGGAGGAAAATCTGAATTCTTGTCACTAAGCCAACAGTGAATAAGTCTCATGCTGCTTTATCCACTACACTCTCATTACGCATGCATACATAGGCACATACATATTTAGGAATAGGAAACTTTCGTAATCTAGGGTCAACTATGACAGCATTTGTCACAGAAGTCAATGCATTCAGCAATTGTGGAAATGAACCAATTGCAGAATCTCTGCTCACAGTTACACATTATACAGTCCAAGCCATTAACTTAGAGAGATGTAACATGTTTCAAGATACATGCGGTACTCAGACCACATAATAGATAAACAAATAAATATGACCAATAATCCTAATTTTAGATACATTTTATGAAAACATAAATGTACTGAATATCACTTTATTTCTAAGATTGTCTAAAAATAAAGTGTTCTCTGGGATTTCTTTGAAAGAGATTTAGCTTTATAAAAATTTAGGATGGTGCCACTGACTTACCAAACATCTAGGTGACAAAAGCCATGTATTAGATATAACTCGACATGCTTTTATAAAAACCTCGTGAGAATATTTTTTACAACTACTTGTTATAGCATTCTCTGTTCCCCTAAAGATGGCTTTTTCTTTAATCTTCAATTTTATGGAAACATTTTCAGATTTAATCTATAGTTTTGACACTGAAGGATCCAATAAAAGGAAATTTGTAACTAGTTCAGTGATTAAGATGTAGAGATTTAGAAAGCCTTTTACACTGTAAGGGGGAAAGGATTTTTAAAGTCGGAACTTTGTGTCAGAGTAGCATACCAGTTGTTCCTACTAATTTACTGCTGTTTCAAAAGTCTCGTTTTCAAACTTCAGGGAAGGCAGAGGCTGTAAGGAGAGTCAAATTGAGAAAGAGAACAGCCATGTTGTCAGAGCTGGTCAGATTCTGAAAGAAGACAGACTTTGCAAGGCTGGCAAGGTCAGAAAGCAACTTCACCGAATGGTTAATGGGTTGAATTCAACTGAATGTTTAGTCAGAAAGAGGGGTGTGCGGAGGCTTGGGTTTGAAGAAATGAAGACAGACAACTTGACAAAATAAAGGAAACAACAGAGGAGATAGCATGCCTGTGATAAGAGATGCAAAACCAGAAAGGGGCTGACATAGGCGGTAAAGCCAGGTTTGGGCAATGACTGGAAGGCACTAAGAATTAGGAGGATATTTTACCTTCCTAATTTGTGTTTTCAATATTTTTTTATCACTAACCTTTGTGGTCTGAGCTCAGAATTCCAAAGTTATTGACTTCAGTCTTTTTACCTATTAATACTTCTCCAAGATATATTAAAATATACTTCCAGGCTCTAAAACTTTGAAGATGCCACCATCTCCCCAAACACAAACTAGGTAGCAACTTAAATGTCACTACTACAATAGTCTGACAGTTCCAAATGGGTTAAAAACATCCCTCTGAACTTCCAAGAAAAAAAATTTATGCACTAAATACACAAATTAGTGGAATTCTTTTTCTCAGCAATAAGTACATATCCTCTATAAGTCATTTCTTCCAGAGTTGGTTTACTCACCTGGACCTGGTCTACTGCATGAGGATGAAACAACTGGGAAATCAGCTATTCCGGTGAGGGCTCAACGAATGGCTCTTCTTGCTGTGGAAGAGCAGGGTGGGATTCTATCACACTGTCCACCTTTAAACTGTGCCCTTTGCTATTCATAGGGCCCAGGAAAGCTGTTGAACTTTTATCACCCTATTTAGTCATCTTTGAGATGAAGATTAAAAATAAATCTTCCCTTTTGGGGTTAAGACAGAAATAAGGAAATTGGTAATAGATAAATTGCTTAACAAAATAACCAATAGCTAATAAATCTTAAAAACATGGCGAAGCATGTGATGATGCAATGGATTTCTCTACAAGCTTAAAGATAACTTGCCACGTGGTAAAGAGCTTAACTATTACTTTCAGTAAACTTATTATCACATTAAGAACCAGTAGTACTTTATTGCATGATCCTATAATTAATTGTTCTGACCAGGCTAATTTTGAAAGTAAGACCATTACAGTTAGGCTATCCTGCTTCAAACACAAAACAAAGATCAAATGAAAACAGGCCAATTCAAAGATTTCTGTCCCCCATCCTCCACAGACTACTGGAGACTGGGAACACTGACTATCCAAATTATTTTGACCCGAAAAAACAAGAGCCGAAGAGTATTATGAACAGTAGCCAGGAAAAA